>NC_143479.1:3986402-4312866 GCF_027475165.1 Benincasa hispida | reverse complement strand
GAAAGCATTGGTTAAGGGGGCCAGAACCAATCCATAAATCAGACCAAAAAGCCATGGAAGAGTTATTACTAACTCTACAAAGAGTGTTGTTGCCGTTGTTGGATGGTTATTATTATTATTATTATTTTATCAAAATGACGACCTAAATATCGCCTGGACAAAATTCCTCCAAAGAACCTCTTTTTCTTGACTAAAATGCCAAATCCATTTAGCCAAAAGACCTTTTTAGTAGCTAAGTTTTGAATATAGTTTTCATTCGGTCCTCAAAATGTATATTTCTACATAAAGATTTGAGTATAGCTTCCATTTAACCCCTAAATTTCAAAATATTACATTCTAACCCTTAAGTTTGAATTAGTTTTCATATTTTCCTAGTTTCAAGTGTAAAATCTTGAAACCTAGGACCAAATGGAAAATAAACTCAAAATTGTTGTAAAAATGTAATATTCCACATGAAAACTAAGCCCAAAACTCAAAGATAAAAGTGCAACATTTCAAAACCTAAGGACCCAATGGAAACCAGGACCAAAAAGATATTCCTTTTCTTAATGTTTTTCTTGCATGCCTATGCAGAAGGGTTGTGGGGAGGAGCAAAACCTTCATTTTTTCAGGCGAAATACTAGCTAATTCATAATATCAGTGGACTTCAACATCTCATATAAGTGAAAGGAAAATAGAGTAACAGATATATCAAATATTATTGGAAACAACTACAAATTTTAATTAAATTTGCAACTACTAGTTAATGTATCGAGACTTTGAGATAGAGCTAGGCATGAGCAAAACTTTAAATGCGTACCAGCAAATGCAATCTCTGGCACATCAGGAGGTGGAAAAGATGATGAAGCTTTTGCAGCAGCAAAGAAGGTCAACTTATTCCTGAATATCTGCGCATTACAATTAGTTTCCACAAGGAAATTGACAGGATTGGGGAAAGAACAAAAGGTTAACATTTTTGTTACATAAATATCAAATGCACACATTTTCTTCAATTCTTTCTCTCTCAGCACTGTTAGAAAAGGGGATATTATCCAAAGGGGCAGTGAGATCGGTGTTGTAGCCTGCTCTTTTAATCTCAATCATGCGCCTACGGCCCAAAAACTGTTAACAACATAATAAATAATCATAAATGGAACGACACATGAAACGCTAATAGAATACCTATAAAGCAAAACAGATAACAACACATAGCTATGCAAATTACATTCTCTTCTACGAATGAAATGATGGATTTACTAGGTTGTATGGCTCGAAACTGAGCATTTTTTGATATCTCATCTTTTTTCTCTGAGTTTGCTTTCTCCTGCCCGGCATTTTCTGGAATTAAAGGAAGAGCCTCTAAGGAAAGGGAAAAAATGAACTCATATAGGAATTCAAGCGAACAGAAACAACATAATATATCATTAAGCTTAGCCTATCAAAAAATAAAGTAGTACGGTTACAGCCTAGAATATCAATCCAATTGGTAGGAAACTGAGACATGGGTATTAACTCACCATCAGTTATTATCCCATCATCCAGCCGCTTATTAGAGGGATCGTATGGACCTCTATGAATTACCAACTTCCTCCTTTTTGGTTGATGTTGATCAATTAGGAGCTCTGGATCACCATTTTCACTCCTTTTCTTGGAATCTCTTTTCTTGGCAGGATCTGAATGAGTTACACGCCATGATTTTTTCTCAGTAGAATCCAATGTCTTGCTCGAATCCTTGGTGTTTTTGGAATGTGTCTTCCTTACATATTCCACATTGTGGTCTTTTTCCCCTCTACTCTTCCTTTTATCATAGAATACTTTCGAACTTCTTACCCCATTATCTTGCTTTTTAAGAGACTGGTTTGAAGTCTTAGAAGCCAAAACTGTAGGCATTCCAACAACTTCATCATCCTGTCGTCTTCTCGAAAGAGATTTCCTCTTGAATTTCATAACATCAGTGAATGAATTGACCTTCATATCACTATTTCGGCCACCATATATTCTGTGTCTTTTAACATTATCAGTTGCAGGCTTCAGTTTCCCCCTCCGAGCAGCTTTTTCAACACTATCTCCTGTGCTTCTATCAAAGTTCTTCGAACTCTTGGATTTTCCAACTGCAAGTTTGAGTTTCTTCTTGAGCCTAAGCCCGGAGCTGGGCTCTTCGGACATTATCAAGCAGTTTTCTACAATCCTGAACCTAAATTAGCAAACAGAAATTCTGTTCTATACACAGGGGAATTGGGATTCTTGAATATGATATTTACTTTGAAGAGCTATATTGAATATGCCATATAAGAGGTGGAAGAAAGCAAAAAAAAATCCATGGTTTCAGAGAGTTTAACCCAAATAATTTTTTTTAAAAAAAAAAAAAAATAATAAAAAACATGCATTTAACAATGCTAAGAAGAAAGAAATACCTTGGCCTTCTGGCCCTTTGTTCACCAGAATCGTTCGCCTTCTCCTTCTTCGTCGTCCTCAATGTAATCGTCCTTGAGTTTCAAGTTGTTCGTCGTCCTCTCTCATTCATTTGGCCTTTCCAGTCGTGGGCCCAATGTAATCTGCAGCCCAAAACTATTAGAAAAAAACGAAAAAAAGAAGAAAACCCTAAAATTCAGAATCTATTATGAATATTATAATAATAAATTGCTTAGTGTCCTAAAACCATGTGTGACTCTTGTTCATGTGCCTTGTAATTATTGTTTGGTGTCCATGTAAGTCCACATCTACTTACCACTTTGCCTGTAAAGAGTGACATTTTATGGATCTTAAAATTACACATATATTTGTGAGAATTCCACTCATTTACTTATTATCTAATTTTATAATTTTAGTTATTTTATGTTTTTAATTATTTGATTATATATTATATTATTTTTCTCCATATACATGTTTCTAATGTGCTCCTCAATTTGACAACATGTTATCAACACGAGCTCCTACCAGTTTTCCTGCCAAAGGTAGGTCCTAAAGGTATACCGATTTTTTCGTCTTCATTATAATTAATAAATTTAATGTTATTTTACATATTCAATATCTATTAAATTTCTAACATAAGTACAATATTTTATGATAGTGTTGTCATGACAAATCTCACAAAATTATAATTTGTCGCACTTTGATATTAACAACAATAATTATTGGCCATGGGTACTTGGTGCCGAATGATGCCGAAATTCACCTAAATGCTATGAACTTATGAGAAATAATTAAAGAAGAAAATACGGCATCCAGTCAGAACAAAGCAAAAACTATGATTTTTCTTCATTATCATATCCACGAGGGATTGAAAATTGAGTATTTTACAATAAAAGATCCTTGTATCTTGTGAAAAAAATTGAAAGAGAAGTGTGATCATACAAAAATAGTTATTCTTCCCAAAGTTTGTTATGAGGGGATGCACTCGAGGCTACAGAATTTCAAATCAGTAAGTGATTACAACTATGCATTATTTAAAATCAATTCAAAATTATTGTTATGCGGAGAAAAAATTATGATGCTGATATGTTAAATAAGACATTTTCTGCATTTCAAGTCTCGAATATACTCCTGCAGCAACAATATCGAGGGAAATGTTTTAAACAGTATTTTGAATTAATTTCATGTCTTCTCATAGCCGAAATAAATAACAAGTTATTGATGAAAAATCATGAATCTCGACCAACTGGAACGACACCACTCCCTGAACTGAATGCTATGAATTTTAATAATAATCGTGGTCAAGGTCATGACCGTGGCAGATGAAGAAATAATTATTATTTTCGTGATAGTCATTCTAATCGTTCAAATTTAAAATGAACCACACAAAATAATGACCACAAAGGAAAAGCTCCACAAGATAAGAGTTCAAAAAGTGTTGAAAATAAATGCTTCCAATGCGGAATGATTGGACACTAGTCACGTATTTGTCGTACATCAAAACACTCAGTTGACTTCTATCAAGCTTCCCTGAAGAAAAAATGAAAAAAAAAAAAAAAACATGGAAGCAAATTTTGTATACCAGGTTTGGATGTGGCAGACTTCTTTGAATTTCTTGAAGAGAAGATTGACGCAGTTGATAGAACATCAAGTATTTCTTTTGATTCTGAGACTATCTAGACTTAATGTTACTATTTCCTTTTACCCAGTTTTTTTAGTAACTTTTATAGTGTTGTTCTTCTTGTTGTAATTGTTTTTTTTTTTTTTAATGAATAAACATGTATCATTTTCATATATTGGGTGATTAAAAATGAGCAAAGAATATATATGTCTGCGGACAGTGCAACTACACACCCAATAGTTACAAATAAAAAATACTTTTACAAATTGACAATGCTGAAAGCAAAAGTAAATACAATATCAGATTCTGCAAACTTGATCGAAGGTTTTGGAAAATAAAATATTATTTTGCCTAGAGGAACAAAATTTATAATTAACAATATATTGTTCTCTAGTCAATCAATGATAAATCTTATAAGTTTTAAAAATATACATTACAATGGTTATTATATTGAGGTTAATAGTAAGAATAATGTGGAATATCTATATATCATATCTATTGTCTTAAATGAAAAGGCGTATACTGGAATAGTTTTATGCTTTATCTTCTGGATTATATTATATTTATATACGAATAATTGAAACATATACAACAATGAACTTGTGGTTCATGAATCTAGACATATTTACAATTTGGTATGACCGATTAGGTCATCTAGGATCTATAATGATGAGGAAAATTATTGAGAATTTAAATGGACGTCTATTGAAGAGTCAGAACATTCTTCAATCTAATAAATTATCATATGATGCTTCCCCTTAAGAAAAATTGATAATTAGACCATCACCAGCTAAAGTAAGGACTGAATCATCTGTATTTTTATAACGAATTCATAGTGATATATGTGAACTTATTAATCCACCAAGTGGACCATTTAGATATTTTATGGTATTAATAGATGCATCAAGTAGATGGTCACACATGTGCTTATTATCAAGTCGAAATCTTACATTTGCAAGATTACTTGCTGAGATAATTAAGTTATTAGCACAATTTCCTGATAATGTAGTTAATTTAATTTAATATTAAATCCAACACCAATCCCAATTTATATGAATCCATATTCATAATCTTAATATTTAAATCTTATTTAAATATCTCCTATTTTCTCTCTATTTATGTTTAATTCAAAATTAAACATTAGGTTAAAAATATATCGTATATACTTAACACTTTACTCCAAAAATCGAATTTGAACACTTCAAATTCATTCGTCGCGTTGTTCTAAGGTTTGGTCTGATATGAGTTAGTAGGGGGACTTTATAGACCTACAGATCATGGGCTCCAACGATCCGCGATTAACCGGCTAAACTCTTTAACCTAATTAACCACCATTTGTTAACTACCAGGTCACTCCACTAAAACCCAATAGTTGAATTCCTCTCACTGTAGATATATTATGTCCACTCAATATAACCATGATTAGTAAGTTAACTCTTCGCAGGTTGTTTGTAATAGCGGCTGGGTCAAACTGTTTTTCCCCGAGATTACATCTTGGTCCTTAAGTCCCACTGATCCTCTAATGAACAATTGGTTTGTGATCCAATCATTAAACCAAGTCCTTCTCGGACCAACGAGAGGGTGGGCCCCTTGTTCAAGACTCGAGTCAGCAAGGAATAACCTCTCGACTATCTCTAAATGCAGGTAGGATCCACCTTGCACCCTATGTCCCCAACTATCTACCTAGTCTTACTCCTAAAATGGGAGGCTTATTGAGTCGGTGTTGTTGAGTCAACCCTCACCCATGCAAATCTAAGGATAATCTCGAATAAACAAGAGTTTATGGTTAGCTCAGGATTAAGGTCAGGTTACCTAGGTCATCGTTTTGAAATAATCGGTTTTAAACAGCAAACACGTTATAAAGTAAGAGTGGCTTAATTCTTGGTCCGATCTTATGCAAACTCATTACATAGGACGCCCCCGCTCTTCATGTCAATACATGAACGAATCAAGATCACTTCGTTTGTAGCACTTTACAACAAATTATATCAACTATATAATGGGTTGAATGTGGCCCACTCCGAAATTATTACAATTTGTTTTGGTTGGTCGATCGATTTTTCTAAAAGAAAAAAAAAACTTGAAAAACGACCGATCGACCGACATGTATATATATATATATATATATATATATATATATATATATATATATATATTAAATAAGTATAAAAGCAAGTTCATTACCACCAACCCAAGCCTACTATTTTAATATTGATTTATTATTATTATTCGTATTGCCTAATTTTCAAACCCATTACATGATTTATTTAATTTTTTTCATAAAAAATGATTGATTTAAAATTAAAAAAAGTTGCTATTTTTATTAACCTAACAATAACCCTTTATCAATTTATCTTTCCTTTTCATTCTCATTGGCTCTTCTTAGAGGGAAAAAACAAACAAACCGACCAAATCGATTGACCAACCTAACCGATGGTTGGATGAATTTCACACTCTTTTTTTGGTCGATTTCCCCCAAAACCAATACCGACCGACCGATGTACATCCCTAATTAAAACAAATTAAATGCTTTTGTGATTTGGGGATTAAATATGGTTAAAATACAAATCCACTATTCGTGATCCTTACAAAAACTTACGGACTATTAAATTATAATATGTTGTGATAGATCACTATTGCATAGATAAAAAATGACACTCGTATGCAATAATATATAAATTTTTTAAATACTTAAATGTTCATATATACCCTTATTGGAAAAAATAAAAATAAAAAATGAATCTACCAAATCAAATCTATTAGTATGAACCTAATTCACAAACGAAGATCTCCATAGATATGCTCGATAGATAATTACGAAACTATGGAAATTAATTTCATTTCCATTAAAAACACCTATATGAAGGAACCAAATTCTCGATGTGGAAGCTAATGATTGTCGATAGAGAGTGTACAGTATAGAAAGGATAAATGTCACGTAAAGCATGTTGTCCAAACAGTAGGCTCGCCCTTGAAGAACCACTATCTTATTCCCCTTCTTGAAGGTCACAAATTCTTTGCCGCTTCTCACGAACGTAGCAGGAACAAACACATCAAATCCTCCAATGATCAACACCACCGCAAGATACTTTATCACTATTCTCGAGGTGAGAATCTAGGAAAGTTGTAGGCTTGCCTTTGTAAATTTTTGCAAGGGAGATTGAGAGGTCTATGGACAAATTGAGAAGATTCTTGTGCAGAGAGAATTATGCAATACCCAAAATAATAATATGTATTATCAACCACACTCCTCTGTAATGTGTACATGAGAAGGATGAGGGGAGTTATTTCCATAACTCCCACCACGTAAAATAACTCCCGACAATTGTTTTACTTTTACTTTAATTATATTATGGACTTTTTACTATAAAATGTAAATATTTTTGGGATTTTTTATTTATAGGAATTTCTCTAACATATATAATATAAACTTTATATTCTCTCACTTGACCTATGGTTTTAATACGAATCATATTCACATTAATTTCAATATATAGTTTTTATATGAATCATATTCATATAATTAATATTTGAATCATATTTGAATATTTACCTCACTCATTAAATTTATATTATAATGTACCTAAATACATTATATTCATGGTATCTCATACAATTAATTCCATTTAATTAATTTGAACAATTCAAATTAATCCAAAATTAATTGATATTAATTGATTCTCATTAAACTCTTATTGAGCTAGCCAATTGACCTTATGGACCTACATCCCCGATTACAGGAGATTAAAATTAAACTCTTTAATTGAATGAATCAACATTCACCAACTGTCGATCACTCCACTAAAGACCGACAGCTACACTCTTGACACTATAGATATATTTCTATGCCCATTTGATATAACCAATCAATGGTAAGTTGAACCTTAAAAAATTAATCGTAACTACAATTTGGTCAAAATTACTGTTTTACCCTTAAAGTTTCATTTAACTTCTTAAGTACCACTGATCCCTCTAATGAACAATTAGTCATAGTTCAACTATAGCTGAACCCCTTTATGGTCAGTGAGAGGGTGAGGCGTTTCATTGTTGAAGACCCGTAATCAACCATTGAGGAGGTAATTTATTTACTTACCCTAACAACGGGAATGAGTGAAGTTCTTTTTGTGTAACTGTGTTCCCAGCTCCCTACTTGAACGAATCCCAAAATGGTAGACATATTGAGTCGATGAAATTGGTCACTATCACGTATATAAATCAAAGGACTACCCTCATATAAAAGAGTTCACAACTCACTCAAGATTAATGTCAAGTCACCTATGGTCATCCTAGTGAAATGTAAATCTCTTAAAGTAACAGTGTTATAAAGAAAGACTAATCATTTTGTGGTTTGGTTTTATACAAACTCTTTGTACATGATACCTCATTCACATGTCTCAACATGAACGATTAGGATCAGATCATTTGTAACACTTTACAACAATTGTAACAATTACAAAGTGAGTCGTATACGTAGTGTCACCAAGATAAAGTGTCCAATCTTATCTATCTACTACAAACCTTTTAGGTTATTACTTACACACGATCCACTTATATGTCAACACATACATGTTTAAACAACATTAAATAACCTAAAATCTTAGTTTATTGGTTTTGAGTTAATGCAATCTAAATGTCAAATAAACCAACACTTTATTTTATTAAATAAACCATTTATTTGTACAAATAATTTACAAATTATAAAACTATGAGATGTAGGCATCAACCCAACACTATCAACTCTTTATAAATGATATTCTTATCGTATTCAGACACAAGACACCTAAAATAAAAGCCACGTGGAAAACACAAATATTGTATAGAGTGAAAACAAAAGGTACGTCTCGTAACTTAATTTGTACCACCATGTCGTACGTCGCCATCATCATAGGGATTTTCTTTTTTCTTTTTCTTTTTTTTCCTTTCTCTTCCCCCCAAATAATAGGACTAAATTTTAAATATAAATGATAGAGACTAAACTAACATTTTTTTTCAAAGATAGAGATTAAATGTGCAATTTATTTTTTCAATTATTAGATAATTCCTACTATTCCTAAAAAAATATAATACATCATATTTTAATTTATACTGAAATTTAGAATTAAGTAAGTGGGTAACCAAATTATTTAAATCAAAATAAATAACAATAATTATAAAATGTGTGTTTACATTAAAGTTTAAAATTCCAATTAAAATTAAAAATAATATTTATTTTCAATTACTAGATGAATAATATGAACTTAAAAAGATTTATATAAAAAAAAATTTAGTTTATTATAGTTTGAAATTTAGGTAGGTATCAAATAAACTTTAATATTTTTCGTCAATTAATCTATAATCAATACAAAATTTAAAAATAAATCACGTTAACTAAATGATTTTTTTTTTTTAATATAATGACTTAATTTTATCCATAAGCTGTCTACCAATTTATTGTATAGAAATTTTTATTAAAACTTAATAATATTTTTTAGCTGAATATAATTCAAATGACACGAAATTGGTAAATTTGTAGTCAGGTCCTCCAGGTTCCAACATATATAACATTTTTTAAAATAAAATATTAAGAAAAGTTATTGCAATAAAAATTAAGGATAAAAACAGAGCATGGGTTTTTAGTTTTAACCTCCAAAAGTACTTGCTTTTGCAATTTTTTTTTTTAAACAAAAATATTTTTCCTATCAATCCCTTTTTTTCCATCTCGGTTAAAGAATGCTTTCGTTCCTTAATTTTTTTTTATAGAAGTTTACTTCTTCAACTTTAGTTGATAAAATTAGTCTATATATTCTCAAAATTATATAATAATTAAGATCTTAAACTCGAATAATTAACAATTTAGTTCCTATACTTTAACATGTGTAATAATTAAACTCCTATTATGAAAAATCTCTTCAAAATTAAGTGTTAACTTTATTATGTAACTGCTTAATCTTTATATTTTATAAATAAAATTGACTCTCGGTCAGTTTATCAATTTACATGTGTAAGAAATTTTGATAATTTTTAATAATAGTTTCATAACAAAGACTAATTTGTTACAAATTTTAAAATATAAAGACTAAGGGTGTACTTGGAATGCATTTTCAAGTATTTAATTTAAAAAACAAGTCATTTTAGAAAAAAAATTGGAGTGGTTGACACATACTCAAAATAACTTTTGAAGAGTATTTTCAATATATATATATTTTTTTTATCGAAAGTGTTTAAATAAAACGAGTTTTTTGAAAAATACTTTTTTTCCTCAAGTTAAACAGACCCTAAATGGTTACTTATTAAAATTTAAAGATTAAATTATTATAAAACTGAAAATCTAAGATCTAAATCGTCGTCAGTTAACAAATGGTACCCTTGGCCCATTGGATTGACTTGAGAAGAAGTATTTCAAAAAAATTATTTTTATTTAAACACTTTTTGATAGAAACTAATGAAAATACACTTGAAAAAGTTATTTTGAGTGATTATCAAACACTCCAGTTTATTCCAAAATAACTTAATTTTTAAATTAAACATTTGAGAATATATTTCGAACATATAACTTTTTTAATAGGTAATATTATTATACAACAACAAGAGGGATCCCACAGTCCGGGATCAAGGTACCAAAGACAGATAAGCACCTACAAAGACGCATACCGACAAAAAGACAGAACCAACAAAGAGGACAAAACAAGCCGATAACAAAACAACCAGAAGAACAAAAACATCCCACAATTTGGAGACCTCATAAACTGTACATACGGAGATAAAGTATCCAAACAAAGAACAAAGAAAACAAACAAACTAGATAAGTCCATGAAGATCAATCCACCACAAAGCAACACGCGCACGAACCATAGAGACAATTAGCTGAAACACAGTAGACGATAATCTCGACTGTCCACCATGTAACCGACAATTCCTCTCCTTCCAAATAAAGTAAATCGACGCACACCAGAAGACTCTAAATAACTTACTCCTCACACCCTTACCAGACCCCATCCGACACACCCAACTCAACTCCACATCTCACCCAGCAACATGATGAGACGAACCCAACAAGCGCACCAAACCCTTCCAAATCTCACGGCCAAACACACAGTCAAAGAACAGATGATTCATGGACTCTACCTCACTCAAACAGAGCAGACAAGCACTATCCACCAACTGATCCCATCTCCTCGACTAATCTCGAGTGCCCAACCTATGCTTCATTGCCATCTAGGCACAAAATGAATATCTTGGAATATTACCCTCAAACCAAACTAGACAAGCCCAAGACACCTTATGATGCCTAGGATGCAAACTTTACCATGCACTGGCAACAGTGAAATGACCATTACTACTCGGAACCCAAACCCAACTCGTTGGTTTAATCTCAAATTAATTAATTTTAATTAATTAATTAATCAATGTTTTGATGATAACAAACTCAATCTTTAATTGCTAAAAACTTTAGTGTTTTAATATATCCATAGCGTAGAGCTCAGAACAACGATTCCAATACCTCTTAAATCACTCAAATCGGAGCTAAAACGAAGACGATATGACCGAAACAAGTCTATACAGAAAATACCGTGGTGGATGACGTGGCATAACCAGATCATTTGCATGTAGACATGTGGCAGCATATTGGCTGAATATGAATCATTAAGAGATTAACATATGATGGACTTTTGATTTTTGGATTGATTTAAAAAAAATGAAATTTAAAAGGAAAATAAATTTAATATTATTTTATGTTTGTGTCTAACAGCTAGTTTTTTACACATGGTATGTTTTTTTCTTTAATTTTTGGATTGACTTTAAAAACAATGAATTTAAAAAGAAAATGAATTAAACGGAAAATGAATTTAATATTATTTTATGTTTGTGTCTAACGGCTAGTTTTTGACACATGGTATGTTTTTTATTTTTTGGATTAATTTTAAAAAGAAAATGAATTTCAAAAGAAAAGAAATTTATTATTATATTTTGTTTGTATCTAACGACTAGTTTAGTTTAAAATCCCCACCATTGATTTTTCTTTTCTAAAATCTAATGATCCAAATTAGTTGTGGTTTCTAAAAAAAAATTCCATCTCTATATAAAACATCTTCCTCTCCAAATTTTGTAGGAACAAATTTTACATTTTATAATCCTCCAAAACTCAAAAGTTTCTATTGTTGCTCTCTCTAAGCTCCCAATTTTTTTCTTTCCATCTTATTATTGAGGATGTTTTATTGTATTGTGAGAATAAATTTGTTGAGTGCTTAAACTTGTAAATCCACTCTAGTGAGAGTTGTATTGTGTTCTTCAAAAATTCCAACATTTGTAACGGTTTGATCCTAAACCGTGGAAAAGATCGGGTTTGCTCTTGAACCCGTAAAAGGAGCAGTGGTGTAACGGTTAGGCTTTAATCCGTAGAAAGAGTCGGAAAGATTTTATTCAAATTCCCAATAGGCGCTTGGAGAGTGGAGTAGGTCGAGTTTGAACGAACCACTATAAAAATTACGGTGTCTTATTCTCTAACTTTTTCCTTTTTTATTTTTTCAATTAATTTAAGCAATTTATTGTATGTTTTAGTTTGTTCTTGTCTATTTGCTAAAATTTGATAGAATTAAATTATCACACTATTTGTCATCTTATTTGTTGCATAAATTGAATTTTTCTTATTATTTATAAAAAAAGTGTATTGATTAGTTTAATTGGATTAATTTAGAAAAAAAGTTTAATTAAACCCTATTCACCCCCCTCTAGGGTTGCCATATCGATCCAACAATTGGTATCAGAGCGGGTTACTCTTCTTGAAATATTTATTTCTTGATAAACTTAATTGTTTTTTAGCAATGAAAACTTTAGATTTTATCCCTTTTACATATAGTCAATCTATTACAAAGCCTCATTTCTTTAATGGTACTAATCATAAGTATTGGAAAAATAGAATGAGATTTTTTTTTGTTTTCTACTGATTATGATTTATGGGATATTATTAAGGAAGGTTTTAAAATTCCAACAAAAGATGTTGATGGTGTTAGCACTATAAAACCTAAGGAAGAATGGTCAATAAATGAAAAGAAAGCATGCTCTTTAAATGCCAAAGCTATTAATTGCTTATTTTGTGTTTTGAATGAAGTTGAGTATAATAGAGTGTCTATTTACAAAACCGCTAAAGGGATATGGGATAAATTAGAATTTACTCATGAAGGAACTCATCAAGTAAAAGAAACAAAGTTTGACATGTCAGTTCATCAATATGAAATGTTTAAAATTGATGAAAATGAAGCTATTTCCGATATGTTTATTAGATTTATTAACATAGTCAATGCTTTAGAAGGACTTGGGAAAAAGTACTCAAATCTTGAGAAGATAAATAAGCTATTGTGGTCTTTGCCTAAACAATGGGAGCCTAAAGTCACCGCCATTCAAGAAGCAAAGGATCTCAAATCTCTCTCCATCGATTAACTCGTGGGCTCTTGTTGACGCATGAGATCAAGATCGAGAAAAACATGGAGGATGAGAAGAAAAAGAAAGAAAAGAGTATAGCTTTAAAGACCATCTCTTTAGCAGTTGACTCCCAATATGAAGATGACCTTGATGAAGATGATGTTGCCTATCTTTCACGTAAGTATAAGAACTTCATCAAGAGAAAGAAGCAATTCAAGAAGTATCTCTCCAACCAAAAAGAGTCAAAAGGTGAAAAGAGCAAAAATGATGAGGTAATATGCTATGAATGCAAGAAGCCGGGTCATATTAGAACCGATTGCCCTCTTCTCAAATCATCCAAGAAATCCAAGAAGAAAGCAATGAAAGCTACTTGGGATGATAACGATAAAAGCGAAAGTGGGAGTGATAATGAAGAAGTGGCCAATTTTTGCTTCATGGTTCATAGTGACAAAGAGGATGAACAAAATGATGAGGTAACTCTAGAACCTCTTTCTTATAATGAATTGTTTAAAGCTTTTGAAAATATGCAAAATGATTTAGAAAAACTTAGTTCTAAGTATGTTGTGCTTAAAAAGAAATACAATGTTTTATCTAGTAAAAATAAGTCTTTACTTGAAGAAATTGCTAGCTTAAAAGAGAATGAGCATGATGCTATGCATATTGATGAAATGAATATCTCTTGTGACAAACATGCTTTTGATTATGATGAGAAAAATGCCTTGCTTGACAAAGTTAAATTTCTTGAGCATGATAATTGTGAAAAAGATAATTTGATTAAATTACTCAAAAAAAAGGAATTTAGTGCTTTGCAAGAACTTGATAAGGCTAAATAATCTATTAAAAAGTTGACAATAGATGCTCAAAGATTAGACAATATAATTGAAGTAGGCAAGCTTTTTGGTGATAAAAGAGGTTTAGGCTATATTGATGAACGTTCTACTCCTTCAAGTTCTAAAACTATATTTGTTAAAGCATCTTATAATATGCCTAAGCTTAATATGCCTAAGGTTGTGTCTAAGCATGTTAAATCTAACTTTGTGCCTATATGTCATTATTGTGGTGTTGAAGGCCATATTAGACCTAAGTGTTTTAAATTGAAATATGCTCATACTACTTCTCCAAGAAGAAATTTTTCTCAAAGGGCAAAGTTTCACAATGCTCCAAGGAATAATTTCTCCAAGAAAAGTAGAGTGCATAAATTTGTTATAAGAGATAAATCTTTGCATAATGTTGTTTGTTTCTCATGTGGCAAGTTTGGACATACAACTTATTCTTGTTACTTGTCTAAATCCAATACCTTAAATGTCTATGCAAAAATGAAATGGATTCCCAAGTTTGTCGATGTTAATCATCTAGGACCCAAACAAGTGTGGGTACCAAAGAATCAAACTTGAACATTTGTGTTTGTAGGTTTGTTTGAAAACCTCTAAGAAAAACAAGTGGTATTTGGATAGTGGCTGCTCGAGGCACATGATAGGAGACCCATCCAAGTTTTTCTCTCTCTCCAAAAAGGATGGGAGGTCTTGTAACTTTTGGTGACAACAAGAAAGAAGGAAATTTTGGAGATTTACTTATTAGTGACAAAGGCAAGGAAATTCTTTCAAGTAAGCAAGAGGTGAGCTTAATCGAAAAGAACAAAGTCGGTTCTTCATCCATGCCTAAAGAGTGGAGGTATGCTCCTTCCCATCCCAAAGAATTAATTCTCGGTGATCCCGAACAAGGTGTGAAAACTCGTTTCTCTCTTAATATGTTTAATAATCTTGCTTTTGTTTCTCAAATTGAACCAAATAATTTTAAAGATGCTGAAAATGATGAATTTTGGATTTTAGCTATGCAAGAAGAATTAAATCAATTTGAAAGGAATAAAGTTTGGGAGTTAGTCCCTAGACCCTCTCATGCTTCTATAATTGGAACTAAATGGGTATTTGGAAATAAAATGGATGAAAATGGAAATATCATTAGAAATAAAACTAGACTTGTAGCTCAAGGATATTGTCAAGAGGAAGGAATAGATTATGGAGAAATTTTTGCACCCGTTGTTAGACTAAAAACTATTAGAATGTTGCTTGCGTTTGCTTCTTATAAGAATTTCATTTTGTATCAAATGGATGTGAAAATTGCATTTTTAAATGGTTATATCATGGATGAAGTTTATGTTGAACAACATCCAGGGTTTGAAAGCTTTGATTTTCTTAATCATGTCTATAAGTTGAAAAATGCTTTTTATGGTTTAAAACAAGCTCCAAGAGCTTGTTATAACATACTTAGTAATTTATTGCTTGAGAATGAATTTAAAATGAGTAAAATTGATACTACTCTTTTTATTAAGACTAAAGAAAATGATATGCTTTTAGTATAAATATATGTGGATGATATTATTTTTTGTTCTACTAATCCATCTTTGTGTGAAGAATTTTCTAAGTGTATGCATAGTGAATTTGAGATGAGTATGATGAGAGAACTTAGCTTCTTCCTTGGACTCCAAATCAAACAACTCAATGGTGGTATTTTCACAAGTCAAGAAAAACACACAAGGGATTTGCTCAAAATGTTCAAATTCAATGAAGGTAGAATTGCAAAAACTCCTATGAGCACATCTACTAAGCTTGACAAGGATGAAAGTAAGTGTGTGGATATAAAAACTTATAAGGTATGATTGGATCTTTACTTTATTTAACCGCTAGTAGACCCGATATTATGTTTAGTGTATGTCTTTGTGCTAGATTTCAATCTTGTCCTAATGAATCATATTTACATGTCGTTAAAAGAATTTTAAATATTTGCTTGGTACTGTTGATTTAGGCTTATGGTATCCTATAAATGTTGAAATTAATTTGGTAGGATATTCCGATGCGGATTTTGCGGGTAGTTTACTTGACTGTAAGAGTACTAGTGGAACTTGTCAATTTCTTGGTAGTTCTTTAGTTTATTGGTTTAGTAAAAACCAAAATTCGGTTGCCTTATCCACTACCGAAGTGTAATATATTGCAGTTGCTAGTTGTTGTGCTCAAATTCTTTGGATGAAACAAACTCTTTGTGATTTTGGATTACAGTTTGATAATGTGCCTATATTTTATGACAATACTAGTGCTATTAATTTGACTAAAAATCCTATACATCATTCTAGGACTAAACATATTGATATTAGGCATCACTTTATTAGACAGCATGTGCGAAATGATAATATTACTCTTGAATTTGTAGGCTCTAATAATCAATTAGTGGATATTTTTACCAAGCCTTTGAATGAAGAAAACTTTTGCAAAAATAGGCTTGAGCTCGGTATAATTCGTTGTGATGCCTCTTGATTTTATAATTTTACTTGTTAAATCTTTTAGAAGACATTTTGTTAGAGGGAGATATGGAAAGCATGTGTTAATATTCTTAGGGGGAGTTGTACTAAATTTATGTTTATGTTTTTAAGGGAAACATTTATGTAGTTCTAAATTTTTCTTAATTATTCTTTTTGATGATTCCAACGGGAGAGAAGTTTAAGAAAAATATGTTATAAATTTATTATGATTTTGATTGTATTAATTAGGGAGAGAATTTATTTTTTTGAGTGAATTTCAAGAATGATCTTTATGGTGATATGTTGAATTTTATTATGTGCTACATATGGTTTATATGTATTTCAAGCTATTTTTCTTGAATGGTTTGTCATCATCAAAAAGGGGAGATTGTTGGCTTTTTGACCCTTAATCTCAAATTAATTAATTAATCAATGTTTTGATGATAACAAACTCGATTTTTAATTACTGAAAACTTTAGTGTTTTAATATGTCCATAGCATAGAACTCGGAACAATGATTTCAACACCTCTTGAATCACTCAAATCGGAGCTAAAACGAAAACGATATGACCGAAACAAGTCTATAGAGAAAATACCATGGTGGATGACGTGGCATAACCAGACCATTTGCATGTAGACATGTGGCAGCATATTGGTTGAATGGTGGATCATTTAGAGGTTAACATATGATGGACTTTTGATTTTTGGATTTATTTAAAAAAAATAAAATTTAAAAGAAACTAAATTTAATATTATTTTATGTTTGTGTCTAACAGCTAGTTTTTTACACATGACATTTTTTTTTTTTTAGATTGACTTTAAAAAGAATGAATTTAAAAAGAAAATAAATTAAAAGGAAAATGAATTTAATATTATTTTATGTTTGTGTCTAACGGCTAGTTTTTGACACATGGTATATTTTTTTTTATTTTTTGAATTAATTTTAAAAAGAAAATGAATTTCAAAGAAAAAAAAATTATTATTATATTTTGTTTGTATCTAATAACTAGTTTAGTTTAAAATCTCCATCATTGATTTTCTTTTCCAAAATTCAATGGTCCAAATTAATTGTGGTTTCTAAAAATTTTTTTTATCTCTATATAAACCATTTTCCTCTCCAAATTTTGTACGAACAAATTTTACATTTCATAATCCTCCAAAACTCAAAAGTTTCCATTGTTGCACTCTCTAAGCTCTCAATTTTTTTCTTTTCATCTTATTTTTGAGAATGTGTTATTGTATTGTGAGGATAAATTTGTTGAGTGTTTAAACTTATAAATTCACTATAATGAGAGTTGTATTGTGTTCTTAAAAAATTCCAATATTTGTAACGGTTTGATCCTAAATCATGGAAAAGATTGGGTTTGCTCTGAACCGGTAAAAGGAGCGGTGTAACGGTTGGGCTCTAATCCATGAAAAGAGTATGAAAGATTTTATTCAAATTCTCAAAAGGCGCTTAGAGAGTGGAGTAGGTCGAGTTTGACCGAACCACTATAAAAATTACAGTGTCTTCTTCTCTAACTTTTTTCTTTTTATTTTTGCAATTAATTTAAGCAATTTATTGTATGTTTTAGTTTATTCTTATTTATTTGCTAAATTTTGATATAATTAAATTATCACATTATTTGTCATCTTATTTATTGCATAAATTAATTTTTTTTATTATTTATAAAAATGTATTAATTAGTTTAATTTAGTTAATTTAGAAAAAACGTTTAATTAAATCCTATTCACCCCTTCTAGGGTTCCATATCGATCCAACATAACTATCTTCCTCACCCACCCTCGTAATCACATTCGGAATCAAACATACCATTTTTCATCCCAACTTTTCTTTAAAAAGGTGAGAAAGAAAGGCTACCATCTCATTAAATTGGAGGTGGTCCAACGCCCCAAACGTCCTTTCTGGAATTAAGGACCATTTTGTAATTATTACCTAACTATATTCTGACTACTTTTTCCGTAGGACCCTTTTGTATTCATTACAAATTTTCACAACATGAGTGAAATATATTTTTTTTTCTAATTAAATGAAACAAAATTAAATTTTAGTTTAAATCATATTTTAATCCACAAATTTTGTAATTTATTATATTTTTGGACCCTTAATTTTAAAATCACTCATTTTAATCCCTTAACTTTGGCTAGTGTTTACTTTAGACTTTGACATTATTCCTTATTAACAGATTTTTAGATGACCTTTTATTTTGAGATAGATTATGGATAAGTTATCCATTTTGTTGATGTGTTGTAAATAAGCTGCCAAATAAGCACCCTATGTCTTGTGTGTTATATTGATCGATTTTCTAGTTCTAGGTATTGTAATTATAACGTAACTAACTTTAGATCGAGCCTTTTGTATTCATTTCACAACATCAATGAAATATCTTTCCCAATCAAATGAAACAAAAATAAAATTATAGTTTAAAATCCTATTTTGATCCATGAATTTTGTAATTTATTTTATTTTTATCCATAAACTTTTAAAATCTTTTTATTTCGTCCCTTAATTTTTTATTAATGATTAGGTAGCGTTTGAGACAATGAGTTAGTTATTATAACCATAAGTTATTATAGTTGGGTTATGATAGTTTGTGTTTGTGGTGTAGATTATTTTAGTTTTGATTATAATAGTGTGTTTGAGATGTAAATTATTTTAGTTTGAGAGGGAAATAGTAAACATGGTAACAAATAATAAAAAATGATGAATGTAAAATATAAAAAACTGTAGTAAATAGTAAATACTATAGCAAATGAGGGTTTTGAAATAGGGTTATGTCACACCTCGCTCCAGATTACCCTCTTAACTTGGATGGAATGGTGACTGCAGCAGTTACCAACCCTTTTGCTGGCACTTACTACCTATCTAACCTGTTAAATTTTGCTCAAACCCTAAATATGTATATTTCATCAATATACGAACAAATTAACTCATAACTTAACACATTTAAATTACAGGATTTTATAGTATTTCATACGTGAATATTACAACTTAATGAGCCTCATCTAGGATACTAGTCCCTCTGACAGACACATATGTACCAACTAATACAGGTCTTCAATTAAGCTTCCTTCGACCTGACACTTTAAGTGGCAGAGCAGCAGCAGAGAAGTCTTTTGGGAACTGACCGCTACCTGAAAGGAAAATATTTGAAAATATAAGCTAGAAGCTCAGTGAGTGACTAACATTTAAAGCATAACGTTCATACATAAATTTCATATTATAACTGAAAGCTTTCACTGAAAATATAAACTTGACAACTATTATTCATGTCATCATCAACATCATATAGCACTATTTCATGCTTTGCTGGACTATGCCTTAGTCTATCAGTCTAGAGTGACCCTCTTGCTCACTCTTTATCATCCTTTACCGCATCACTACTTAACTAGGAATGAACCATTTTTGTTCACTTCCTACAATCATAACTTGCATCCTTAGTTGAGAGAGAACCTTTACTCAATTCCTCAACGTCAATCCATAGCTAATGTGAAGGGATATCAACACTACTAATAACAACTTTTCTTTCATTCATGTAATTCTAGTTTAAGTACCGTCATACCTTGAGTACTACTGCTCAAATACCTTCTCCGTGTACTTCAGTATCGAGCTGCTCGAATACCTTCTCCATGTACTTCAGTATCGAGCTATTCAAGTTCTAAGACAAAGCTTCAGTACCTTCTCCGTGTACTTCAATACTGAGCTATTCACATTCTAGGACAAAACTTTAGTACCTTTTCCGTGTACTTCAGTACTGAGCTATTCAATTTCTAAGACTGAGCTTCAGTACCTTCTCCGTGTACTTCAGTACTGAGCTACTCATACTCAACTTACATATTCTTATCTCTTAATGACTTAGTTGCCCAAAAACATTCTATACTAATGTATCCTCATGGTCATTGAAAAGCATAACATAAGTATAACATTAATGTGTGATGCATTGCTTGGTAACTATTTGAGAATAGTTATCATAAAGGGCTTTTTCAGTAAACATGCATTGCTAAACATTCATAAGCATTAGCAATTTACTTAAAACATTTAAAGCATTTAGAGTCACTCACAATCTTTGGCAATCATCTTCATGTATATGCTTACTGCGAGTTGAACACTTAGCCAAATTCTTAGGCCTTAACTTGACTAGGTAACAACTTCATTACTATGCGTCCATGCCTCGCGTTAGGCGTTCAAGCCTCCTATGCGATTAAGTTTTCAGCTTACGCCTATTTCCCATCGCATAGCAACCTTTGCGCCAATGTTCACTCATGCGCCCGTCTTGTGGCACATCAACGCATGCTCCATGCGTTCGTCTGATTGCACCCATTGTTCAGCTTATGCGCCCGTTTTGTGACACATCAATGCATGTCCCATGCGTTCGCCTGATTGCGCCCACTGTCCAGCTTATGCGCCCATCTTGTGGCACATTAACGCATGTCCCATGCATTCGTCTGATTGCGCCCATAAACTCTAATGCAACCTTGCGCCTAACACCTTGTATGCTAGCCTACAGGATCCAATGCCCACACAACACTTGCGCTTACGGCTTCAATATGCGTTGCATGGTCTAATGCTTCTCAGCGCATCTTTGCGCCAATTCAACCTCCAACGCATGCGCTTAACATCATCGTTAAGCCCTTTAAGCTGCTTGATTGTTCAACCCAAGCAGCTGTCTGCTTGCTCAAGATTTCAGATTTAACTTTCAATTTTAATAACAATTTTTCCAGGCCTTTTCTCAATAAATTCCCTTCTACAAACATTCTCTAAAATTTCTTAGCAAGCTTAACTTAAAATTTCAGCTTAGAATTCCTCGTGGTTGTACGGGAACCCTCAAATTATCAAGACTGGCCCAACTTACCCGAGAATTCGACCTCCAGCCGGATTCTTCATACTCCAGCTTGATTCCGCTAGAATATTCCTCCGGCATTTCAACCTTAGCAACTAGACATACTCAGGGTTTGAATGGCTTTGGAATTACTTCATTTTCACGAGAGAACTTCACCCAACCTCCGTTTGAAGTCGAGTTTCCATTTTAAAACTAACAGCTGTATGTTCTCTTTTTAACATCAAGTTGTCACCTCATTCTTAAAGGATAATATCAAACCTGAGTATGACAGCTGGCTTAGCTTATCAATTACCAAGATGATCTTTCCCTTTTGATTATCGACGCAAGGGTTAGCTCCCTAGCCAACGCTTGCAACGTCTAGCTCGTCGTCTAGTACTGTTGTCACTTAGTGTCACAATCGCTCTTTCGAAAGCTTCTTTTAGCTATTGTGCGGCACTTGTTCCCGCTCACGAACAAGTCAGCCAACTTGAATACGGACTGCTGATGGCACACCGAGTGCCTCTCGCAACCTCCACCCCCGTTTTAGGGAAAACGGTTTTAGAAAACGGGTTTGGAGAAAAGGTTTTCGTAAGAAGTTTTTGTGAGTGTGAATAAATAAAGAAAGATTATAGTAGACTAGAAAGCAATAAGCAACAACAACAGCTTTATAGAGTACTACTCCGGGTATGAGGAAGTGATGGTTAGTCTTATATCCATATAGTGCATTCTGAACAAAAAGCCAACTAGCGCCCTTGCATATGCAAAAGTGCGAGTGGTCACTTACAATGAAAATGTAAAGAAAGCAAGCCAACTAAGCTAATACAATACAAGATATGAAAGTATGCTAGAAGGGGATTGGATCGGGCATTCGGCCATGGGCAACAGGCCCTGAACAAGCATGACCGTGACATTCTCCCCCACTTAATTGGTTGACGTCCCCGTCAACTGACCTTGTTCAAAATCTGCGATGGCTGGAGCTGCATTCTTCAAATCTTCGGCCCACTCCCAACTGATCTCTTCGTCGGGGAGATCCTTCCATTTCACTAAGAACTTTGTCAGTTCTCGTCTGGGTCTTCCAATATGGGCGTACGTTTATCCGGGATTTGTGCAACTTTTTTCTCAGCAGAACTCTTCATCGTGACCAGTGGGTGCCTTAGCATGTTTCGTTGTTCATCCTCGGGATCAGAATGATAGGGCTTCAGGATACTCACGTGGATAACAGGATGAATCTTCATCCATGAGGGTAACTGAACCTTATATGAGGTTCTCCCGACCTTCTCAATTACCTCCACTAGACCTTCATATTTCCTTACTGGCCGTTGGTCTCTCTGGCTTTGGAAACGAAACTGTTCCAGTCGTAGCTTGATCAGGACCTTGTCCCTGGCTTGAAACTCGAGGGCCATCCGCTTCTTATCAGCCCACTTCTTCATCCTTTTTTATGCTCTTTCTAAGTAGGCACGAGTTATCTCAGAGGTTTTGCTCCACTCTTTAGTGAAGTTATGTGTCTGAGGATTTTTTCCTGCATAAGGGTGGTCCACCAAGTGTGGCATGAGTGGTTGTCTGCCGCACACCACTTCGAAGGGCGTTTTTCCGGTCGCGGAACTCTGCTGGCTATTGAAGCTGAACTGAGCCACATCCAACAACTGGACCCAGTTCTTCTGCCTAGCGTCGATAAAGTGACGCAGATATTCCTCGAGCATACTGTTGAAGCGTTCCATCTGGCCGTCAGTTTGGGGATGATAGCTAGAGGAGATATTCAGTGTTGACCCCAATATTTTGAACAATTCTGTCCAGAATGTCCCAGTGAATCTTCCGTCCCGATCGCTAACAATGCTCGCGGGGACGCCCCACAATTTCACGATGTGTTTGAAGAACAGCTGGGCAGTCATCACGGCTGTGCACATTTTCGGCGTTGGGACGAAAGTGGCATATTTTGAGAACCGGTCAATGATAACAAGGATCGATTCGAACTCTCCCACCTTGAGCAAATGGGTGATGAAGTCGAGAGACACGCTCTCCCATGGTCTAGAGGGCACAGGTAGGGGTTCCAACAGACCCGCTAATTTCGCCCTTTCGACCTTATCTTGTTGGCAGACAAGGCAAGTCTTGGTAAATTGCATGACATCGTCTCGAAGGATTGGCCAATAGTAGCCTCGTTTCAGAAGGGCATAAGTCCTCTGCCAACCATTATGTCCTGCCCACGGTGTGTCGTGACACTCCTTCATCAGCAACCTTCGTAACTCTCCGGATCTGGTGATGTAGAGGCGATTGCCCTTGGTGTATAGTAGATCGTCTTCCACCCAGAACTGGCGTGTCTTCCCCTCTTTGGCCAATTGTAGGATGGCCTGCGCCGCTGTGTCGTTTGTCAAGTGAGCCTTGACAGTTTCTCGTACTGTTGCACTCAACGTACTTGCTTGTAGGCAGGCGAACATGCACAGGGCTGCATGTTCGCTCTTTCGGCTAAGAGCATCGGCCGCTTGGTTACTTTTCCCCAGTCTATGTTCGAATTGGAAGTCGAACTTCGCTAGACACTCCTGCCACCGTGCCCGTTTCGACGACAACTTCGGTTGGTTGAAGAAGTGACAAATGGAGTTATTGTTGGTCTTGACCACGAACTTGGCCCCCAAGAGATACTGTCTCCAGGCCCTCAAGCAGTGAACTACTGCTAACATCTCTTTCTCGGAGGCGGCATACCTCCGTTCGGCATCATTTAGTTTCCTACTCTCATACGCGATGGGGTGTCTGTCTTGGAGGAGGACACTGCCCAACGCGAAGTCAGAAGCATCAGTCTCTACTTCAAATGGCTTGGTCACGTCGACAATTCCAAGGACCGACCCCTCAATCATCACTTTCTTCAAGTCCTCAAAGGCGGCTTGACATTCAGGAGTCCAAATTCATTGGTTATCCTTCTTCAACAGTTCGGTTAATGGCCCTGTTCTTCTCGAGAATCCTTCTACGAACCGCCTATAGTAGTTGGCTAGTCCGAGGAAGGATAGTAGTTCGGTCACGGATGATGGTACCCTACAGTCTCTAATCGCGGCCACCTTGCCCTCTTCCATACCAATCCGACCACACTCAATCACGTGGCCGAGGAAATTTATGCACTCTTGGGCAAAGAAGCACTTCTCTCTCTTTACATACAACTGATTTTTCCTCAGCTTTTCGAAGACTAGTTGGAGGTGATCTCGATGGTCCTTCAGTGAGGCACTATAGACCACAATGTCATCAAGATACACTACGACAAATTTGTCGAGGTATTCGTGAAACACTTGGTTCATTAAGGTACAGAAAGTTGATGGAGCATTGGTGAAGCCAAAGGGCATCACGAGGAATTCGAAGGCTCCATATCTCGTGACACAGGTCGTCTTAGGTTCGTCTTCTTCAGCAATTCAGACCTGATAATATCTAAACCGTAGGTCCAGCTTCGAGAAATACTTAGCATCGTGAAGCTGATCAAATAAGTCAGTAATGATAAGAAGAGGATATTTGTTGCGAACTGTGAGCTTATTCAAGGCCCGATAGTTGATGCACAACCGGAGGTTCCCATCCTTCTTCTTCTGGAACAGTACTGGGGCTCCGTAAGGGGCCTTCGCCGGTCTGATAAATCCTGCATCTAACAACTCGTCTAACTGTTTTTGGAGTTCGGCCAATTCTGGCGGGGCCATCTGATATGCATTCTTGGCAGGCGGCTTTGCCCCTGGTAACAACTCAATCTCTCTTCGTGGGGGTAAGAACTTGGGCAAGCTTTTCGGCATGACATCCCGATATTCTTCCAAGACAAATAGAACGTCTTGGGGGATCTTCTCTTCAGTGGACTCAACTGATTCTATCGGGATGGCCATGAACGTGGGTTCGTCGTGGGCCAGGCCTCTCTTCAATTGGAGGGCTGAGATCATTCTCACCCCATTTGGCTGCTTGATACTGGCTTGGACTACGGTGGGTGTAGATCCGGTAATGACTAGACATTTGGCGAGGGGCATTGGTATGACTTTATGTTCAAGTAGGAATTCCATCCCCAATACCACGTCGAAATCATCCATCTGGACAATCACAAAGTCAACGAAGCCCTTCCAGTCTCCTAACTTCACCGGAGTTCTCTTCGCTATCCCCGTAATCGGTAGGGTTGCGGAATTCACGGCTTTCATCTTCCCTGCATCTCTTTCCCAAGTTAAGTTCAGGCGGCGAGCTTCTGTTTCAGCCATGAAGTTATGGGTGGCCCCAGAGTCAACCATAGTGTTCTTGGCCGATCTTTGGTTGACCCAAGCGTCCACATACATGAGTTCTTTTTCTAGTGGCTCCGTCGCCTTTCCCATTTTCTTCTGGAGCGCAGATAAGAATTTCAATGCCCCCATCCTGGGATTCTCAATTTCTGCAGCTGGCTCGAGTACCGTCTCCTCCAGTTCAGCCTTGTCTTCGGAGGTAGAGGCTAACGTGGCTTGAAAAGCATTGAACGCGGTTCGATTTGGACATTCACCCGCCCTATGTGGCCCTCTACATATGAAACAAGATAGGGGGCGATTGTAATTGTTATGCTGTTGCGGCGGCCCCCGCCAGTTGTTTCCTGATCTCGGTTGGGATGATTTACAGTCCCCCCTGTGTTCTGGTCTCCTCCCCCAGGTCTGGGAGGACTGGAACGGCTGTTTCTGTTTCCCCCATTTGAGAAAGTTGACTGCTTCCTCACATCTTGTGAGTCAGTGCTAAGGTCGTATAGCCGTTCAGTTGCCACATAGGCAGAGGGGAGATCCTGTACTATCTGTTCATATAGTTTTAATTTCGCCCACGGTTTCAGCCCTTCAACAAAGCAAAAGACCTTGTCTTTTTCAGACATATTTCATATGTCCAACATGAGTCCTGCAAACTGTTTTACGTAGTCCCTGATGTTACCTGTTTGCTTTAGCTCTCGGAGTTTTCGTCGAGCCAAGATCTCGACATTTTCAGGGAAGAACTGCGAGCGAAGTTCTTGTTTCAATCTATCCCAAGTATCAATAGTGCATCGTCCTTCCTGTATGTCTATAAATCATGATCTCCACCACAGTTTTGCATCTTCAGCTAGATGCATCGTTGCTAGTGTGACTTTCGACTCTTCAGTCACTGTGTTCGTCGCCTTTAAGTATTGCTCAAGGTCGAAGATAAAATTTTCCAGGGCTTTCGCTTCTCGCACCCTATAGAAAGGTTTCGGTTCTGGGATTTTTATTCTGCTTAATGCCATTGCTCCCCTATATGGGGCTTGGTTCCCTACCGCTTGGATGGTGAGATTCACCCTAACACTCACATCCGCTATCTCGGCTCTGACGACGTCAAGGGCCGACCGAAAGTCTTCAGACAAATCGGTTACCATCTGAAGTATTGCTTTTTGGGAGCTGTCCAGCTCTTCGACACGCTAGTACTAACAGCTACTATGTTCTCTTTTTAACATTAAGTTGTCACCTCATTTTTAAAGGATAATATCAAACCTGAGTATGACAGCTGGCTTAGCTTATCAATTACCAAGATGATCTTTCCCTTTTGATTATCGATGCAAGGGTTAGCTCCCTAGCCAACACTTGCAACGTCTAGCTCGTCGTCTAGTACTATTGTCGCTTAGTGTCACAATCGCTCTTTCAGAAGCTTCTCTTAGCGATTGTGCGGCACTTGTTCCCGTTCACGAAAAATCCAGCCAACTCGAATACGGATTGTCGATGGCACACCGAGTGCCTCTCGTAACCTCCACCCCCATTTTAGGGAAAACGGGTTTGGAGAAAAGGTTTTCGTAAAAAGTTTTTGTGAGTGTGAATAAAGAAAGAAAGATTGTAGTAGACTAGAAAGCAATAAGCAACAACAACAGCTTTATAGAGTACTACTCCGGGTATGAGGAAGTGATGGTTAGTCTTATCCTCATATAGTGCATTCTGAACAAAAAGCCAACTGGCACCCTTGCATATACAAAAGTGCAAGTGGTCACTTACAATGAAAATGTAAAGAAAGCATGCTAATTAAGCTAATACAATACAAGATATGAAAGTAGGCTAGAAGGGGGTTGGATCGGGCATGCGGCCATGGGCAACAGGCCCTGGACAAGCATGACCGTGACACTTAGCACCAGTGCATAGTGTTACTGCATGACACCATTGCGTAGCGTTGCTGCATACCATCGGGTAGCATTGCCGCACACCATCGGGTAGCATTGCCGCATACCATCGCGTGGCATTGCTGCTTTTACTACCCGATCAACCAGTGTCTATGTCCGCGTAACTTGAGGCTACCGCACGCTTTGCCAACCTCTCGTGACATAGGCTGCCGCATGTCTTATCAACGCATCATGCCTTTCAACTCATACATTCATCCTTAGTACCAACACATAGCTTATCCTTGCCTTTAACACTTAGCCTCTACAAGTCTTGGTTGCTACACACGCAACCTCATGCGTTCACACTTCTCCATCAACGCATGCCTACACTTTGCTTCCATACTTAGCCAATTTTCACTTGTTATATTATCTAAAACTCACCTAACTAAGTATTTATAATACTTAGAATTTTCTTCCTTCATCTTCCTACTTTCTTTACCTTCTTCCATAATTCTACTTAACACGCTTGTTACTCACTTTTGTAGGAAAAATGGAGTACGGGGTTTACAGGTTGACTGTAGCTAATTTGAAGTTTTGAAATAGTTTTTACTGTAGCAAGTTGTGGTTATTATATTTTGATCATAATCCTTACCCCAAATGCCCCTTTAGTATTTGTTTTAGGTGATTAAAACCTAAAATTTTATACTTAACAAGAGGGGGGAATATATTTGTATATGCTTTTTGTACTAGCTAATTATTTTCTAGAAATTGGATATAATATTAAACTTAAAAAAGATACTTGCTATACATGATCAATGCAAAATAATAATAATAATAATAATAAATCACTTCAAAACATAATTTTGAAATTCAAAATCAATTTGAGGAAATGAAATTTCCATTTAAAAGTATAACTTAAACATTACATTGATTTTAAGTTATCACATTCATGTTTTAAAGTAATTTAAATATGACAAAAGTGACTTAAAAAAAAGAGTAAAATGCTTATATGTTAATATCACACTTATTATATACATATATAATTTATAAAAATATCTATTAACATTCCCATTTTATTTGTATTTATAATTTTTTAATAATATTTGACATAGAGATTTTGTTTTATCGATATTTTCCCAAACATGAATAGTTACTAAAATGTGTTTGTATTACATATTTATAAACAATAGAAAAATAACACTAGCTATCGGCCACATATTTAGTTGAATTTCTATGTTTTTATTTGATTAAAATAAATATGGTGAATATAAAAATGTCCAAATGTGCAATCCTCGTCAACAACACGCAAGCATTTGTAAAAGAGCATAATGTGTAGACCACATGGTGTCCTAGGCCTTGCTCTCTAGTCCCTTTTTTTAATTTCGAAATTTTGGTGCATTTCCCTAACCTTCATTTTCTCTCTGTGAATCGTTTTGATGGCATATATTGTATAATAAATATAGACATTAAATATTTGAAATAATAAATATTTAAGATTATAAAATATATGTGTTTAAATATATAGAATAATCAATAATATTTAAAAATTAAATGTATATGTTTGGTTTACATATTCTTGTTATTGGAATTTACAGTTTTTGTGGACGAATAAGTTTATGAAGTTAACCGAAGGTTAAAAATGATTAGTAAAACTATTTATACAATTATAATAGACAAATTATTTCAAATGATAAAACTATTGAAAATATTTATAAGATATAGATAGTTCTAAAATTTTAGAATATTTTATAAATATTTTGATTCATTTTTCTATATTTGAAAATCACTCATCATAATATAGTCTACCTTCAATTATGTTTAAAAAACAAAAGTTTTAATTATGTATTATTTGCATAACTTTTATATATATATATATATATATATATATATATATATATATATATATATATATATATATATATATATATCACGTTTAGAAAAACCCAACCCACAAAATTTTAATAAAATCAGACAAAAATAAAAAGAGTTTGAAAAAAAATAAGAGCATATCTACGAAGTATGAAAAAAAAAAAAGTTAAAAATCACATTTGGCTCCTAGACTTTCATGAAAGTAACCATTTAATCCTTAAACTTAAGTTGATAACGATTTAGTCCCTGTACTTTCGATTTTGTAATAATTAAGTTCTTGAACTTTGGCATGTCACAATTTGGTCATTACACTTTTAAATTTGTAACAATTTAGTCTCCATGTAAAAAAAATTAATCAAAATTAGATGTTAATTTTTATTGTTTTATGATGTAGACTTTGTATTTTATAAAAATACTGATTCTCTTATTACTTTATCGATTTATTTATCCAATAAATCTCACTAAATTTTAACAATTTTAACATTAATTTCTACAATAGGGACTAAATCGTTACAAATCTTAAAATACAATGATTGAATTACTACATAGTAAAGTGCAATGACTAAATTGTTACAAAATTAAAAGTATAAGAACTAAATCATTACAAACTAAAGTTCATAAATTAAATTATTACTTTTACGAAATTGTGGGGACTAAAAGTGATTTTTAATAAATAAAAAAAAATGTACACACCTAACATTAAAGAAAATCAAGTTTTCAAGGAATAAGCCTCAATCTCTCTCTCTTTTTTTTAACACACTCCCTCCTAATAAGTATCCAATGTGAAAATGTCCTATCCTCAAAAGAATTAAAAAAAACTTCATGGTTGAAGCCTTTTCTTTATCTACCTATAATTAATATATGGGTCTCTGAAATTTTAATACCATGTGCCAAAAATGAATAATTATTATTTAAAATCCAATCTAACTCCCATGAAATAAATGGCCCTTTATTAGGAGTGTTGTGTCCAGCTTGAAATTAATTGAGCGAGCTTCATTATTTACGCTATTTATAAACTATATAATTAAATATAATAAATTCTATTTCAAAATATTTTTTAGAGGTGGATTCCCATATTTGTTTCATAGTTCAATCTTTGCGTGAGAATAAGTTATTTTCGGACATTCTCATTCCATACATATACGAGTTTTCTATTCCGTTCTAAAACTGAGTTTTCTCTTTTCCCATCTCTTTTTCATTTTACATATAATTTTATTTTGAATATAGTTAATTAATTAATTAATTAATATTAATTCGATAACAATAATATAAATATTTATCTTAATAAATCAATAATGTTTTATTAAAATATTTACTTAATTTATTTTTATAATAAAAATTTATTAAATGAATGGATTTTTTTTTATTAATTTACTAGCCAACAATATCTTAAATATATTTAATTAGTAAACTAATATTATTTAAATTTAATTAATATTAAACTTCATTTTTCAATAATAATAATTTATTACTTTATTGTTTTTAATAATCAAGTAATTATTTATTGAGATTAATTTTAATCTGATCATTCATCATGAACATATAATCATCACTAATTATTTATTGTAATTAATTTTTATTACTTCATTCATTATTAACATATTACATTTACAAAACACTTTTTAGTATTATTTATTAATATATCATGTTTTTATCTTATTTTCTTCACTTCTATATAATATATTGTCTATTAAAATATATATTTTTATCTTATTTTCTTCACTTCTATATAATATATTGTCTATTAAAATATCTATTTTTAGTATTATTTAAGTAAATTTAAAATTAATAATGTTGAACTTAATTAATAATAAAAATGATTAAGTATTAGATTATAATTAGTACGACGCTCATTAAATGCATTAGTTAGTTAATTTTAATTATAAATTACTCCTTCAAATATTTATAATTAAAATTATTAATGATTCATAATTAACTTTTTATTGATATATTGAATATTGTTTATTCTTTAAATTATTATTCTATAACAATTATAATAAGATTTTCATGCTTAATTTCATAAATTAAACACAAACACGAATTTTGTTCATGAAATTTTGATAGTATTTCCATATACAATCAAAACACTTATCTTTGATTCACAAATATCTTATTCCCAAACATCCTTTATTTCAAAATATTTTTAAAACCTTAAACCAAACGACCCTTACTACATTATTTACTATTTTCATCTCATTTCCTCTCTTTCTCTCTAATTTACTATCTAGTATTTTCCACTTTCTTATTTGCTTTAGTGTTTAGTAATTTATACTTAGACTAAAATAATTTTTATACTATTACAATTCACAAATTATAATAATTAATTCAATAACCTTTTGTTTTTCAAAAAAAAAAAACTATTAATATTAATATACATAATATTAATTTTTTTATTAATATGTCGATATTTTCATCGATCATTTCACATTTTTATAAATTCGATATTGGTATAAATGGTGAATGTCTTTCTATTAAATTATAAAAAAGTATCAAATCACATAAAACAAGCATCAAAATGTCATTAATATAAATGATATTCATGTTTACTTTTTAAAAATAATAAAATATTTATTTATTAATTATTTTTTTAAAATAAAAATTTAGGATCTTTTTAAATATAAAAAATATTTAGCAAAAAGTTGAAAAAGTATAAAGTATTTCGAGATGTTCTATTATAAAAATAAATATTTTTGAGATGTTTTTATAAATTTTCCCTAAAACTTTTCGGTGATATGGACCGAAATTAAAATTAAATCATGGAGCATTGAAAAGTATGCTTGTGCCACGAAATAAAACAACACCCATCGTCAACCTGCTGCTTTGTAGTTGCTCAACTACAGAAACTTTAGGTGAGAGCAGGGAACTGCTATCTCGACGATTTCATTAATGGCGTTCGTTGGGTTTATTGGCTTGGACGATTTTAGCCTCGAATTGGCTACTTCACTAATCCGCGCCGGTTACAGAGTCAAAGCTTTTGAGGTATTTCACTAATCCATACGATTTTGCTCTTCAGTTTGCAGTACTTCTTTCATCTTCGGACTTGGAATTTTGTTATTGAATCGACATATCCTTAGTGTCAATATTGGGACAAATGAGAGTTATGTATTCAATCATTTCTGTTAGAATTTGAGTTTGTTGAGTGGAAAAACATGATGTTAAAGAAAAGGCGTTATGAATTTTGGTGGATCTGTTGAATATTGAACTTGTAATGGGAAATGGAAGCTTAAAGATGAGAATCTATATTTTTCTTAGTCGTTTTTCTCCATGTGTAGATTTAAAAAATGTTCATGAAGTAGCGGTGAATGTTGTATCAAATATTTTGTTATCATATGCTCACTAGTTTTCTTGTTGGTCCACTCATTAAACGAGGTAGTTATGTATTTGTTTATAAGATGAGTAACAGTACTTCTGTTGGAAAATACTTTCCGAAGTCTTATAAAAAAGCGCTCAACCCTTGGAAATTTTTTCTATGTTTCACTGAAGCAGGGGATATATGTATTCATAGTGAACTTCTTAACTTTTTAATCCGTAATTCAATTCGGCAGATTCCCCGGTTTATTTTCCTTGTTTTTGGTTAACTTTCAGTATTAGTGTATTGTATATTTGAATAGTGGCGACAAGTTCATGTTAACTGCTACCATTCTGTCTTTAGATAAATCAGGCCTGGACAGATAAATTTTTGAAGTCAGGCGGAATAAACTGTGCCAGTATCGTAGAGGCGGGGGAAGGTAAACTGTTTGCTTGGTTAAGTTGATTTCTATTATATTTCAGCATCAAATCTTTGATTAGGCTACCTTCTTTGGTTCAACTAGATTGAATGGTTTAACTTGGGTTTGGAGCTGGATCCTATACATTTATTTAATTGACATTCATGTTTAATATTAAGTACTGTCCCACTGATTCTTGTGGAGTACTGATATATATCACTTTAATATAGTTTTGCATTTTTTGTTTGGCTCACCATTCCATTCCATTAAAAAAGTATAGTGTTTTCTTGAACGATTTGAATCGCAAATGATTATTTTTGAGGAGTGGATAGTTTAAGGATCATTGTCTAGGGATATATGCTTGTTGCTAAAGCAAAGGTTTGTCAGACGCTAAGCCATCTGTGTCTTTGTAGAAATCATTTCTGTCAAATAGTCCTTCCTAAAAAAGCCAACTCTCTTCAAGAATTGAGAAAATAAATGCCAGAGAAGAGGCTGGAAGTCTCGATGAAGAGAAAAAAAAAAGTTTTATGGAGAAATATGAAAGGCAACTTCGATTGATATCATTTAACTCTTGTCTTAACAACAAAAATTTTTGTGATCTAATTCTTGAAAGCCTATTTCTTTTCCGAGATACTGAGAAAGTGCTTCTCTTTGGGCTTTATATTGAAACGTCATATATAGCAATTTAACTTTTAACTACAAGAGATGGCATTTCTTGAATTAAATAGTTGAATATCATATTCATAATGCTTGCTTTATATCTCGTCTCTTTACACATTTCTTTCTCACTTGGTTCTCTGTTTCCTTGCAGATGTTGCAGCACTGCTTATATTGAATAGTCATTTGAACTTGATTAATGATTTATCTTTTGGTGATGCTCTTAGAGGTTTAAACGAAACTTCTTGCCATGATTTTAATAATATATTAGAACTTGGAGTAAATGTTAAATTTATATTTTACATTTGATTATATGAATTGCTTAACCTTGTTGATTGGCAGGGTTGCATAAGGATGTTGTTGTTGTCCTTGTCCATTCAACTCCACTGGGGAATGATGTCCAGAACTTGGAGAAAGTTTTTACAGGCAATTCCACTCTTACTTTCTTAGTACTTTCATGATGGAATGTGAATACTGAATGTCCTGTCTATTATTCTATATTTGCATCTCTTACTGTCTGGGGTTTGGAGGTGACAAAGGTTTCTGCTGTCAAAGATCCATCTCCTCTTTATTTCTTATGTGCTTCCCGGGGATGAGATTAGAAGATTAGTTCATAAAATTTCACGCTCACTCTATTATAAAAAAACCAACCGTTCTGAAATCTCACTTATAAATCCTTTATCTTTCCACAAAAGCTTCCCTCTGAATTAAGCCTTGTGAAATTAAAGTTTTCCTCCCAGCTCCCTCAAAAAGCTACATCACTTATTATGTCAAATTGTTAATTAATTAAGACTAAAGCCTAGGTGAAATTGGAAAGTTATTATATTTTGTACTTCATAGTGTCTCAAATCTAATCCTTTTTTCGTAATTAAAAAAAATGTAAAAGTTTTTCACTTTATGAAAACAATCAGACATGCTCAAATTTTTAGGGTTTAGAAAAATCTTGGTAGGATGTTTTGGATCTCATTAGTTTTCTGACTCCCACCTAGAGTTCTTTGTCCTATATATATATATATATGTATGTATTTATGTATGTATAGCTTCGATGAGGCTAGGCCTCTTTATGTACATTTTATTATAACATTGAGATTTTATTTTCTAAGGAAATGTTTGTTCAATCAAAATATTGGCGGTGAATGAGGTTTGACAAAACCTTATATCTGCTTTTTCCTAAACAGTATGTTACCCTTATTTTAGCGAATAACTATCACCGATCGATATATATATATATATATATATAAATAATTTTTTTAAAATTTTAAAAATGAACGAGTTTATTTTTTTGTTAGCTGCCAGAGTTTGAATTTTCATTTATTAATTCTTTTTACCAACTATCAAAGATGTGTATATTGGCACCTTAAGAAATGGTATAAACTGTTTGCAACATTATGATCTTGAGCACTGGAACAATTTTCCTTTCATGGCATTTACAGGAACTATATTTGTATGAACTGTGTTCCTGGGATTTTACATTCAAAACGAGAGAGATCCAAGGAAGGGAGGGTGTTCGAGAGATAGGAAAAAAGTCTAGCAAAAACTGATAAAGAAATGCAATTAACATCTATCATGGTAGACATTTCTTGTTCATATGTTAAAGTGTTGGGGCTGATTTTCTAAGTAACACCTTTCGGGTATTTACTTGCATTTACAAGTCAATTAATCTATACCTTTGTGACAGTCGCTTCCCCTTTTCTGCAGTTGATTACGAGATACACAATCTTGTTGAAGCATATGTCTTTAAGGGTGTTTCTGAAGCTCTGGATGGTCAGCTCATGGTAGTTGTTATATCATATAACATTTTTTCTTCTTTGTTTTTGTTGCTAAAAATTGGACATTGGTATTTTCTTCCCGGGTGCATAGAACACTGATTTTGTATTAACTGCGCAGACAGTAACCTCTGGAAGGGCAGCTGCAATTTCTAGAGCTCGACCTTTTCTATCAGGTAGATTCATTCTCAGTATAAATGTTTGCATAAACCTTTGTTCCTTTTCCCATGTCTTTGGATCAACTATTTAAAATTATGGTCCTGCAGCTATGTGTGGAAAGCTTTTCATTTTTGAAGGTGAAGTTGATGCTGGAAGGTATCTTTTGTTTGTTTTATAATTAAAATGTTTACTTTTTCCATTGACAATTATGTAATATTAAAACTCCTTGACGTATTCCCTACTTTTATGCACATTGCAGTAAAACAAATATGGTAATTGATCTCCTTAAAGGAATTCATTTTGTGGCTTCGCTGGAAGCTATTTCCCTAGGTATTAAAGCTGGAATTCACCCCTGGATAATCTATGACATTATTTCAAATGCTGCTGGGAATTCATGGTGAGCTCGTCATAGTTGCCTGAATATTTTATTCTTCATCAAAGTACTATAGAGAGAATGTTTGAAGTGCACTTGCTAGAAGTTTAAAATTTCAGTTTCCTATTTAAGTGCAGCTAACTTTCGGTTAATTAAGAGCTTTAGCATCTTTGGCGGAAGATGGTCCATTGAACTATATGTATGGCATTATCTTTTCAGTTCAATATTTTATCCAGTTTTCATAAAGATAATTTGCCGGTACTGGAAACATATATCCACATATCCTTCATCTCTTGTTAAGTAGAAAAGCTTAGTTTGTTTATTCTTGAAGATCAAAATGTGGGAGCAATACCTTCTTTAATGAGTTCTAATCCCACAGTAAATCAAAATAATGTGGCACAAAAATCACAATGTTATTTATTTGTTTATTATCTTCTTATCCGTGCTTTAATAGTATCATTCTTTTTTATGGTGGGTTACATTTGCAGGGTTTTCAAGAATTATGTTCCCCACTTGTTAAAGGGTGATATTAGACCTGAGTTTTTGAGAAGTTTGGTTCAAGCTATGGTAAGATATCATGCAGGCCATCTAGCTTTTATTTGTTCATCGTCAATTATCTTTTTATTATAATAGTTCATGATTCGATTACTTATCTTTGTAATCATCAAAAAGTGTGGTGCACTTTAAACAATCACAAAATTTAAAATCATCTATGGAGATGTCATAGATCGCTCGAACCTTTCATTAATTGGTTAATGAAGAATGGCCATAGATGAGATAGTGTGTATTTGTTCTTGTCATTATTACATGTGGGTAATCATTGATATTACTGCATTTTAGATCAATTAAGTTATTTGGCATAACTAGTAGTAACTCTTTTGCTGAAGGGGATTGTCATGGATAAGGCCAAGTCACACACTTTTCCTCTTCCGCTCCTAGCAGTTACTCATCAGCAACTTATGTTGGGTAAACACACCATGCAACTCTAAAGTAACTCCTATATTTGAGGTTATCTCAATATATGTAGTCATCTGGTTTTCTTCTGTCACCTTTCCTCATTTCCTTTTCAGGTTCTTCTCACGGCTATGGAGATGAGGATGACTTGTTAGAACAGGTCACTTTTTCACAGGAATTTCTGGTGTGATTCAGTAGAATTATTGTTAAAATGTGAAATAGGGAATTTTGGTCTTTCAAATCATGCTATTTCACATTTTAAGCATTATTTTAACTGCCGTCTAAACGTTGAGAAAATCTTTCAGGCATGGAAAAACGCATATGGAGTAAGTATTTCAGATGCAGCTAATGCAGAAGTTTACAGCCCCGAGCAACTAGCCAATGAAATAACTTCTAAATCAAGTTCTGTTAATCGAGTGGGTTTCATTGGTCTTGGTGCAATGGGATTTGGCATGGCAACTCACCTTATCAGATCAGATTTTTGCGTGATTGGTTATGATGTAATATCTTTTCCAATTTTTATCGGTTTATTTCATTATTTCAAGAATGACTTTGCAGTTCATTTAAGTAAAAGCTGACAGGAACCCTTTTCTCATCGTAGGTGTTTAAACCAACCCTAGCAAAATTCACTAATGCTGGTGGCTTGATTGGAAATTCGCCTGCAGAAGTTAGTAAAGGTGAACAAATCAAGGAAGATCAATGTTGAACGTAATTCATTTTTACTGTTCTGGAGACATAAAATTGCATAGACCATTGATATTTACAGTGATAAATTAGGATAATCAGTTCTGCTGATGAAAGACGAGGAAAATAAAATTATCATATATTGTTTTGTTAAGAACTGTTCGTTTAACTTAAAAAGTTTTGGATTGCTCATCCTTCCAAAAGGAATCATCGAATTTTCTTTTATAAAAGTTAGTCAAGTTTTCAATGTTTTGCTGAATTAACTAGAATTAACTAGATGCAGTTACAAAATTGTTTAGTCCTTTGTCTTCTGGTCAAATGTTTTCCGAAAGTTATCAAAATCCTATAAGTTGAGCTATTTTGATTTTACACATATACGCTGACTATTGATGGATATATGGTAACATGAGTATTATTTTAGTTGATCTATGAAAGAAGAATACATTATAGTGGGAAAATGTAAGAAGAAGAAAAATCTTAGGAAGCCCTCTAGAAGAATTAAATACTCTAAGAAGGTTGACCATGTAAAATACAAAGATGCCGAAGTAATGAGAAACTCTACTGATAACATTTTTTTTACTAACAAAAGATAAATTATATTATCGTGCATTGCAATTATTAGTTTATTGCTAACTTTAGATTTGTCTTCAATTGATGTGTTCTACCTTTATTTAGATTTTAAAACCAGTTGCTATGTTGTAGCTGTTGGATCACAACATTAGGGCAGTCCTCATCTTTCTGTCGTAAGTTGATATTTAGAAAACTTTTAGTAGCTTCCCGGACTTGTAACTCGTTCTCCATTATGTATGAACCATATGTGGGACCCAATGTGCTACTCTAGTTTACAAAGCGAAAGAGTAATCTTCTCCTTTCTCCTTAAAAAATTCTTTTCCCAGATGTTGAAGTGCTTGTAATTATGGTGACAAATGAAGCACAAGTGGAGAGCGTTCTGTATGGGGAAGCTGGGGCTATTTCTGGTACTCTTAAATCTCAGAATACAACTTCTTGTGTTAGAGCTGATACTAATTCTATAATTTCCTTGTGTTTGGTAGCCCTTCCATATGGAGCTTCGATTATTCTATCATCTACAGTTTCTCCTGGATATGTGAGCCAACTAGAACAACGCTTGGGAAGTATGTCCTACGAATGGTGTGGAATGTTACTCAATATTTTTTAGATATCTCCTTGTTATGAGACAGTAACAAGTGTTTTAAATCAATATGCTATTGACGACAAATCTGTCTTAAATCACTATTCAATATTGAGTCTTTCTAAAGTATTCCTGTGATGTATACTTAAGCATGATTATAAAATTTCAGCCGAATTTTGAATGCTTGATACTTATTCAGTGATTGAATTGACATCATTTCTTAATATGTAAGACGAGGGCAAAAGTTTGAAATTGGTTGATGCTCCCGTTTCTGGTGGTGTTCAAAGGGCCTCAAAGGGATCCCTTACGGTGTGCATTCTCCCTCTCAAATAGCTACGGTTCCTTTAAATTTTGAGTTTCCTTACCTCAAAATTGACGATAGCTATTTTCTAACACAGATAATGGCTTCTGGGACAAATGAAGCTCTTAGGAGCGCTGGTTCAGTCCTCTCAGGTTGTGAAACGTAAAAGTACTATAAGAATTACGTGACATGTTTTATTGCCAGATATTAGTAGATGACATGCCACTATATTTGGTTTTTATTTGTTAACAGCCTTAAGTGAGAAGCTTTACGTAATTAAAGGAGTTTGCGGGTCAGGAAGGTATTTCAATATTCCTAGACTTGATCAGCTCACATTTATGTGTTTGTTTGGATGTTAACCAGAGCCTTCGATTTTATTCCATTCAATCATCAGTTTCATTTCATGTCATTACCAAACATTCATGTAGTTGTGTAGTTTCTCTTGAGCAATGGTCAGCCTGACCTCTAATTTTCCAAATGCTTTGTTATAGTGGTGTGAAAATGGTCAATCAATTGCTTGCTGGAGTTCATATAGCATCGGGTGCAGAGGCAATGGCATTTGGAGCTCGACTTGGTCTCAATACTCGAATTTTATTTGACGTCATCCTAAATAGTCAGGGAACGTCCTGGTAAATCCTTATTGTTGAGTTATGAGTTTTTTCTTTTCCACATTTAGTTTCAAAATTGAATGCTTGAAGTTATTTACTTTATTGTTTGATTTCTTTTTCAGTTTTTGGTTTTTTAAGTTTTTAATTTATGTAAGTTTGTGTTCTTAATATTGCTTTTAATTTGTAGGTTAGAATTATTACTTAGTTTCATCTTTTTCCTATAAAAGGGTGAGCTACCATGCATTGTGAGTATCACAGTTTTGTGTACCATATTTTGAGTATCACATTTTGGGTATCACCAATTTTTTCCCTATTTCAATCAAAAGTGTGAATTTCACTCATTTTTCATTTTGCTTCTCTTTGTTTAACAAACATTGAGATATTGGTTTGCTTCTGCAACATTTATTTATTTTTCATCGATTCCATTTTCACAATAGTGGTATCAAAACTACTTTGATTTTTTCAACCGTCAGAGCTACTCTGATTTTTCAACACTTATCTTAACAATGTCAATTACTGTGAAATTTTTCCATCTTTTAAGGGAATTTTTGCTTGATATTCTCAAATGGAACATTGCCCACCCTTTTAGATGCAAGTACTATTTTGAAAATTGAATCTAAAGCCATCCACTTCATTCTCACAGCTAACATGTACAGACTTGTGTTTTCGTAAGTTGATTATCAATCTTTGTCATGCAATACCTTTACTTATTGACTAGAAAATCTACACACAAATTGATCTAGAAAAGCTTAACCACAGCCTGATTCTAGCAGAATTGAACAAGATATTGTATTCGGTAAACAATTTGAAATAAAATTTTCATTTAGTATTAGGGTAGAGACTGCATCTATTTTAAGTAATAAAACCTCCAATTCTTAAATAAATAAAGAAAAAAAAAAGGATGAAGTAAAGTAATCTTCACTAGGACGAAGTAGATTAAAAATTTGAACAAATATGGGGATTGATAAGAAATTAAAACACTTCAATGTTATTCCATATTTCTACCATTACAAATTTGCATTCCTCTTCTTCTTATAATATAGCCATTCTTGCAGAGATGGCTGCCTCCAAGAGACTTTAATTCTTAACATTTTAGCATCCATTTTCTGTAGTAAGAAGATTTTTCTACCCCCATTTAATTGCAGGATGTTTGAAAACCGAGTTCCTCATATGCTGGACAATGATTATACACCATACTCTGCACTTGACATCTTTGTGAAAGACCTGGTCAGCATGGAATATCCATTGTTGACTTTAAAGGAAGAATTTGTAATCCTATGATTATCTCTCCTTGTATTAAAAACTTATATTCTACAGGGCATTGTTTCTCGGGAATGTGCATCTCATAAAGTTCCTCTACACTTATCCGTGACTGCACATCAATTGTTTCTGGCAGGTATTGAAATCTAGATAAGGCAGTATCCAAAATCCGACAAATGAATGGGCCATTTAGCATTTTGCTCAGTTTTATTGAACACTAGGAAAAAAAAAAAAAAAGAATAAACTTCCTTATAGAGAGCAAGGCTGGTCTGATTGTATCTTTCATAACATTTTAGGATGGTATCTGAGTTTTGCTGTATTTCAGGTTCTGCTGCAGGTTGGGGACGTCAAGATGATGCTGGAGTAGTAAAGGTATGGAGAGGTCCTGCAACATTTTGTTTTCACTGAAAAGCACATTTCTGTGGACGATTGTTGAACTAATAATATCCATAAAAGATATGACCAAGTTGGTGATTTTTCATGTGATGTCATAGGTTTATGAGACGCTTGCAGGTGTCAAGGTTAAAGGAAAGCCTTCCACTCTTAAAAAAGAAGTTGTATTAAATTCTCTTCCACCTGAATGGCCGGAAGATGTAATTGCTGATATTCAACAACTAAATGAAAGAAATTCAAAAATTTTGGTTGTGCTGGACGATGATCCTACAGGAACCCAAACTGTTCATGATATTGATGTTTTAACTGAATGGTGAGCTTCATTCTTTCTAAATCACTATGCGACTTTGTGGAACAGTTGTTTAGCATTGCATCAACCAACTTTATAAAATGAATTTATTTTTTTCATTTCATTAATGTAAGTTGTTGTAAACGTCAAGCTTGTTTCATCTAAAGAATGTAAGTTTTTCTCAAGGAGGTAAATTCCTAGCGGTTTAATTTTTGCGTGATCTTTTCAGGAGCCTTGATTCACTTATTGAGCAATTTCGTAAAAATCCCAGATGCTTTTTTATATTGACCAACTCAAGGTCACTGAGCTCTGAAAAGGTAGAAATCCATCTCCTCCTGCCGTGCTACTTGTTTCCGATCTATTAGAATATAGTTTTCCTTGTGTAACTAATATCTTCAATTATAGTACTGATACAAGCTTTACAGGCGGGGGCATTAGTTGAACAAATCTGCGTTAATTTACGTGCTGCAACTGAGAGTGTCGAGCATAGTGACTACATGGTAGTTTTGAGAGGTGATTCAACCTTACGAGGTCATTTTCCCGAGGTATATAGACTGGCTTCAGTATTATCTCAGTTGTTACTGGCAATGTTGAGTAAGATTTAATTGTCATAACATGAGAAATTATGATTTGTCTAGGAAGCCGATGCTGCTATGTCAGTGTTAGGTGTAGTGGATGCATGGATCATCTGCCCATTCTTTTTCCAAGGAGGCCGTTACACTATTGACGATATACACTATGTTGCAGATTCTGATGAGTAACATTCTTTTCCTTTAATGTGTATTTTGATTACTCGTGATGGCTTATTGAGCTTGACATTGCATGTCATGATCATGCATGTAGGCTCATTCCTGCAGGGGACACTGAGTTTGCAAAAGATGCTACTTTTGGTTATAAATCTTCAAATCTGTGTCAGGTTCGTTGATTAAATTGTGCTGCATATTATTGAAATAGAAGAGAAAGAAAATGACATAAGGAGTTTACGTGAAAAACCCTAATTCAGGGAAGAAAAACCACGATAGAAAAGGACTTATTATTTTCATGTCATACATACAATAGACCCCAACCTCAGATATAGATAGAATGAGGTAAAACCCTAATTTAGCAAATATAGTATAAATTACAAAAATGCCCTTAGGGCTAATTCAACGTATTTTAACACTCCCCCTCAAGTTGGGGCGTAGATATCGGCAAGACCCAACTTGCTAATTCAAGCTTCAAACGTCTGTCTCGATAACCCTTTCGTAAGAACATCTGCAACCTGTTGGACTGAAGGTATATAGGAAATACAGATAGCTCCGCAGTCTAAATTTTCTTTAATAAAGTGTCTGTCAATTTCTACATGTTTGGTTCTATCATGTTGCACGGGATTATTCGCAATACTGATGGCAGCCTTATTATCACAATACAGCTTCATGGGCCCTGGACTACTCTCGTGAAGATCAGATAAAACTTTTTGCAACCAAATTTCTTCACACAATCCCAGACTCATAGCTCTATACTCTGTTTTAGCACTACTTCTGGCCACTATACCCTGTTTTTTACTCTGTCAAGTTACCAAATTTCCCCATATAAAGGTACAGTACCCTGAGGTTGACTTTCTATCAGTCACAGATCCGGCCCAATCTGATTCAGTATATGCCTCGATGCTCCGTGTGTCATGTTTTCTGAACACCAAGCCCTTCCCAGGGGTGGACTTCAGGTATCTCAAAATTCGAGTCACAGCTTCCATGTGCTCCTCATATGGACTATGCATGAACTGACTTACCACACTCATAGCATAGGAGATGTCGGGCCTAGTATGAGATAAGTAAATCAGTTTTCCTACCAAGCGTTGATACCTCTCCTTATTCACAGGAACTCCTTCCGAAATGCTTTTCAGTTTGCTATTGACCTCAATAGGAGTGTCAATGGGTTTGCATCCAGTCATTACTGTTTCCTTCAACAAGTCCAGAGTGTACTTCCGCTGAGATACAGATATTCCTGCCTTTGATCTTGCCACTTCCGTCCCGAGAAAATACCTAAAACTACCAAGATCCTTGATTTCAAATTCACCTGCCATCCTTTGTTTTAGCTTAGCAATTTCTGCCGTGTCATCTCCTGATAAGATGATGTCATCAACATACACTACCAACACAACAATCTTTCCTAAGGGTGATTTTTTGGTGAACAAGGTATGATCAGGAACAAACCCTTAGGACTTAACAAACACGGTGAACCTGTCAAACCATACCCTAGGGGACTGCTTCAACCCATATAAAGACTTCCTGAGTTTGCAAATATGATTCCCAAACTTAGCTTCGAAACCTGGAGGTGGACTCATGTAAACTTCCTCTTCTAACTCACCATTTAGGAATGCATTTTTTACATCTAGTTGATGTAGGGGCCAATCTTTATTTACGGCGACAAACAGAAGAACACGAATCATGTTTAACTTAGCCACTTGGGAAAAAGTTTCTGAATAATCAATCCCATACGTCTGAGTGAACCCTTTAGCAACTAACCTGGCCTTATATCTCTTGAATGTCCCGTCAGACTTATACTTCACTGTGAACACCTATTTGCAACCAACTGTTTTGTGACCTCCAGGGAGAGCTATTAACTCCCAAGTCTTATTTGCCTCGAGAGCTCTCATTTCCTCCATTACTGCTGCTTTCCACTTGGGAACTTCCATGGCCGCATGTACACTGGTAGGTATTGCTAGAGCATCCAATTGAGTAGTGAAAGTTTTAAAACCAGGAGATAAGTTACTATAGGTCAGAAAACTATGCAAAGGGTACTTTGTACATGACCTGGTTCCCTTTCTCAGAGCAATTGGCATATCCAGAGTGGTGTCATAGTTGTCAGTTTTCGTCTGTCCCTCTTCAGTATCAGACTTCTGAGACAATTCTGCATCTTCTTGAGGATCTTTCAGCACCTCATTACCTCCTGAAGTTTCAATCTTCTCTGAGCTTATCTCATCATTTTCTATGTTCCCAGACTTCTCTTCAAGAATCTCCTCTGAAACAACGAGATCTTGAACCTGAGCTGGTTCTGACGTTTGGACACTTTCTGATGGAACACCAGGGTTTCTTGAATTTCCTTTCTGAGATTCTTCCTATGGTATGTTATCCAGAGCACTTGTCTAGTAGGAAGGACCGACACGGGAACAGTAGGAGCAGAGTTAGGTTCAAGACTAGGTAGACTGGGTCTAGGAATATTAGGACTAGGCTCAAGATTGAAGCTAATCGATACAGAGTACGTGGAACTGTTAGTCTCTTCATTCGTGGTCTGCCCCTGAAGATGACTAACGGGAAAGAACGGTTTATCTTCAAGGAACGTGACATCCATAGTGACAAAATATTTTCTGGAAGATGGGTGAAAGCATTTATAGCCTCGCTGATGAAGGGGATACCCGACAAACACACATTTTTGAGCTCGTGGAGCAAACTTAGTCCGGTGTGGACCATGAGTATGAACAAAGGCTGTACACCTAAACAAGAGGAACCTTAGGAATAAGACAGGTAGACTGATAGGACTATTTGAAGTACTCAAGAGGAGTTCGAAACTTTAGAACTCGTGAAGGCATTCTATTAATGAGATGAGCTGCGGTAAGAACCGCATCTCCCCACAGGTACGAAGGGAGAGACGCTGGAATTATCAAGGAACGAGCAACTTCAATGAGGTGACAATTTTTTCGTTCAGCCACCCCATTTTGTTGTGGAGTATATGCACACGAGTTTTGATGGATGAACTCCTTTGACTCTAGGAATTCCTGGAAGGTGTGATTGACAAACTCACGGCCATTGTCACTCCGAAGAATGACAATCTTTGTGTTGAACTATGTTAATATAGTGGTATAGAACTGTTTGAAGGTAGATAGAACCTCGGACTTATTAGCAAGGAGATATACCCATGTAAGTTGGGTATGGTCATCGATGAAAGTTACAAACCACCGTTTACTAGACAGGGTAGAGATGCTTGAGGGACCCCAAACATCACTGTGGACCAGGTGAAAAGGCTGGGTAGGTTTATAGGGCTGAGAAACAAATGACACGCGAGGTTGTTTAGCACGTATACAGACATCACAAGATAATGACGAAACATTCACATTATGGAATAAATGAAGAAATAAATATCGCATATATTGAAAACTAGGATGTCCAAGACGAAAATGCCACAATAAATGATTTGTTTCAGACATAGTAAACAAAAATAAAAGACTAGTCCTAAACAAGCTTCTGGAGGAAGCATCTTCAGAAAGGAAATATAGGCCTCTGTCATATCGGGCAGTGCCAATCGTCTTCCCTGAGCTCAAGTCTTGAAACAAAGCAGTATCTGGTGAGAAGACAACTCTACAGTTCAAATCTTTTGTTATTTTGCTTATTGATAATAAGTTGTAAGAAATTTTGGGCACATGTAAGACATTTTGCAAAGTTAATCCCTGAAATGGTGACGGTCTGCCTTTTCCAGCAACAGGAGTGAAGGACCTATCCGCAATTCGAATCCTCTCATTCCAGCGCTTGGATAGTATGAGAGAAACCGGTCGGATGAGCCAATCAAGTGATCGGTCGCTCCTGAATCTAGAATCCATAACTCATTCCCTTCAACAAGGAAACTAAAAGATTGAGGATTACCTGATCGAGCAACTGTTCCGATCCCTATGGTACCTGAATCACCAGGATTGGTCACTGGAGGCTGTGTCTGAGGTTGTGCGGCCCCCTCAACTGATTCACCCACTAGAGCACGCCCAAATTTCGACTTGTCATTCGAAGGGTGACGTTTACCATTCGGAGGGGGACCATGCAATTTCTAGCATTGATCCTTCGTGTGCCACTGTTTTTTGCAATGCTCACATACTGGGGGTGTTTTACTATTCTGCTTATCACCATTAGCTCCAGCGGACTTCACCCCGAAGGTAGCTGACTCTACAGTGGTAACACCCGGCCCATTCATTGCACTCGATCTATCTTCTTCCAATCTAACCTCTGAACAGACCTCCATGGAGACAGTATTGGTTTCTGCCCTAGTATTCGACTCCGAACTGTATCAAATTTAGGGTGCAACCCTGCAAGAAAATCATACACACGCTCAACCTCTTCTATCTTGGAGTATTGAATTCCATCTTATAGGCAGTTCCAGACGATCTCCCGACAGAGATCCATTTCTTGCCATAACAATGACATCTTGCTGATGTATGACGTTACATCTATGCTCCCTTGTTTGCATTCGTGAACCTGTTTACGCAGGGTATACAGGCGGGATGTGTTCTGACGCCTCGAATATAACCGTCGGATTGCATCCCAAATATCTCGGGCAGTGGCTGAATAGAGTAAAGGTTTCCCAATTTGTGGTTCCATGCTACTGATTAACATTGAGCGGAGCAAAGAATCCTCTGCCTTCCAGACATGCTCTTGAGGATCCCCAGGATTCGGTCGCGGTATCTTTCTAGTCAAATATCCAAACTTATGGCGTCCCTCAAGAACCATTTTAATTGTTTGGGACCAAAAGAAGTAATTTTGCCCATTCAGCTTCTCTCCCGTGATCATTCCTGCAGAATTTCCTATAGTTCCAGATAAAAAATTAGTAGTAGGAAGAGTAGGAAACACTGATACCGGATTTTCTGAATACATCGGGAAAGAATCATGGCCATTCAATCTGGCTCCAAGGGCGGCCATCTGTTGCTGGAGACTAACCAATTGTTGTTGGAGTTCCCCATGAGATTCAGATCTGGAATTTTTCTGTCCAAAAGTCGTGGGATTTTCTTCAACGGAATCACCCGTTCGAAACTGAGGTTGAACTGGATACACATGAGAAAGAAACTGTCCACCCTGGTACTGTGAAGAAGCTACTGTCGGAAGTCCACCGGCGGCAAAATGCGGCAACCCGTGATCGGCGTTTCTCCCAGATGGCTGCGACGGTGGGTAATGGATAGAAGGCTTGGCGATCGGCTGCGAGGTTGAAGAAATCGCGCCAATCTGACCCGACCTGGCAGCTGGAGCAAACCCACGACCGTCTGGGGCAGATCCGGTCCTGTGCGAAGTCGAGGGACCGATCGGCTGCGAGGGACAGAATATGTGCACCGGAGAAGAATCGCTTGCGTGCGAAGCCGAGGGACCTTCATCGATGATGTTCAGCTGGAACGGCCGAGTCTGGAAGCTAATCGGCACGCCGGCTGGAGCAAGCCCACCACCTGCTGTTCGGCTGCACCACCTGGGATGATGGTTCGGAGATAGCGGTCAACTGCTGCTTGAATCACAGCCTCATTAGTCAGTGTACCTTCACCTATCAAGTTTGATGACTGAGTTTCTTCTATCGGGGCTAGGGTTTCATCACCTTGCTCTGATACCATATTGAAATAGAAGAGAAAGAAAATGACACAAGGAGTTTACGTGGAAAACCCTAATTCAGGGAAGAAAAACCACGATAGAAAAGGACTTATTATTTTAATATCATACATATAATAGACCCCAACCTCAGATATAAATAGAATGAGGTGAAACCCTAATTTAGCAAATATAGTGTAATCTACAAAAATACCCTTAGGGCTAATTCAACGTATTTCAACACATATTAAACTCTACTGTAATAATTTCTTAAATTTTTCTCCCATCTTCTGAATAACAGTGGGTAGAAGAGAAAACAGCTGGACGCATACAAGCTGGCACTGTTGCCTCCATTTCTATTCAACTTTTAAGAAAGGGTGGGCCAGATGCTGTTTGTGAGCATCTATGCAGCTTAGAGAAGGTAACAATATATACCTATGTTCAACAACATACATGGATAGAAAATTACATTTTCCTGTTCTTTTAACGTATTTTTTTTTAATCTGTTAATTATTAATTATCTTTCAGTTTCAATTGATTTGTTAACATCTTTGATTTGTTAGGGTGTATTTTAAAATGATGATAATGCGACAAATAACGAATGGTAGCTTATCCATACCGTAGCAGTATTAGAAAATTTTCCATTTGTGGCTTTTAAGAGACTTTTTTCTGAACATATTGTAACTTTAATTCTTTTTTTATTCAAAGCCAATGGAAGTGTGTTTTTGTGAACTCCCTTGGCTACGGGGCTTTCCTATTTTGTGTACAATTCACATTTTCAATGAAAAGTGTTCTCCATGCTATATTTATTTCATTATCTATGTATAACCTGTCTTACGTGGTTTTGCTAAAACAGGGAATGACATGTATAGTTAATGCCGCTAGTGAAAGGGATATGGCCGTCTTTGCAGCTGGAATGATCAAGGTATTCCTCTGGTAGTCTTCTGATGTCTATTTCCAAGCTTTCCTCTAAACTTACCTGACGTTGATATTTGATTACTGAAAGTACTCATCAAAGTATTTAATGTCAAGCAGTTAGTTGTCAGTTAGCAGTTAGTTAGTTGACTTGCAGATCCTCTCTTTGGTTTTAAGTGTCTACTGTTCTTTTTTTATACTTTTCCTTTGGTTAAAAGTTCAGTAACTGTTTTGATTAGTTGTTGTTAGTTAAAGATAAGAGGCTGGTTTGTAGTCTTTAAGTAGAGTTCCCTAAGTTGTAAGAGGTATTATTCAGAAAATAATACAAGAATTCTCCAAGATTGTGTCCAGGAAAATTAGATTTACACTATTATTCTTTTACTTGGCAGGCAGAAATGAAGGGCAAGAATTTCTTATGCCGTACTGCTGCCAGTTTTGTATCAGCCAGAGTTGGGATCACTCCAATAGCTCCTCTTTTGCCAAAGGATGTTGGAATCGATAAAGAGAGAAATGGTGGTCTTATAATTGTGGGTTCATATGTTCCAAAAACTACTAAACAGGTAGAATCAATGATTTTAAGTTCCCTTGCATCATAGTGTTACTATTTTCACTTATTTTAGTGTTAATATTTTCAACTTATGTCAATAATGTCATAGGTTCAAGAGCTGAAGTTGCGATGTGGCCCATTTTTAAGATGTATTGAGGTAATCCCACAATTATTCAATTGAAGATTGGATTTCTATTTACCTTATTTATGTTAGTTAATCCTTTCTCATATATACGTATATTGTGAATCTCTTTGTTTATTTCGTTTCTCCTTTTTCTTGAAAATTGCTGCAATTACATCATTTCTATCTCTCTCTCTAATTTTTTGCTTAAAGAAAAACTACTCCAAATACTGTAAGTTCTATTTTTGCTATATGGTAACAGAGCTAGGTTGTGTGAAAATAAATTGATACATAATAGCCTAGTATCCATACAAATGACCTCTTACAGTCTTGTAAACTCTTAAAAGGTATAGCCAACAGGTCCACCTGCATATTACTACTGTCAAAGCATGGGTGATAGCAATTAACAACACTATGCTTTCTGTACATGGAACTGGGGGAAGAATAGCATTTTGGTTGTACACATGGATAATATTGTTCTTACAATGGATGGCTAGCTGCGTGACTTGTGAAATCATTGGTTAAGAAGCATAAATAAAACATGGGTGATCTCGAATACTTATTCAGGAATGGTAATATCTAGATTCAACAAATGTATAATGGATGCCAAAGAATTTAGGTCAGATTTATAGAAATTAGATAGTGCATTTGAAACAAACTTTTCATTGATGGATGGAAGAAAATAGAAGTTCAGGGAGATACCTTGATAGATCCTATTTCATATTGTGCTTTACATAATGCGTCTAGTTCCTCCTTTGAGTATTTCCTTGTTTGTGGTCTGCAACATAGTACATGCTCCTTATGTCGACCAAACATATATTTTTTACATTCCTCAAAGACTGAATTGTTGTGCATGTATGATTTTATAAGTATTTTATATTTGTATCTACTTTCCTTCTTCTTCATCAGGTTTCTGCTGTTAAACTTTCCATGAGTACAGAGGAAGAGAGGGAGGAGGAAATTAGAAAAGCAGCTATGTTTGCAGATATTTATCTCAGGGCTCATAAAGATACTCTCATTATGACTAGTAGAGAACTTATCACGGGAAAAAGTTAGCCTTTCTAACGCTTATATTGCTTAATATATCACACTGATGTAGTTAAATGCATACTTCTAGCATACTCATTCTTTGGAGGGTTTTTTTAAATATATATATATATCTTGTTTGTTCCTGAGGTGGCTACTCATTCTTTGGTTAGGTCCTCTGGAGAGTTTAGAAATCAACGTCAAAGTAAGTGCGGCACTGGTGGAAATAGTTCAAAGGATTACTACAAAACCGCGCTACATCCTTGCAAAGGTATCAAATAACCAAGTTTTCATCCGTCCTCTCTTTTGCCTTCATGCTGAATGTGTTGGTTATTATTCTTGAAAAAAGTTAGGGAAGAAAAGAAAACACCAGAGTTACGTGGAAAACCCTAGACCATAGAGAAAAAACCACGATAAAAGTTTTTTATTTTTAATTCAGATACACAGTACACAATATAGGGACAGGTATAAATAACCAAACAATAAGAAACCCTAGACTGATAAAAGACCAAAACACCCTTAGGGCTAAAATATAATTTCTAACACTCCCCCTCAAGTTGGGACGTAGATGTCAATGAGACCCAACTTACTAATATAGGTGTCAAAAGTCTGTCTAGGTAACCCTTTGGTGAGAACATCCGCAGCTTGTTGGCTGGACGGAACATAAGGAATGCAAATGCTACCGTTATCCAGTTTTTCTTTGATGAAGTGTCAGTCAATCTCAACGTGTTTGGTTCTGTCATGTTGAATCGGATTGTTTGTAATATTAATGGCAGCCTTGTTATCATAGTAAAGTCTTATCGGGTCATGACTTTCTTGATGTAGATCTACCAGAACCTTCTTCAACCAAATCTCTTCACATATACCCAAGCTCATAGCCTTGTATTCGGCTTCGGCACTGCTTCTAGCCACGACAACCTTGCTTCTTACTTCACCAGGTAACTAAGTTTCCCCACACAAAAGTACAGTATCCTGAGGTGGATTTCCTATCTGTAACAGAACCGGCCCAGTCTGAATCTGTGTAGGCCTCGATACACCTTTTATCATGCTTTCTGAAAACCAAGCCTTTTCCAGGAGAAGACTTCAGATACCTTAGGATCCGTGTAACTTCCTCCATGTGTCTTTCATACGGAGCCTGCATAAACTGATTGACCAAGCTAACTGCATATGATATATCAGGTCTGGTATGCAAAAGATATATCAGTTTCCCCACAAGCTATTGATATCTCTCTTTGTTCACAAGAACATCATCTGTTGACTCTATCAGATTGAGGTTGGCTTCTATAAGTGTATCTGCAGGTTTACACCCTGTCATTCCAGTCTCTCTCAACAAATCGAGTGTGTATTTCCTCTGAGACACTAAGATCCCTTCCGTTGATCTTGCTACCTCCATTCCTAGGAAACATCTCAAGGCACCGAGATCTTTTATCTCAAACTCATCTGCCATCGTCGTTTCAACCTGTCAATCTCTGCTGAATCATCTCCTGATAGTATAATATCGTCAACACAGACAATCAAGACTGCTATTTTTCCTGGTGCTGACTTCTTAGTGAACAAGGTGTGATTTGAATGCCCTTGAACAAACCCCTGAGATTTAACAAAGGTGGTGAATCGATCGAATCAGGCTCTAGGGGACTGCTTCGGGCCATACAAGGATTTTTTTAATTTGCAAACCTGATTGCCGAACTGTGCTTCAAAACCTGGAGGTGGGTTCATATAAACCTCTTCTTCCACCTCACCATTCAGAAAAGCATTTTTCACATCCAACTGATGGAGGGGCCAGTCTTGATTAATAGCCACGAAGAGGCGAACACGAATAGTGTTAAGTTTTGCCACAGGTGAGAAGGTTTCTGAGTAATCCACTCCATACGTCTGAGTGAATCCTTTTGTAACCAATCTGGCCTTATATCTGTCGAGAGTTCCATCTGACTTGTATTTGACAGTAAAAATCCACTTACACCCTACGGTTTTGTGACCTCCCAGAAGACTAACCAGATCCCACGTTTTGTTAGTCTCAAGGGCCTGCATTTCCTCCTTAATTACAACTCGCCATTCAGGAATTTCCAGAGCCTTGTGCACATTGCCTGGAATTATCACAGTATCCAGGCTGGTGGTGAAAGCTCTAAATCTCATGGACAGGTTACTGTAAGACAAGAATCTTGTCATAGAGTGTTTGGTGCACGACCTAGTACCTTTTCCCAGAGCTATCGGCAAATCCAAGGTAGCATTAATCTCAATCTCACTGATCTTGTCAGCCTGTTGATCTGTACCCAACTGTTGTTCATTTTCAGTCCCTTGAGCACCACTTGGCGCTTCATTACTGCCATCATCCCTGACTTCGCCTGAGTCCCCTATATCACCTTCAACATACTCATTGTCATTATGACTAGGGGTACCTTGAAATCCTCCAGACGTAGAGCACGTAAACCGCTATTTAAAAATGAAAAATTTAATTGAAAAAACAAAATGCTAGAGCCGGTTCCGGTTTTGACTCTTGAACACCTTCCGGCGGAGCAACATGGGAAACAATTTCAGGAACTATTTCCTTTTGGGATGCTTCCTATAGTAGGTTATCCAAGGCACTTGTTTTTTAGGGAGGATAGGCTCATTTGTTTTAGGGATAGGTTCGGGAAATAAGTCTAACGGAGCAGAGTAGGTGGAAGTGTTAGCCTCTTCACTCGAAGTCTCTCCCTGAAGAGGACTAACAACACTTGTAGCCCCGTTGATGGAGCGGATACCCAACAAAGACACATTTTTGGGCCCTAGGAGCAAATTTACTCTGGTGAGGACCATGATTATGGACGAAAACGATGCACCCAAAAACCCTAAGAGGAACATCTGGGAAAAGGCGAGTGGACGAGATGGATTCTTTAAAATGCTCTAAGGGGGTTTGGAATTTGAGCACACGGGAGGGCATCCGATTTATGAGATGAGCTGCAATAAGAACAACATCTCCCCATAGATACGAGGGTAAGGATGCAGGTATCATAAGGGATCAGGCTACTTCGATGAGGTGACGATTATCCGTTCGGCTACCCCATTTTGCTGAGGTGTATAGGCACAGGAATTTTGGTGGACGATTCCTTCAGAGTTTAAGAACTCATGAAGGGTCTGATTAACAAATTCACGCCCATTGTCACTTCGAAGAATGGCGATTTTGGTATTGAACTAGGTTTCGACGGTGGTGTAAAACTATTGAAAGACCGTTGTCACTTCAGACTTGTTTGTAAGAAGAAACACCCATGTAAGACGGGTGTGATCATCTATGAAGGTAAGAAACCACCGTTTACCTGACACCGTTGTGACATTCGAAGGGCCCCAAACGTCACTATGTATCAGGTGGAAGGGTCCGGAAGGTTTGTAGGGTTGTGAGGTAAAAGACGCCCTAGGCTGTTTAGCATGAATACAAACATCACACGACAAAGATGACACATTCACATTTCGAAATAAATGGGGAAATAGATATTTCATATAATGAAAGTTTGGATGTCCAAGACGAAAATGCCATAATAAGAAATTAGTTTTAGAAATAGTAAGAGAAGACAGTAAACAAGTGCTAGATAAACTCCTAAAAGAAGCATCCTTGGAAAGGAAATAGAGCCCTCTATTGTGCCGTGTAGTGCCAATCATCTTCCCCGAGCTCAGGTCCTGAAACGAAACATTATCTGGGTTTGGGTGTGTGCTGCAGAATATAATTGCTTTTGCAGTTTAAGCTAATCATGCATGGTTGAGATGATTTGGCATATTTGTCATTTGAAACTGGGATCATTCAAGTGCTAGATGCTTGAATCCTTATATCATAATCCTATTCTGGACCTGAAACTTCTCTTATTGGACGACAGAGCACAGTTTATCAATTTAAGATAATGTGAAATATGTCCTGGCTTTCATAATATTAATTATTAACATCGTTTAATTGTAATAAAAGTTATAAAACAAATGATTACAAATAAATTGTTTTCCTTAAACAATTGGAGACTTCGTGCATTGATACACACATCTACTCGGAAGCACCTCCTTTTCTGATCAATTTAAACAACCTAAAAACTGGGCTAGAGTACAAAATTATCTTGCAGAACCAAAACTCGAAAAGCAAGACAAATTTATATCAATCTATCTATCTGCTTAATTTAGGGTGGAATTACCTCATCAGACATTGCTACAAAGGCTCTTGAAGCAAAATGTGCTAGGATAATTGGACAGGCCCTTTCTGGGGTTCCCTTGTGGCAACTAGGCCATGAAAGTAGACATCCTGGAGTTCCGTACATTGTTTTCCCAGGTAAATTTAAATAAGCTTCTTTTTTTTTTTTTTCTTCTCCTTTTCTAGACTTTCCAATTTGTAATAACTCGATTATGATCTCTGACTATTTTGAGTTATCTGTCTTAGGTAATGTTGGAAGTAGTGAAGCACTAGCAGAAGTAGTCAGTACTTGGGCTCTTCCTGCCAGACTTTCCTCTTCAAAAGAGATTCTTCTTGTAAGTTTATTATTATTATTATTATTATTTTTTATTTTTTTAAAATTTAAAATTTTTATATTATTATTATTATTATTTAAATGTTAAATTCTCTAGTAATTTTCCCTAAATTTTTTAATGTCATTCCAAATGAAGAGGGCAGAACGAGGTGGGTATGCAGTGGGAGCTTTCAATGTCTATAATCTGGAAGGAGTTCAGGCTGTTGTTGCTGCTGCTGAAGAACAACACAGTCCCGCCATATTACAGGTAAGGTACCATGTAGTTTAAAGGATAAAACATTCTAAACATTCTAAAAAATATGCCAAATCAGCTTAACTTTCTTCATTGCTTTCATGACCTTTGCAAAAATACATGTGCTTTCATGATTGCATATTTATTCCTTTTTTATAGAATTTTTCCAGATTATTCTCTCCTGATTGTTTTTTGTTAGCAAAACTCTTTAGTCTTTCTTCAGATACTGCTGGATTCTGTTTCTAAAAGATGACCAATAAAACCATGCTCCTTGCACTTATTGTTAAAAAAAAAATGCAAATTCTTCAAATTTCCAGATCCATCCGGGTGCCTTAAAGCAAGGAGGGCTCTCTTTGGTTTCATGCTGTATTGCTGCTGCTGAACGAGCCCATGTAAGTGATGATCCTTCTCAAAAGGAGGGGGGAATAGAATAGGAAAAATAGAATTTAGAACATCGATTCTATATTTCTATTTGATGTTATTGGGGCGGTTCTTAGTTTTAAGAGTGTACATTGAATATTCCTGAACTCTATTACAGGCTCTAGCACGGCTTTTATAAAGTGTGGAAGAGTAACCAATGCTACAGTTTTAAATTTTCTTTAAAAGAACACGAAGTAGTGATGCTTCGTATTGTATGTTTTGCTAGTATTGTTCATTCTGAAAATACGAAGAAAAAAACAAGGGGAAAAGAAAATGGGGAAAGCATGGGACTCTAGTTTTTAAAACATAGATTTCTCATCATCGAATATCTGTAGGTACCCATTACTGTTCACTTTGATCACGGAAATTCAATGCAAGATCTGTTAGAAGCTGTTGAATTGGTATGTCTTCTAGGTTTTTAAAGACGTTTTCAGTACTAACCATTTGATTTTGTATCAAGCATTAATGTAAAAAATTTCGCTTACTATTTGGTTGATAAGTTGCTTTTCTTACTAGGGATTTGATTCAGTAATGGCAGATGGTTCACATCTTCCATTTAAGGAAAATATTGCCTACACTAAGTTCATTTCTTCCTTGGCTAAATCAAAGAACATGCTAGTGGAAGCTGAACTTGGAAGATTATCAGGAACAGAAGATGACTTGACTGTCGAAGATTATGAAGCAAGGCTGACCGATGTTTCGCAGGTTACTTCTCTTTCTGCTATATAGAAACGTTTTCTTTAGCTTAGCATAGAAAAATAATACTGGTGTCAAACAATTCAGGCTCAACAGTTTATTGAGGAGACTGGTATAGATGCTCTAGCAGTGTGCATTGGTAATGTCCATGGAAAATATCCACCAGGCGGCCCGAATCTCAGACTCGATCTGCTCAAGGTTTAGTATATAAACATTTATATTCAAGCCATTCTAGTTTAAAAATGTGTCTCGTCTCCAACTATTCTAATGTTACAATGAGAGATTTTAGATTACTTTGCTTGTTCATGAACACTAACTGATTGGGTGAATGGCCGAAAAATGATGATGTAATTAGTGTCATATGGTTGAATAACTTTTGTTTAGGTTAAGTGATATAATATGAAATTTATCTTCACTCACCAGCTTAAGCTTTTGGATCAATCGGTGATTTAACATGCTATCAGAGCAGATGGTCCTTTGTTCAACGTTATTTCCTCCCCAATTAATATTGATTTTCACTTGTTGGGTCTTCTAAATGTTTTAAGCCCACATATGGAAGGGAGTGTTAGATGATATAATATTAAATTTACCTTCATCCATCATCTTAAACTTTAACCATTTAGTTGGATTTTTGTTTCCTTTAAGTAGGACCTTGAGTCATATGAATCTAAACTAGCATAATTTTATATGAGTAAACTGATTTTGATAAATTCTTTAACAAGGACTTGCATGCTTTGACCTCAAAAAAAGAAGTCTTGCTGGTGCTGCACGGAGCTTCAGGTTTGCCTGAGAGCCTCATAAAGGTATGAACCTTTAATCTTCTTTAACACTACGCTTACTATGAGTTCATGTCAAATTTTATTTCTGGAAAGAAATCAACCATCGAGATTTTGAGATAATTAACGAAGGACCCGTTTGGTAATCATTTAGTTTTTTGTTTTTGAAAATTAAGCCCATTTCATCCATATTTCTTTGCTTCTTTCTTAAGTACAATTGTTGAATTCTTAGCCAAATTTCAAAAACAAAAACAACATTTTAAAAGCTACTTTTTTTAGTTCTCAAATTTTGGCTTGGTTTTTTAAACCATTGGTGAAAAGTAGATAACAAAAGAAGAAATCTGGAGGTAGAAGTAATGTCTGCAGGCTTAATTTTAAAAAACAAAAACAAAAAATAAAATGACTACCAAACGAGATCTAAATTAATTTGAATAACATCTGATTGTACGAACAGGCTTGCATCAGGGATGGAGTGAGAAAGTTCAACGTAAACACTGAGGTTCGGAAAGCATACTTGGATTCGTTGAATAACCCCAGCAAAGATTTAGTCCATGTGATGGAATCAGCCAAAGAATCCATGAAAGCTGTGATTGCAGAGAAGATGCATCTATTTGGCTCTGCAGGAAAAGCATTCTGAGTTGAACTATGATGCTCTTTCCTTCTATTTAAACTGAACAATCAAACTACATACTGCATAGCATGTAGTTAATAAATGGTTATCTGTAACTTCCATTTAACTTGTAACTGATTATCTTATTCTTTTTCCTCCAAAAATAAAAAGCATTCCAATGTTCGTCTTTTTTTTAAAAAAAAAAATAAAGGAAGCATAACATCCATTGATAAAATGAAAAGAGGCTAATGCTCAATGATACAATAACCTTTAAAAGAAACTAGAAATTGTCAAAAATACAAAAGGAGAAAAAATATTATTGAGATACAAAGAGAAGACATTAAAAACCAAACATTTAGGGGCTGTTTGGGGCTGAGATAATATTGGATGTCTGGAGTTATGATGTTTGGGGAGTTCTGATGTCTGTGTTTAAGTGTGTAGAGTTGTTATGTCTGAGTTCATGTTTGTGTTTGGGTATGCATATGTCAATGCTGTTTGGTTCAGTTTTTTGTACTTTAAAATAATTTGTCTATATGAACACTATTTTTTTTCAAATTTTATAATTCAATTTTCGGTATTCAATTATTGTCTCTTAAATAATTCTTTATAATTGTTGTTTAAAAAAAAACTCAATCAAAAGTTAAGATTAATCGTAAATGTTCAACGAAATACCAACATTTAAAAATATGAAATTTAATTCTAAGCTAGGGATTAATGTACCAACTTTCCTTCTAAAACCTTTTTCCACTCTATAATACTAAATATATATATATATATATAATTTTCAATCATGACTTGAAAGCTTTTTTCAAAATTAAGGCAAATAAAAAATAAAATAAAAATAAAAATAAATGAGTGAAAACAGTATTTATAAATTTAATTTTTAAAAACTATCAAGAACTAAATGGTTATGAATGGCCAGTTAAATATGTTATTGAGACATTTAAGAATAAAAAATGTTTTGCTTCGGTTTGATTTAAGGGATTTTGTCGAGGCTTTTCTCATATATATTCACGGATAAGTTTTCTATAGAGGTTTTATAATGAATTTTTGAATAGTAGATTTTGAATATTGACATTGTATATGAAGAGATTAATATATATATCTATATATATTTATTTATTTTTGAGAAATTTTGTACAAAGATTTAATCTAAAATATTGTGATTTTTTAATGAGCATTATACAGATAAATAATTGATATACTAAGCAAATAAAAGTGAAAACTTAAATAAAATATACTCTATCATAGGACATTGAAGGAAAAAAACGATGTATGTAAATTGAAGGTAAAAAATGGGTGCATGGATCTAGATTGAAATATCATAGTTTCTTAATAAAATGGATATAGTGAAAAAAAAATTAGACCCGAAGTATAATGAAATAAACTCAAGAAAAAAAATAAAGAAATAAAAAAGGAAGTGGGCCATAGGAAAGGAGAAGAGAGTGACAAGAATGAAGTATATTGAAATAAACTCAAGAAAAGAATAAAGAAATAAAAACAGAAGTGGACCATAGGAAGGGAGGAGAGATTGACGAGAATGACGATTGGGTATGAAAAGAGATGAGACATAGGAAGTAGGGGATGGAGAAGCTAGTTGTTAAATGAGGGTTCCTGTGCACATATTAAAGGAAGTGAAAAGGGGAGATGGTATATTAGTGGGCCAAACGATGATATAGACTATATCATCTCCCCACATAGGATATTGGGTCCCCACACAAGCTCTTAGGATGTTTAGGGTCAGTTAGTTATTATAGTCCTAGGTTATTATAGTTAAGTTATAATAGTTTGTGTTCGAGATGTAGATTATTTTAGTTTGGGTTATAATAGTAAGTGTTTGAGGTGTAAACTATTTTAGTTTGAGTAGGAAATAATAAAATCTATAGCAAAGAATAAAAAAATTGATGAATGTAAAATAGTAAAAATAGCAAATAAGAGTTTTGAAATAGTGTTGATTGTAGCTAATTGGGGATTTTGTAAAATATTAATATTTACTGTAGCAAGAGGTTGTTATTATAATCTTAGGATAATTCTTGAACCAAATGCCCCTTTAAAACCGAACAAACCAGCTCCAAAAAGGAAACCAAAACTAAAGAGCACATAAATTATAAAGCCAAAGTAGAGATGTTCATGGGGCAGGGAAGGCTTCTCCATCCCCATATCAATAAACGAAAAGGTTGAAATGAAAATTAGAAAATAATTTATAGATAAAATAATAATAATAATTATTATTATAATATTATAAACTCATGTAAACAGAATATGAGTTAATAATAATAATAATAATAATTATTATTATTATTATTATTATTACAACATAAAACTCATGTGTAACATACAAATACATATGAAGTTGTGAAAGTAAAATGGCCATCATATATTTATGATCTAACCATCTGTTTTATTGAGCTTCCCTCAAAAGGAAGACAGGCCCTGAATGTGTGAATATTGTCACAGCCAGAGCCTTAATGGTAGAGTAATCTTTCTGGTTTACAACCTTACGGTAGCTTTACTATTTATTGCTCTCTTGGCCTCCAACTGAATAGAAAGTGTTTTTTCTGATGCTTTTTCAGCCTTGACTTTGTGAATGCTTTCCATTAGAACACGCTTGTTTTTGTAGACGTTTCCCTTCACTCTAATATACATTTGATGATAAATATGCTTATCTATCTTCTCACATTCTCTGTATTTGCGCAGTAATCTTCGCAGGACTCTCATTCTTCTCATCCATAACAGCTTTGTAGGCAACCTTGCTTCCTTTGTTCCTCTTCGTTTTCCATTCCCTGAGTGTCGTCCTCTCGATTTTGCATCGCTGCGTCGTCGAGATCGCGATTTTGAATGAGTTGTTGTCAATCTTTTGATGATCAAGCCATCTTTTATGAGCTTTCTGATGCTCATTCCTGGTAGTTACAATGTTTTTATTCTATTAGAAACAAGTTTGCTGCTTGAATTGTCAATATCAGGTACAAAATTCTTTCCTGAAACTAAAGAACTCATTGTTCACTCTTGAGTTAAATTTGGTAGAATCAATTATTATAAGGGTGAGAGTGATGGTTGAAGTAGTGATTTTGAAAAATGAGTTAGATACGTATGATTTTGTGAAATTAATCTTTATACAATTGTATTTATGTTTGGTTCCAAACTCTAAAAAGTGGTTTCATATATTTAAAAGTGGTTTTGAATTATTATATTTTGTTTCAAAAGTGATTTTAGAATTATCAAATCACTAACGTAGTATTTTCTATTTGAGAAATTATTTAACTAAATACTTATGAAAATAGGATTGTTTTCAAATATAATAAAATGAACCAAAATATTTACAAAAATAGTAAAATGTCACTATTTATCAGCGATACACTAATAAAACTACTATGATCTATTAGTGGTGGACTAACATTTTGCTATATTTGAAAATATTTTTAACAAATTTTCCATGAAAGTATATATTTTTTTCATTTGTTTACTGTTAAACTTTTATATGCATTGTTGATATGTTGAGTAAATAAATGTGTGATATATCAAATGAAAATTGAGATCATATATCTTGTTTGATTTACTTACTAAGCACTTCTTCATGGTAGGTAATACTTGTCATTTTTTAACAGATAATTTAAATTAAAAAAATCATTTTACAAATAGCTAACGGGCAATATTTTAATAAAAATGAACTAGATAGTCATTTTTTGGACTTATTCCCAGTCAACCATCTCGACAAAAATCGTATATCAACTCATTCTTCTGAAAAATCAATTTAAAATGCTTTTAGTCTTTAGATTTTCCTTCAATTTTATTCAATGTCAAACATCTGGATGCGATTTCAACACGACAAAAATGATTTTAGAATCATTTTAAATATGATTGGTTACGCACTCACAAGCAAATTTCAGGACAGATCAAATTTTAACACAAAAAAAAAAAAGAGAGAGAAGAGAAAAGAAAAGAGGTAATAACTCGAGCAAAGTTGCAGTGCTTACTTGAATTGGCTAAGGAGATGGTGACGGTCTCGGCGGGATCAAGCCATACACGACGTTTGCCGCAGTCGAGGCTGCTGGCGGCAAGCCGCTTTTGTAGGGTGAGGGACACCATTGTTGGTGCTGCTTATGGTGGCTTCTCCTCAAAACTGAACTGGGTTCTTCTTGATGGGTCACTATAGCAAACTTGAAAGAGCGTGAGATAAAATAAATTGGCTTGATTTCTATATGAAAACAAATTTGAAAGCTGTTATATAGAAATAAAAATGCTAGTTGCTTGGTTATGTGTTACTTGGGATGCAAGGGATTATGCCTTTTTTGGTATCTTCTATATTCCATTTGTTTGTTTGACCATACAAACGAGTTTGAAAATTTGTGTTTCCTTTGGGCCAAAGTAAAGTAATTTTTTAGTGGCCTTACTATTTTGAAGTGTGAAATTATATTATGTTATAGTGCATAATACCACTTGCATTCCATTAATTTCATCCATTTAGGATAGACTACTAGTCTTTTCACTAGTTAACCACAATTACACTTTTTCTTTTCTTTTCTTTTTTTTAAATTATATTGGGTAATTTAGGGATTTGCAGGCATCTCTTCAACTTTTCAAATATTACAATTATGTCAAAATTTTCAACTTTTCAATTTTTCCAAAAATATTTTCAATGTTTTGAACTTATGTTGGAACAACTATTTTAAGGAGCACTAAAAAATAGCCAATGCAATTTTTTTCTAGCCAAAATTATTATCCTCCAAACACATTTAACTACCATAAGAAGTTATCTATTAATTTTTTTAAAAAAAACTTCTAAACAATTTTTCAACAAAGAGAGATATTGTTTCTCTTCTAATTGGACTTAGAGAAGTTAATTAAGATTTAATATGTGCCTCGTATAAAAAGATTTAATATGCTCTACTAAATTAAAATCCAATAACAATTAAATGGCAATTTAAAAAATACTACATGTTTTCTTTATGATTTACAAAGTTTGGTTGGTGCTCATAGATTGGAAATGTCCATATATGAATTTTTCAATTGTCCATACTCAACTTTTCAAACGATCTATGGAGTTGTCCGCCTTCGAGATACCGTCGATCGCTATCCATGTCACTTGTCGACTGTCAATTGCCATTGTCGATAAGTTTCTATGGGATTCTCTGTTCTCTCTCCCTACGACAACCCTCATATTTCCAACATAAAGTAGCCCTAATTTATCTATTTAATTACAAAATTGTCACAAGTCTTTATTTACATAAATGCGCTTCAATTTACGAATAACTAGTCATTCTCAATTGTGTATCAATGGTACATCAAGTATGTTAAGTACCTATTAATAGTCTATCAAGCATGTATCAATAGTGTATCAAGTGTATCAAGTGTATACTAGTAATTCAAGTGTATTAAGGGTATTAAGTGTATATCAGTGACATATCAAGTTTGTATAGGTGCATCGGTTGTATCCATACTCTTTTAACCTTTAGTGGGCTATGTTTGTTTGTTTTTTTTTTTTTTTTTTTTTATCATTTTTTCAAAAATAATAAGTGTGGGCTATGAGTCTAATGTTTATCAAATCTACAAGAAATCCTTTTTTTGGAGTGTCTTTAAATATTTTATTTATTTTTTTAAAAAAAAATTATTCTAAAAATTAACAAATTCAAGTAAAAGAGTAAAATCTAAGTACATCCAAGATGCATTCATTTTTATGTATCTCAATCTCATCACACACATAAAATATTAACTAAAAATTTTAAAAAATAATTAAGAATGATTTGTCATGTGACAAATTAATTTGCTTTCAAATTCCATTGGCAACGGCCTCTTCTTCTTCTTCCTGAGCACAAATAGCACTAAAATCTTCACATCTTAGCACATAATTCTCCACCATTAATGGCTTACATAAACAATTCTCCAAAATTGAAACTCGCCTCTAAATCTCCTAGAATAACTTTACTATGATTTTTTAATTTTTTTTCTTCTTTCAATTGAAAATATATTGATCGATGAGAACTTTTCAATGTCCTTCCGTTTTTTTTTTCTTTCTTTCTTTTAAGTTTCTATTGCTAATTGGTTTTGCATCCATTCCATTTTTTTTATAAATATATATGTGAAAATATTTTCAAATAAAAAAATTGAGAAATTGGAATGGATGGCAAAACCAATCAGAGAAATTGCAAATGAAGTTGAAGCTTTTTGGATTTTGCATATATAGCATAATTTTTTAGTTTTAATTCTTAGTTTTTCTATCTTTCCATTTTAACCTTCTGCATTCCTTCTCCCTTTATGGATTTGAATTGATTTTTTGGTAGAAAAATCTAATGGGTCTTTTTAAAAAAATATATTTAATAATAACTAAATGTTATAATTAAAATTTAAAATGTTACCATTTTATATTTTATTTTATCTTTTATACAGTAACATTGAAAGAAAATATATAGGGGCAATATATAACAATTTTAACATTTGAGTTCCGAATTAAAATGTCTTTAACCTAGTTACCCCTTTCAATGACACATTTTTTTCTCCTTTTTTAGTAACAAATTTAGTTCATTTTATTTATATTTTGCACATATTTTCAAATTAATTTGGATAGTTTTAGAAATTTTAATTTAATTTAGTACCATTATTAACATAATTTTTGTGGGGTAATGGGTAGATTTCTTTTCTATTTGGCTAGCTATGTTGGTTTTGTTAGTACAAATGTGAAACACTTGAAAGATAAGAAAAAAAAAGTGAAAAAAAAAACATAAATAAAAGATGTTAGTAAAACATGTATATTTCATTCTATAAGCACAATATTCCAACTGTAACTGCAGTATATCATATATAAGACACGAATGTATTAGACATAGATTAATGAGTATTTGAAGAAAGACATTAGTGTATCAGCAGTATATTTAACAACAATCAACATTCTAACTGTATCAACAACTTATATAACAACAATCAACATTTAATCAGTAATTATTTTGAAGTAAAGTACGAGTGTTTCATTTTATAAGCATGATATTCTTGGTGTATCAGCAATATGTTAGTTATAAGACATGAATGTATCATACACCAATCAACAAATACTTGAAATAAAACATGAGTTATCAATAATGTATCTAATGGCGATCAACATTCTATGTGTATCAACAGTATATCACATATCAATAAACTTTTAAGTGTATCGACAAGTATATGCATATCAAACAACTTTCAAGAATATAATGTTAATAGTATATCGATAGTATATCACATATCAATCAACATATGAACAATATATTAGATATCAAATAACTTTCAAGTCTATCAACAGTATATCAAATATAACAATTTTTAAAGGCCTTTTGGACTTTCTAGGTTCAGTAATTGGGTTGGGATGAGTTTTTTTTTGTTATATATGCAAACCTAAAAAATATGGAGTTACAGACCTAATATTTGTATTGTTTTTGGCTAATTGTGCAACTTGTCCTATAAAGAAATGTCACTGTCTATTATGTTGGGTTGTATGTCCTAAAACTCGTAGTTTTGTAAACAGTAAACATATATGAAGTTTATTCAAACAAGTATTGTTGATTGTTTAATAATTCTAAATCCAATAAACTACGAACCCTTGGCTATTGTCATGAATAATTAGACTTTATATGGAGACGTAAACTTGATCAAGTTCGAGTAAAATAGCCTAAACAGTCCGTATTACTTGGATTATGTTGGGTACCTATTTCTGGAGATACTATTGGATACGGTCTGCTCTATGATTGTTACAAATGTTGTAAAGTGTCATAAACGATGTGATCGGTTTGTTCATGTAGAGACATGTGAGCGGGGGTGTTCTACTCGATGAGATTGTATAAGATAGACCACGAAATAATCACTGTCACGTATTAACACCATTTACTGTTAACACTGATTAATTTCACTTCTTGATGACCTAGATAACCTGATCTAAATCCTGAGTTGTCTATGAACTCCTATTTATTCGAGATTATTCCTTGATCTGTATAAGTGAGGGTAAGCTCAATATCGTTGCTCAATATGCCTCTCATTTCAGGGATAAGACCGAGTAGATGGTTGGGACATAAGATTTGCAAGATGGAATTCACTCTACCCATTTTAGGGATCGTAGAAAGGTTGTTCCCTTAAGGGTTGATCCTGGGTCTTGAACAAGGGGCCCTATCCTTTCATGGCCTGAGAGGGAATGGATTTAGTGATTATGTTCCTAAATCAATTGTTCATTAGAGGGACAATGGTACTTAAGGAGAAAAGATGTAATTCAGGGGTATTTCGGTATTTATCCTAGCTGAGGTTACGAACAACCTGTGAAGTATCAACTTATTGATGATGGTTATATCAAATGGGCACACAATATATCTACAGTGAGAGGAGTACAACTAAAGGCTATAGTGGACAATCCTGTTAGTTGACGAATGTTGATTAACTAGGTTAAAAAGTTTGACCGGTTAGTCTCGGATCGTTAGAGCCCATGATCTGTAGGTCCATCGAGTCTCCTTGCTAGCTCACTATGGACAAAATTGAGGAACTAGGTGAAGTAAGAATTTGAAATGTTCAAATTCGAGTTTTAAGGAAAATTTTATTTTATATGAGATATAATTTACAATTAAATCATTGATTTATTAATTAATTTATCTTTTAGAGTATACTTGATCATTAGCATGAAAGTGTTTTTTAAATTTGATTAATGTGATTAATCAAAGCTAGATGTTAAAAACAATTTAGTATGTGATATTAAATTTGTTTATTAAAAACTTGAAAAAAGTCTCTTCCATTGTCAAGATCTTCGTAACAGAGGTATCACCCTATTGCACGGATCTTGATGTTTAGGGTATGGAGCCACCGCCGTCGAGGTCAACGTGCGTAGGAACATAAAGCTTATAGGGTCACCACTCCCCGTCTTTATGTGCCTACGCGCAGGTCCGACCCTTCCGTTTTTACGGAAACTTCTGCATGCAGCTTCTCCCTTTCCGAGGGGAGTGAATCTCACTCGGCTTGTCATGCAGTAATCCTGATCAAAATATAGCCTGCAGTTGATGCCTTAATTGAAATTGTTTTGATTAAATAATTCCTAAAATTAGAACATTATATTTCATTTTTTTTAATAAAAAATTTAGTTAGTGAAAAAATCCAATTGTTGGATTTTCCCACTAACTAAGTAGACTTTGAAGTGTCACTTCCCAAGCTTGACACCTAAAGATTAGGTGCTAGTGGAGTTTGAGGTGGAAGACATGTAAGATAGGATTTTACATGTATTTTTTCTATAAATAATTTGATTTTTGAATTTTGTAAAATCTAATGTTTCTTTGACTATTGACCTAAACTCTTCCACCTAAATCTCTTTAATCTCTTTTTACTAAAGTGAAATTCCCTTGTTTTCACTAACAAATTCGTCCCACAATCGTGTTCTTCAACCGGAGAATAGCGAGGATTTTTCGTTGGTGGTGTCGATCAAGTTTGGGAGAGGAAGATTGCGGTGGATTCTACAAATGTTGTAATTTCTAACCCTTTATACATGCTTTCTTGTTTTTTATGTAATTAGAACGTTATCGATCATTGCTTCCATTATGCATGTGTTCTTTATATTCCATCATATTAGTGATAGATGCTGATAGATGTTTATCAGTATCTATCAACATCTACTAGTGATAAATAATAGTAGTCTATTCGTGTCTATCACTTACAGATAGTGACATTTTGCTATATTAATAAATATTTTGGTTTATTTTACTACATTTGAAAATAACCCTAGAAAAAAGAAAAAAAATTGGTTAATTAGTTTTGTGATTGGTTTAATTTCTATTTAGTTCTTAAATTTTAAAATGTTTGTTTATATTTTTAAACTTAATTTTTCACTAAATGCTCACTTTCAATTTTTTCGTTAATGCTTACAAATTAATTTTGAAAAAATAAAATTAATTTTATTACGGATGAAAAAAATAGGGAAACTGCATTAACTATAATTTTTTTAATTATTTAGTAAACATTAATCCTAAAAATTAAAAGTGGATATTTAGTTAAAAATAAAGATTAAATTGAAACAAAATTCAAATTTATAACCTCTTAAATCTAGTTCAAAACTTGGACTATGTAATATTTTGAAATGTCTAGACGAAATGAAAACTAAACTCAGAATGGAGAGAAATACTCTTCCCCAAATATTTTATAAATGAAAAATTAACTGAATTTGGCATAATCTTAGGAGATTATGACGTCATTATCTCGGCTGAAAATTTAACGGTTTGATGTTTCTTCTAATATTTTATTAATACTCTACGTTTCAAACATATAGAGATAGATATATAATCCTTTGTTTTCTTCACTGTCACTCTCTCTCTCTTCGCACGGAAAGGTATTCCAATGGCGGATCAGACTCAGAAACCCGAGCTTTTCGAACTCAACAATGGAACCATGCAAGTTCTCATTTCCAATCTTGGTTGCACCATCACTTCTCTCTCTGTTCCAGACAAAGATGGTAACAAACAAATTTGTATTTGCATTTTCCCCTTCAGTTTTTTGGGTTTTTTTTCGTAATGTTGTTGATCGTGGACTTTATGCAACTTTGCAGGAAAATTGGCTGATGTAGTCCTTGGATTTGATTCTCTCGACCCATATCTGGTAAGATTTTTCGCTCTCTCTGATGATCCATTTGAATTCGATCGTTCATTATCCGCGATTCAAATGGTTCTGGAGATCTCGGAATCGACGGAGTGTGAGGTTTTAATGGCCTGTATTTTCTTTCTGAACATTCCGACTAAAGGAATTGAAATGAAATTTGTTATGTTTGTGGATATGATTTTCTTATGTTGATTGGATTTCATTATGAACAGAAAGGTCTTGCGCCTTATTTTGGCTGCATTGTTGGTCGTGTCGCTAATAGAATCAAAGATGGGAAGTTCACACTCCATGGGGAACAATACTCTTTGCCTATTAATAAACCTCCAAACAGTCTCCATGGTGAGGAATTGGAAATTTTCATTGGTTCTGTCTGTTCATGGATCTCGCATGTTGCAATACTCGGAGGTTTTGAATTGCAGAGAATTCTAATTTTACTCAAATTATGACCTGAATCTGCTGTGAATTCTTTCTTTGATCTGAAATCTTACAACATGCATCGAGTTTATATTTCCCATTTGTTTTGTTATTTCAATTATTTGTTCGAACATGTCCTCCCTCCCCAACCCAATCTACCTTGTGGTGGAAATCTTGGTTGTTGATCATGTTCATTTTGTTTATAAGGGCATGCAAAGTTTTAAAAGAATTCTGCTAAATTGAAGTATCTTCGTCGAATATGTTACATTTCGTGGTGCTGAGTATATGGAAGAAACTTTTAGTTTTGCTCTTCTTCGCTTCTCCCTATCTGTATGATATTAGCATCTTTAGGAATAGTCTGAAGTACTCTCTCTTCTTCTTTCAGGTGGGCACAAAGGATTTGACAAGAAAGTATGGCAGGTGAGTGAATACAAAAAGGGGGAGAATCCGTCCATCACCTTTAAGTATCATAGTGCTGAAGGAGAGGAAGGTAATCTAATATTCATCCACTCATTTTGGTTTACCCAGATGATTTAGGCCCCATTCATTAACCATTTGATTTTTAGTTTTTAGTTTTTGAAAATTAAGTCTATAAAATACTCATTTCACCTCTAGTTTTTGTCTCTTATCGACTTTTTACCGATGTTTTGAAAAACCAAGTCAAATTTTGAAATCGAATAAAAAGTAATTTTTAAAATTATTTTTGTTTTTGGAATTTGGCTAATAATTCAACTATTGTACTTAGGAAAGATGCAAATCATTGTAAGAAATTGAAGAAAATCGCCTAATTCTTAAAAACTAAAAACAAAAAACGAAATGATCACCAAAGGTGGTCTTAATTTTGAAGATTAGCAATTTTTTCCTCTGGCAACAGGTTACCCAGGAGCTGTCTCTGTTACTGCAACATACTCACTCACTTCGAGCACAACAATGAAACTTGATATGGAGGCAATTCCTGAAAACAAGCCCACCATAATCAACTTGGCTCAACACACCTACTGGAACTTAGGTGGCCATAACTCAGGGGATGTTCTCAACCATTCAATTCAACTTTGGGCAAACCATATAACACCAGTTGATGAGAACACTGTCCCAACCGGAGAAATCATGCCCGTCAAAGGCACCCCTTTCGATTTCACTTCTGAAAAGAAGATAGGTACCTCTATTCATGAGGTTGGCATGGGATATGACCACAATTATGTTCTTGACTGTGGAGACGAAAAATCGGGGTTGAAGCATGTTGCAAAAGTGAAGGAACCATCGAGCAGTCGGGTCCTGAACTTGTGGACCAATGCCCCTGGAGTGCAGTTTTACACAGGTAACTCTGTCAATGGTGTTGTTGGTAAAGGAGGGGCTGTTTATGGTAAGCATGCAGGCCTTTGTTTGGAGACACAAGGATTTCCCAACGCAGTGAATCAACCCAACTTCCCATCTGTTGTTGTTAAACCGGGTGAGAAGTATCAGCACACTATGCTATTTGAGTTTTCAGCCGAATAGAGTTATTGAGTTTCTAAGAATAATTTGTGACAATAAGGTTCATTTCCAGTTTATTTTACAAAAAATAGTTTTGTTTTGAGTATTTCCTCAATGCCTTTGCTTTGGCTTTTACTTATCCTTTTCTTTTATCTGGAAGTTTGGTAGATGAGTTGTTTAAAGCATCATATTCTTTTAGGATTGCAGATGGTATAAAATCCCACTGCCAAGTGTGGTTGGACCTTGCCTTTAGCTAGAGATCTCTCCTCTTAGGCCCATCATTGTCAAAATCCCTTTTATCTTTAGACCTTGCTGAAATTATTTGACATAAGTTTTAGTTTAACTTACCTTGTTGGAACCCCTACCAATCACTCAAGGTAATCTTTGGTTCATGAGATTCTTGGATGCTCATTCCAAGACATCTTTGGATGGCGGTTCTAAATAAAACAAAAATAAAAATAACAAAAGACATCTTTGGATGGTTGGAAAATCTTGAACATGCAAGTCCAATAAATATTACTTCCACATAATTGCCCCTTAACCAACATAGTTTAGGGGCATGTCATTTTTTAATGGGTTAAAATCACTCGAAAACATATTTCTAATCAATCATAAATCGAATAAAATTGCACTTAAAAGTGAAAAACCAACTTTGATCTATAAAAACCCACAACCCATATGATTTTTCTTAGTTTTTCTTAGTTAAGCTATATAAACATCATTTTCACTTGTCATCACTTTTACTAATGTTTTAAAGCCAATTTTGAAGACTAAAAAATATTTCTTAAAACTTATCTTTTTTTAAGCTAGAAATACATCCCTTTCCTCGTAAAACATTATAAGAAATTAAGAAGAGAGACTTAATTTTCAGAAAATCAAATAATTATCAAACAAGATCAAAATAATTTTAGATATCACAAAAAAAGTGATTTTAATCAATTTTTTTTAACTCTCAAATATTAAGTCAAATACCTCTTCTTCCAATAAGATTTCTAGACAAAACTCCTTGGAATTGAACAGAGGGAATTAAAATACTAATTTAACGCCATAAAATAATACAGCTAATGGAAAAATAACTCAATCGCCAAACATTCCAAAATTTAATCAAGTTGTTGGCCTTGAACATCATCTTTCCCTGGGTGACTCCCATAGTTGCTCCTCATACTCGGCACTTATTTTTTGTTTAGGACGCTCAACATTGCACTTGCGGCAGCTCATGTTCCCTCTATAATTTAGAAAGTCACACCTATAGAAACCAAACGTTTTGACATTAGTCCTCCTGTAAATTGGTTAAACTGCCCATTGAAACATATGAGACTGACATGAGTATAGCTCAGCATAATAAACATGTATTTTTCTTAATGTTGGAGGTTTAAATCTTCATCATCATTTAATGAAAAAAATAATAAAAAGAAAAGTCAAAATGAGCGGAACTCAATTGGTATAGTGCTTATATTGACAATATCGAAGTCAAAGGTTCGATTCTCTCACCCCACATATTATCAAAATAATAATAATTATAAAGGGTGCATGAGAGTAAACTTACGAAGGACATTCCCATTCTCCTGGATTCATTTCCCTCTTTGGTCGATGTTTTCGACAACGCAAACACTTCTTGTTATTGGCAAAGTTCATGAATGTACATCTGTGTAGGGTAAATGCACCAGCAGAGAACATTGTCAAACAGGAAACAAATTTCACAGAACACAAGAACAGATGAACGTGAAAGTTGCACAATTAAAAAAGAGATGCAAACCTATCAGATATAAGTTCAACTTCTACGTATAGGCTAGGGCCGCTATAGGCATGTAGGGGCTAAATTATCAGCCAAAAAACATGTCAAATCAACTAAACTGACCAACAAACCCCTCCACAAAATCTACTTCTGCAATTAATCAGTTTTTCAGTTGGTTCGTAGAAATGAAAGAAATTGTTTTTCTGAAATAGAAATCAGAGTGGTAGGTTGGTATCAACATCCATTTTACCTCTGACCCACTTTTTCTCCTGAGGCTAGGTACTAGATTTAGTATCAGATCCAATATCTTGACAAAACTATTACATAATCGAGCAATCAGATCCAGCAGACAAACGTGAAATGAAACAGACCATTCTCTATGAGTGCATGTAACTACAGACACCTACTGTAATTGAAAACTACAATATTGATGAAGTGACATAAGGATAAGTAATGAACTTACTGTGGGCAGACCCAATCTCCCTTCTTCATTTCAATTTCTTCACCATTAAGCTTCCTCGGCCCCTCTGTTTTGCATTTTAAGCATCGAATATTTCTTGAGAAGTTCATAAAGTTGCACCTATTACAAAACGAATGGAACATGTAAAGGTTAATCTTACCTTAATTTTAAAAACAGATCGATCCCATAACATGTAAAGTTTAATCAGGGATGTATTTGATGGATTGATTTTAAAAGAAGCATTGACGAATCAAGATAAACTGCCTATTTCCAGAAAAATGATCTAAAGTCCTCTTATATTACTAAACATCATTACATCATATTAGAACAGCAGAAACTATGCTCAAAACTCTTGCAACAATAGTTTTAGGCGAAGGAAATTATTGCTGAATCAAACAATATTTCTCTTAGTACACACATGACACACACCTGGGGCTGGATCATTGATACAATAATAATTTATATTTATTGTATGAACTCGTAAGAATATTATTTAGTTTATCAATAAAGTCAGTATACGAATATTAAAAAACCAAAAACTTGAAAGGAAAAAAAAAGGTGAACATGTACTTACTCTGGACAAATCCAATCTCCACTTTTCATTTCAATATCATTTGCCCATACTCTTTTAGGACCATCTTCATTACATTTTAAACATCTTCTGTTTCTTGAAAAATTCAGAAAATTGCATCTGCAAAAAGGAAGTTTTAAATCAAAATATCAAGAGTTAAATTAAGAGGATTTTGGGTCTCATCCATATCTCATCAGCACAAAGATATAAAGCTTACAGGTATGATGAAACATTCATGAAGAATATCCATGTTTTTCTCATCACAAGCTTCTTACAACTTTTTTTGCATGTCAACCTTCTTAATAATCATTTATATTCTCACGACAAGGTTATAACTTTTTGTAATTCATAAGGTTTCCTTTAAGGAATTATGAAGTGGAAACACTGCAAAATAAACAGTATGCAAACTAATCTCTCGCCCTAAAAAACACAACCCAGCTTCCACCCATCCAATCTCTTCCTGAACTTTTCCAAAACAATCCAATCCTAACGGCCATATTGCTTAACATGATCCAAAACATCCTTTGATATAATAATGCAATGGTGAATAAGCATTCAAGTCAAGGTCGAGGTCTCTTTCAGGCCACAGATGGGGAAAGTAGCCTAAAATTAATTTAATTGGAAACAAAATGTCAAGGGCATAAGCGTCAAAAAAAAATAAATAAATAAAAAAAGAACCCTTATCATTTAATCATCTCTTGAATAATCAACCACCAAAAGCCAATGAAATTAATAGTTGGATTGATATTTAGAACAGGCTGTAATGAATACTAATATACTGCTCGTCCTTGAAAGAGCTTCAGAAAATGCTCTGTCGTCCAATTGATCATTCATTTTCCTTGGTTTTGTGCAGTGTATTTGGTGGGGCTTACTTTTCACTTTTTAAAAGTTAATCATCTATACCCTTTTCTTTAATTTCTAGGAGAGACGTAAATGGTAAAAAAATAATAATGAAGAGACTGATCAAGTTAAAGTAGCTTTGTACCTGCCTTCTAGCTCCTAATTCAAAGCACAGTCCCTAACAATAGTACCAAGGTAGCTTTGTTTTTCACTCAAAAGAAACAAAGAAATTCAAGCTAGTACAAAAGTAGTTCAACAAAGGAATGAAGTTACATTCCAGAAATAACTTACTTTGTACACATCCAATCTCCTCTCTTCATCTCAACATCTTGTGTTGAGGCATCATTAGTAAATTTTGATGGTTTTTCTTTTCTTGGGGGAGATTTTGTATCGTCCTTCACTGCTGCTGGATCAAGGGGTTTTTCACTCAGTTCCGATAGCTCAGAAAGCAATTTCCTCACAGAGACTTCGACATGCTCTCTACCAGATGGTTTGTCCCCTCCAGACAAAACAAGTGGATCCAATGCATAGGTCAACAATAATCGAGCTATATCCACAGTTCTTGCAGTTGCTTCTGTTTCCTTTAAAAAAACATAAGCTCTGTCACAGGAGCCTCGAAGGTTGCAAGTACTACAAACCTGTACAAAGTAGATATATTGAAATGAAAAACAAACCTTATGACATATGCTTGAATTTACTCAGTTCCCCTCTCAAACTAGACAACATTGACTCAACCAAGCCCGTGGTACAAGGAAATCTAACTGATGAAAAAAATAATTACGATATTTAAGTGAGACCACATACGTCCCCTTCATCTAGTTGCACATAAGCCCTCAACCTTTTGGCTGAATTAACAACTTTCCGGAAGAGATTGGGACATCCATCCTTCACAATCGTTTGAATATCATCTGTGGACAATGACCTGCACAAAGAAAAAGTTTCAGATTCTAATCCCTGAAAAACGTACCTCCCTGTGAGACAAGGGCAGTGATCAATACCACGCTAAGTAATGCAAGTGGACAAAGACACTACCACATTTCCCTCCCAAGAACAACAAAGATAGTCTAGGCAATGATAATCCAGAATCTTAAACCCTAAGGGCCATAAGGATCTTTCAATTCAATCCAAGTTTAAGATGATTACAAAGTACTTTCAAGGGTATGGAACATCCATTCCCAGAAGATGCAACCGTCGTCAAGCCAATATCAAGTCCAATTTCTAGTCGACAATTTTCAGAAACAGAAACCTGTAAACGCCAAACTCACTTGAAAATATCGTAGCGGTCGCGTGCAAAGCTAATGCAAGCATTCTTCAACACGTTCATGTCGCTGTAATCAGTCACGGATGGCGTAGCTGCCTCACCACCGGTCCCATCTTCGGTCGCATCTTCTGAAGGAGGTTCGATCAAGTAACCTTTGGTCCTCAGGCCGTCAACAAAGGAAACCCATTCAGGCCATGGGTGGTGAGTGAGGGTGGAGTGTGGTTGGGGAGCATCAGGGCCGCCGCTGCCGGCGGAATCAAGCACGGTAGAAGAAATGCGCTTGATGAAAGATATGAGCTTTGGCGGGAGTCTTCTGGGGAAAAGGAGTGGCGATAGAGCTCTGGATGTAGTTCGGGATATTGAAGTGCCGACGTGTAGGAACTTTGGAGCTGCCATGATTGTGTGTTTGGTGAATTTCGGAAATGAGAAGGGTTTTTTGCCATTCGGTGTTTTATATGCAAATGGGTTTTAGGAAGATGAGAGAAACGAGACAAGGGTCCATTATTATTATTATTTTGGAAAAAAAAAAATTGTTGTCCAACTTTAGGTTAAGGCCAAATTTATCCAATGTAAAATTTCATAGAATTGTTTTTATCATGTTTATCTAACTATATTACAAACGTATTTTATTTATAGACATAGATACTAGTTTATCATGGTCTGTCTATCGTATGTAGATGGTTCATTTTTCTATATTTAAAAATAGTCTTGATTTTAAATTAGAAAAGATTTAATTAATAGAAGATTATTTTATAATATCGATGAAATATGGTTTGCAATCCTAGAGATTTGATTTTAGAAGATTTTCATAAAAAAAAATTATTAAATCTACATTTCAATTACAATGTCATCTTCAATTTCTTTTTTCATAATTATTTGCTTTATTTTGTTTTTACATATTTCCTGTTTGTCTTATATATATCAAAATTTTCATGTGATTAACATATAACACGGTCGTTGGAATGGCTACTTGGCAAAAAAAATGATTGGAACGAAGCTCAAAATTTAACAGCAGCGAACAAAACCTGTAAAACATATTTGAGAAAAGTTGAGTTGCAAATTACGCTCTCTTTAAGACATTTCACGGCTTTGCCATTTGTATAAGCAATTCGGATAGAATTCCACGACGTCCTCAGGATGAATTTGTAACACCCAGATCTTGACAAGAATTCTTGAACTTCTAGGAAAATGCATGCTCAGAGCCTAAAGGGGGTAAATATAACACCCGAGCACTCATAGGATTTCCTTAGAAGGAGAGAAGAACTCGAAGTTCAAGCTTCGGAAGGGAAGAGTTAAATTAAGTACCTAGATTATGTCTTGGAGAAAGAAAATTTTCTAAGTGTTGAAAGTATAGTAGTTTGGAGTAAAAATTTTGGTTAAGTGTCTAAACTATGCTATGAGAATAAAAGTTGGATTCATAACATGGGAGAGGATGGGGAATCTTGGATGAGTTCAAACGCATGGTGTAGTAGAGGAAGCATGTTGAACACATAACAAGTGCATCCCAATGGGAGATTTTGGACAAACTTTGGATGTCTAAGGATGTGGGAAGCTTTACTATGAGATTATGTTACGAATCTAGGGAATCATGCGTTGAGCACAATGATGGGCGTATGGAGAAACATAATGGGCGCATAGAGAAAACATGATGGGCGCATAGGGCATTTAAGAGAGAGAAATTGGTTAAGTGTTGGACAACATAAGACACCACAAGTGGAGGATACCCTAAAGAGGGAAGGGTTGGATGCATAAATGGCCACGTGGACACATAGATAGGCGCATGCTTGTGGAAATAGAGAGACAAAGAGGACACGTGGCTATACCTTGAGTTGAAAGAGTAAACTATGCTTTGAGAAGAAGATAGAAACCAAGGGAGAAGGAAGTGGGAGAAAGATTGGTGCATGAGGTTGGAGTTGGGCACATAGGAGGTCTTGTGGATTCCATTTTGGATCTATGAGGAGCAAGATGGAAGTATAAGACAAACCCTTAGGAGAGAGTTACACCAAGGAAGCCCAAAAATCCTAGTTGGACGCATGACTAGGAGGGAGAATGTGAAGTGGATGCATGCCTTTGCCATAGACCAAAAAGAAAACTATGTGGTGAATAAAAGACAAGCTGGTGACATAGTTAAGAAATCATGCGTCCAAACCTAAGGGATCATGCGTTGGAATCACATCATGGGTGCATAGAGGAGATGTTGGACTTATAGAGAATGGTTGGTGAAGCAACCATGCGCCCAACATAGATTACGATGCGTTAGTTTGGAAACTTGGAGAACAAGGTCGGATTAACAATAAAAAGGGGTACGTGGCTCAACAAAATGAAGCCTCAGACAAGCCTAGGGTGAGGTGGACACATAATAGGATATGCAAAAGGCTAAAATGATAGCTCAATGAGGCCTATGCATTGAACTTTGCATGGTGGAGACACCTCAAGCTCGCATGCAAGTAGGAGGTGTCAAGGACCCTTATGCTAGATTTTGCATGGTGCTGACAAGGATTTTCATGTAAAACATGTGTTATGCGTTGGTGGCCTAGGAAGGATGACAAGGACACCTTTGAGAGCCTATAAATATCCCCGGAAAACTTCATTTCAGCTCACAACTTAATTCCCTTCAAAGAAGACTCAAAAAAGAGTTTTTGGGGAAAATTAGAGTTTCAGGGTAGGGCCATGCATTAATCAAGGGGAGGATATGCATTGATCAGTGTTGCCATGCGTCCAGCTGAGTCCATGCATTGATTAGAAGAATTTCAGGGTTTCAGAAGGTGTTGTCATGCATCCAATTACTTAGGGAAGGCTTGTCTTGCATTTAACTGTTGTCCAAAAGTGTCAAGAGGCATAGTTTCATACCAGTTAGAGTTGGTCAGCTAAGTTTAGGGCTAATAAGGTATGCTAAGGTTACTCTAACCCCAAATATGATGTTCTAATTTAAAATTGGGCTAGTATAGGCTCGGGATCCTGGAAAAAGACAAAAAACGAGAAAGACTTGAGAAAGAGGGAGAAACACTATTGGTAAACTGTGAGTGACATGTTTTTCAAATGATTAATGATTTCACGATATAAGATTATTACATGCTTTATTTAAGAGTTTTCCTGAGCATGCTATTCTTGAAATTTTTAAATAAGTTTTAAGTATGCTTTTCTTATAAAATTTCTTAAGCATACTCGACTTTTAATGCTCATAAGCATATTTTACAAAGCATTCCTTTGATTGAGTTATTCATCAGTAATTCTATATTTAAGATGTTTATGCTACTGGAATGCTTGATGCTTTAAGATTGAGTACTTAAGTAAATTTGAGATTTGATGATGTTTTAATAAGGAAACTGTTGGGATTGATGCCCTAAATCTCGTAAGGTCCTATAGTTTGTAATTGTATTGTACAAACATCTCATGTATTTAATAAAATATATGATGTTTTATTTCATTTTGAGTTGCATTAACCACAAACCAATAAACTAACATCCAAGGTTATCATGTTTTAAGTGATAACCTTCATGGTCTATAGTATATGGATAAGGTTGGATACCTTATCCTGATGACACTACGAGTATGGTTTGCTTGTAGATGTTACAATTATTATAAAGTGCTACAAATGATCTGTCTTGATCATTCATGTGGAGATATGTGAGCGGGGATATTCTATACAAAGAAGTTTCTATAAGACTAGACCACGAAATTTTTTGTCTCATTATATAACGTCGTTCATAATAGAGACTTACATTTCACCAGAATGACCATAGGTAACATGACCTGAATCTTGAGTGAGTTGTGAACTTTTGCCTATGAAGGCGGTCATTTAATTTGTATGGGTGAGAGTGGCCAGATCGCCAACTCAACAAGCCTACCATTTTGACGATTCGTCCGATTCGGGAGCCAAGAACATAGCTACACAAGAAGAAATTTACTCCTTCCCCAATGTCGGGGTAAGTAGATAAATTGCTCCTTTAACGATTGATCCTGGGGCTTAAACAATGTGACATCACACCCTCTCCTGAACCAAGAGGTGTTTAATCATATTTGGACTATGATTTATTGTTCATTAGAGGGATTAATGGTACTTAAGGACATAGATGTAACTACAGAGGAAAAATGGTAATGTTGGCCCAACTATCCTTACAGGCAATTTGTGAAAGGTAATCGTGTTGGAGTTTATGCCTTAAAGTCTCGTGTCCCGTAGTTTGTAAACAACTTTGTAAGAACACTTGTGATGTATAATATATATGATATTTTTCACTTATTGACTTTGCACATTTAGATGTTTTTATTTGACCACAAACCAATAAACTTAATATCTCTGGTTGTCTTTATGTAACTTAAGTATGTATGTAGTGACATATAAGTGGATCATGTCTTAAGTGACAACCAAAATAGTCTGTAGTATATGGATATAGGAGGGAAACCTTATCCTGGTAACACTACGGACACGGCTTGTTTTGTGGAAATGTTACAAGTGTTGTGACTTGTCACAGATAGTCTGATCTTGATCATTCGTGTAGTGGACATGCGAGCGGGGCGTCCTATACAAATAGTTTGTATAAGACCTGACTTTGAAGTGTTAATGTCTCGTCATATAACTCCGTTCATGACTGAGACTTCACTTCACTAGGATGACCATAGGTAACATGACCTCAATCCTGAATGAGTTGGGAACTCCTACCATTGAAGGGAGTCCTTTGTTTTGCATAGGTGCGAGTGGCCAGAGTGCTGACTCAAACCTACCACTTTGGGGATTCGTCTAATTTGGGAGTTGGGAACTCAGCTTCACAAGATGGAGTTTACTCCTTCCCCAAAGTAAGGGTAAGTAGATAGAATGCTCTCTTAAGGGCTGATCCCGGGGCTTGAACGATGTGGCGCCACACACCTTCTCATGGCCCGAGAGGTTTTCACACATAGTAGGACTATGTTGTATTGTTCATTAGAGGGATTAGTGGTACTTAAGGATGAAGATGTAATTACAAAGGCAAAACGGTAAATTGGTCTGCTGTAATTACGAGCATCTGTGAAGGGTCATCATACTGATGATTGATTATATCCAATAGAGATAGAAATATATCTATGGCAATAAGAGTTCAACTGTCAGTCTTTAGTGGAATGTCTAGCAGTTAACGGATGGTAGATTTCGTGACTAATGAGTTTAGTCAGCTATTCATGTACCGTTGGAGCTTCGAGCCTTAGGTCCATAAGGTTCCCCTTGGTAGCTTGGATACAAGTTGAGAATCAGTTTTTAGGTCAGTTTGAAATGTTCAAATTGACAAAGGGGAGTTCGATTATGTATGATATAATTGAACTAGTTAATTATATATGATATATTTAACTTTATGTATGAGATACATTATTTTGGAGGAAATTGGATATAAATATGATTTATATCTAGTGGAGTAAAAATACTATAATTAATATATGATATTAATTTATATGTTATAAATACGATGTGATCACATTCATTGGACGGTTAAAAGGGAAATGAGACGGCGTCTCTTCTGTTTTAATAACGGATGAATGAGTTTGAATGATCACTTTAAGACGTATAAATAGCTCATGGTGTGTTAAGCATGAGATGCGCAGACATTGTGTTAAAAAGTGTATCATCACTTACAAAATTAGTGCCTATACGATAGTGCTTGCATGGTCGCTTACCTATACGATATTGCTAAGCGATCGCTTAACGATTACACTCGCGCATGCTATTTACTAAACGATCATTTACCTTTTCCTAAGCGATCGTTTGGCTCTCGATATTTATTAAACGATTGTATAGACAATCGCTTAGTTTTTTTCTACACGATCGTTTAAACGATCGCTTACCTTTTCCTACACGATCGTTTAGACGACCGCTTACCTTTTTCCTACATGATCATATACATCACTTAAACGATCAAGCATTTTGTTTATACGATAGACAAGCTCATCTCCACTTGTTTGGTCGTTGTATACGATCTCTCTTCCTATTTTCCTCTACCAAATCCGAACAAAGCCCACTATTTGGATTCTCACTCCAAGAATACTGAGGGTTATGAGTGGTGGTGTCGTTTTCATTTCCTTCTATTCGTGTAGAGATTGTTCAAGGTAGACGATTGGGTTTTAGATTTGCTATGAAGAAGAAGTATTCAACTGGTATGATCTCTCGACCTCTTTAGCATAATGAATGCATTTTAGTATGTTTGAATGTATATGTGGTAATTCTGTCACAATGAATTGGAAAAATCCGCTTCCGTTTGTTGGTACTCTTGAATAAAAGTTCCTTCAATTGATATCAGAGCACTCGGTTTCTAATATTCCAATTCATTGCTGCAAAAGAATTGCATTTACATTCACGGTAGGTGCAACATGTCTACTCTCTGTTTTAATTGTTAATTCATTTGTGGATGTGTGAATTGATGGAGTTTTTTGGGATGTAACCTCGGTTTGTTGAATTCTCGAGTTAATTGTAAAGGCCCCTGCATTTTTTGGCACAATTAATTGCTATCAAGTCTATAAATTCAAAGTTAATTTGAGTCTTGAGTCGTTTGTGATGAAGTTCGGAGTAAGAGTTGTTGTTCTTCGTGGAAGAAGATGATCAAGTGTTGGTCGTGTCGTGTAGACGATGAGATAGACGATCGCTGAGTATCGGATGCTCGACTGTCATTTAACGCACATGCGCACTAGACGATTGTATAGCTCAGCAAGCCTTATTGCTTAGTTACTGACTATACGATCGCGGAGTAATTGCATGGTAAATCATTTACCTTTCGCGTGTTAAGAGATCGTCTAGACGATCAGGCTTCGCGGCCTCATTGTTGTATATGCGATCGTTTCGCTTTTACGTTATCGTCTAGTGTGCACTACACGATCGTTTACCTGGAGCCGTTTACTAAGCGATGGGAGCTTCACCCGATGGTTCAAGACCCGGTTCGCTTGTGAACCACTTTGCTCAGCAGAATTATGTAAATAGATTGTTTTCTCACTTCGGTTTTGTTTTGGTTCATCCCGGTTCATTAATCCATGGTTTTATACATGTGATATATATGTTTTTTTTATGTGATATGGTATTCACACATAGATAATACGTGCGCTACACGATCATTTAATTATGTAAGTGCATGCTCATGCATCATATAATATAAGGGTTATATTTATGTATGCATGATTTATTTAACGTAATATTTATAAGCATTATAAATACTTCGTTTTGTGGCAAGTTTGTTTTAGTTGTTTATTTTATAAATGGTTATAAAATGAAATTAGAACTAAAATAATTAGTAAAATATTAATATGTAGCAAATCTGTCTATAAAAGACCTTTTGTCTAAGGCGGGTTCTGTCTAGGCTGGGGTATTTAAGGTGATGGCAACAGAATACCTCTACCTGGGAATCTACCTGGAAAGGTGATTTAAATAGATTTGATACATGCATGCAAGTTAAAGTCAGTCCATTAAAGAGTTTAATGTGAGTACTTGGACTTGTTTTTTATTTCAAAAACAAAAGTTTTTTTTAGCAAACTTAATAAATGACTTAGATTATAATCAGTAGCCGGATTGTCTAGGTTAATAAACCCCTAGGTAGAACATTCAGTGGGAGGTACTTGGGGTATTTGATGCTTCATTTACACCTCTTGCATTTCTCCCTCATAGTCCACACCATGAGATCTATCATCGGCCTCGTGACACCCTGGGAGTGTCCCCCTAAAGGATGGTGTTTGGGTAGATCAATATCAAGGTGGATGAAGAGAATGTTCATAGTAAGTGGGAGCGGGAAGTGTGACAGCATATCTCACGGTCTCTCTCGTTAGATTGAATAAAGTTTATGCGTATCGCCTCGTGGCACCCTGGGTGTGTCCCCCTATAGGATGGCAGTTTTGCACATTTCTTTATTTAATCTCATGTAAGAGGATAAAATTACTTAGTCTCTTGTCCTAATATGCTTTTCCCCTACGATGGGCGCATTAGTGCGGGACTCTGGGGTCGAAAACGAAGGGTTACACTTACGCGAAATTGTTAAGGGTTAATAGTTTTGGACCGAACAAATGGTGGCTATTAGGTTCAGTTCTAAGAACTAGTCCTGTCTAATGGTTGAGAATGTCTCATCCCGGTGAAAGGACATCTAATCACCCCACCGGTGACATTTGTCCTGCCTCGCTGGGGCATCATTGTAAAATAGAAGTCTTATCACTTAGGGTACTTGGAATCTATTTTGCTAAAACTAATTGGTTGAAAAACGTGGTTTTTGCAAAGTCTTATAAAAGGTTATTCGTGTTTTTAGCAACGGTTTTTTAATTGCTACAACCATTATCAGTTTACTTAGCGCCGAAAAACTAAATGGCCAAAACTATTCAAGTTGAAAACATATGCTCACAACGATGCTCATCATTGAGGATCTGAAGTTTGTCCCTATGAAGGAATGTCCTTCTATTCCACCTCAGGACGCTACTCGAAATGTTTGGGCGAAGTACAAGCATTGGATACGGGCAAACGAGAAGGCCCAAGCCTATATCTTGGCCAATCTTAGTGACGTGTTGGCCAAGAAACATGAGTCCATGGTCTCAGCAGATGATATCATGGAGTCCCTGTGGGGAATGTTCGGACAACTGTCTGGACAGCTCAAGCATGAGGCTCTGAAACACATCTTCAGCTCCAAAATGGAAGAAGGCACCTCTGTTCGTGAATACGTGCTGAATATGATGGTCCACTTTAACGTGACGTAGATGAATGGGTCTAAAATACAATTCTTAACAAAGTGGACTACTCCCTTACCACTCTCTTCAACGAGTTGCAGACTTGCCAATCCTTGCTGAAAAGTAAGGAGAAAAAGGGAGGTGAGGCAAATGTTGTCTCGTATTCTAAAAGGTTCTATCGAGGTTCGACCTCAGGAACAAAGTTTGTACCTTCAACTTCTAACTCTGGAAAGGGAAAAAAGAAGAAGGGTAGTAAAGGGAAAGGGAATGCGCCTGTTAACCCGCCACCTATCGCCCAGAAGAAGCGTCCATTGTCGGTTGAAAAAGGAAAATATTTCCACTATAACCAGGATAGACACTGGAAGAGGAATTTTCCTCGTTATCTGAACGAAAAGAAGGCAGCCAAGGCTAAGGCCAAGGTAGACAAAGGTAAATGTGATTTACTTGTGTTAGAAACTTGTTTAGTGGAGAATGATGATTCTACTTAGATAATTGATTCGGGCGCCACTAATCATGTATGTTCTTCTTTTCAGGGGATTAGATCCTGGCGACAGCTGGAGGCTGGTGAGATGACGTTGCAAGTAGGCACAAGACACGTTGTCTCAGCTGTGGCAGTGGGAGGCATCCAGTTAACTTTATAGAATAGGTTTCTTATATTAAAAGATGTCTTTGTAGTTTCTGAACTAAAAAGGAACCTTATTTATATAAAGTGTCTGTTACAATGCAATCACTCTCTTTCTTTTAAATTGAATAAAGTGTTTATTCATAAGGATGGTGTTGAAATTTGTACAGCTAAACTGGAAAATAACTTGTATGTGCTAAGACCATTAGCCTTAAGTTCCCTCCATAACATAGAGATGTTTAAATATGTTGTAACTCAATCTAAACGCCAACGAGTTTCTCCAAAAGAAAATGCCCAATTTTTGCATCTTCGATTAGGGCATATCAATCTCAATAAGATTGAGAGATTGGTGAAGAATGGTTTTCTAAACAAGTTAGAAGAAAATTCTTTACCAATGTGTGAATCTTGCCTTGAGGGTAAGATGATTAAAAGACCTTTTACTGGAAAAGGTTATCAAGCCAAAGAGCCTCTTGAATTAGTATATTCTGATCTTTGTGGTCCTATGAATGTGCGAGCTCGAGGAGGCTATGAGTACTTTATCAGTTTTACCGATGATTCCTCGAGATATGGGTATATCTATCTGATGCAACAAAAGTCAGAAACTTTTAAAAAGTTCAAATTATTTAAGGCTGAAGTTGAGAATGCTTTGGATAGACGAATTAAAACACGTCGATCAGATTGAGGTGGAGAGTTTTTGGATTATGAATTTCAGGACTATTTATTAGGACATGGAATCGTTTTCCAATCTTTGCATCAGGTATACCTTAGTAAAATGGTGTAGCAGAGAGGAGAAATAGAACTTTGTTGGACATGGTTCGTTCGATGATGAGTTACACTTCCTCACTGGACTCGTTTTGGTGTTTCGTAGTGGAGATTACGGTATACATTCTCAACTGTGTTCCTTCTAAGAGTGTTGCGAGAACACCTCTGGAGTTGTGGAACGGGCCTAAAGCTAGTTTACATCACTTCCGCATATGAGGTTACCTAGCACATGTGCTTGAGGAAAATTCCAAGAAGTTGGCATCATGATCGAGGTTGTGCCTCTTTGTAGACTACCCCAAAGGTACACAAGGAGTTACTTTTATGATTCGTCCGAAAACAAGGTGTTTGTTTCCACGAACACTACTTTCCTGGAGAAGGATCGTATCAGGGAGCATAGTCCACGTAGTAAAGTCGTGTTAAGTGAGCTTTCCAAAGAAACTACTGAAACTTCAACAAGAGTTGTTAAAGGACCTGCTTCATCAACCAGAGTTGTTGATGATAGTTCATCTGGTAGGTCAGTTCCACCTCAAGAGTTTAAGGAACCTTGACGCAGTGGGAGGGTTATGAATCCACCTAATCGCTATATGGGTTTCAAGAAAATCCTATCCATGGTGGCAGATGGCGACGTTGAGGATCCGTTGTCCTATCAAAAGGCAACGGAGGATGTTGACCAGGATGAATGGGTCAAAGCCATGAATCTCGAGATGGAGTCGATGTACTTCAACTCGATATGGGATCTTGTAGATCAGCCTGATAGGGTAAGACCGATAGGTTGTAAATGGATCTACAAGCGCAAATAGGGTGCTAATGGGAAGCTGCAAACCTTCAAGGCTAAACTTGTGGCAAAGGATTATACCTAGGTGGAGGGAGTCGACTATGAGGAGACTTTCTCACCTGTTTCCATGTTAAAGTCGATTTGCATCCTCCTGCCCATTGCAACTTATTATAATTATGAGAATTAGCAAATGGATGTCAAGATGGCTTTTCTGAATGACAATCTTGAGAAGACCATTTACATAGTGCAACCTGAAGGATTCATTGCCCAAGGTCAAGAGAAAAAAGTGTGCAAACTGAATCAAGCAAGCGTCTTGATCTTAGAATATTCGGTTTGATGTTGTGATCAAATCGTATGGCTTTGACCAAAATACTGATAAACCTTGTGTATACAAGAAGATAGTCAATAGTTCAGTAGCTTTCTTAGTATAACAGTTCAGTAGCTTTCTTGGTATTGTATGTAGATGATATACTACTCATTGGGAATGATATAGGTCTACTGACTGCAGTTAAGAACTGGCTAGCAACCCGCGTCAGAAGTGGCAGTGATTCAAAGTGGGACTACCAATGCTGTCGGTGTTTAAGCTCTATAAATAGAGCTTTGGAGCCCAACTTCAAAGCATCGGGGACTCTGCCCTAGGCAGATTATTGTGATCATAGACAAAAGCATGAGCAGACATTTTTTTAGAGTACTTCACTTCCACAACTTCCTCCGATTGACGATCGGAGCTTCACCAGAGATAGAGCTCGAGAGAGACTACTCCACCGCCCATCCATTGCACCACCGGTAGCCTTACCACACACATCTGATGGAAGCAAGAGATTCCTTACATCTAACCCTCCACCTCTCTTCTCATATCTATATTGTATTACATTTTGGCTTAAGACATTAATACATTTTATAATCAATGCATCTCTTTAATTCCTTCAACATTATTTTTATCATATTCTTCTACTTTATCTTCTTTTACTTTCTTTGCAAATAGTTAAGTGAAAATTGCAAGAGTTTTTGCATACTCAATCATGTGGCATAGAGATATGATGCATGTAGCAAACCACCGAGAGGTGTGTGTTGCAAGAGTATAGTGAGTTAATCCTATTTGCTTAGTGCGAGGCTATCGCAATGCTTGTCTATGAGAGGAGCAACGATAACCAACTGCCCTGAGGGTAAGTAGTGGAACTCGCTAGGCAAAGTAAGTAATGTTTCTAGAGATAGGAATAATCTTATGCTCAACGCAACCATGCGTTATAGAGATATAAGCATGTGGCTGACCACCGAGAGGTGTGCGATGCGTTAGTGTAGCGAGTTGGGATTACCCTTGCGACCAAACTTAAGGACTTGGTGAAATCTTGTCCTCGACAACTCTAATTCTCTATGCATCTCACTACGCATTAACGATTGCTGCATCTCTATTGATTCTCGTAGTTAAACTTCAATTGCTCAGTCCGTTTAGCTAGAAGTAGGAGTAATGCATAGTTAATCAACTTCTTTCTTTTTATTTTTATTCACCACCTCAAACACATTACTCTACGAGCATCCTTTAGTTTCAAGTCCCTGTGTTCGACCTCGGATCATCTCAAGAAACTTGTGTTCTCGTTATACTTGGCGAGAAAGTAAGAAAACTTGTACAGGAACGCATGGTCATCACAAACATGATTAACGCATACTGCATGTTCTTCAGTTTATCACATGAATCAACATAATAAGTTTTCCTCAACAAGTCACAAGTGTGGAAGGCATATTAGGATGTAGAAGCAAGTAACATAAGCAAACATAATCAATAAGCACTCTAATTACATTTTATTTGAGTTCTAAAAACATGTAACATACCTTTGAAGAATTCTCCCAATTCAAGCTGCTCTTCACGAAACTTCAGCTCCAAATCTACAGTGAACCATAAAGAGATATTCTCTACTATCCTCAGCCTTGAATTTAAGTGGTGGAACTCAAGATTAAAGTGAATTTGAGAAGGGAATGGTGTGGGTTTTTGAGATAAAGAACAGTTTCTGCAGCAAACTATTTCCAACAGCCAAAATCTCTTTGAATCAGCAAAATCGAAGAGTTTTATTCTTCTTCTTCATGTAGGCACAAATGGAAACCGCTAATGCCACTTCATATGGACAAGATGAAGTGGGCAAGGCGTTTTAATTAGAAAGAATCCACCTTATGCCAGTCCATTTTTTCATTCTTAATTTTAATCAATTCAAAATTAACTAAAATAAAAAAATAATATTTCAATTTTTGAAATTGAAATAAAAATGAAAATTAAATTTATTTTAATTAATTCAACAAATTTAATTAATTAAATAATAATTTAATATCAAATATTAAATTAATCACACATCTAATTTTAAACATAAATCCTATTCATATTATTAATATTTAAATCAATATTTAAATGTTATAATTTCTCCAATTTCGTTTAATTTTGATAAATTAAATATTAATTACATCGAATATAATAATACAAATCCTAATTCGAACAATTCAAATTCAAACCTTAATTTGTAATTTGAACACTTCAAATTGAAATCATTCTAAATTTACTCAATTTACTAATCCAAGGTGTTCATGTTTTATGAGTTAGTAGAGGGACCTTATGGGCCTATAGATCATCAGCTCCAAATGATTTAAGATTAATTGGCTAAAACTCTTTAGACCGATTTAATTGATATTCATTAACTAGCGAGTCATACCACTATAGCTCGATCGTTGTACTTTCCTCACTGTAGATATATTTTTGACCACTTGATTTAACCATAATCATTAAGTCAACCCTTCACAAGTTGTTCATAATAACAGTTGGGTCAAATGTTGTTTTACCCTCGAAATTACATCTTGCTCCTTAAGTTTCACTGATCTTCTAATGAACAATTGATTTATGATCCAATCACTAAATCGGATCCCTCTCGGACCAATGAGAAAGTGGTGCACCTTATTCAAGATTTAGATTCAGCACTTATGAGAGCAATCTTCCTCCTGTCTCTAAATCGGGTAGCCGTGAATTCCATCTTGCATCCTATGTCTCCAGCTATTTACCTGGTCTTACCCCTGAAATTGGAGGCTTATTGAGCTGGCGCTGTTGAGCCAACTCTCACCTATGAAAATCTAAGGATAATCTTGTATAAACAGGAATTCATAGTTAGCTCAGAATTAAAATCAAGTTACCTAGATCATCTAAGCGAAATAGTCAGTCTTAAACAGTAAACAACGTTATAAAGTAAGAGTGACTTATTTCTTAGTCCAATCTTATGCAAACTCATTGCATAGGACACCTCCACTCCTCATGTCAATACATGAACAAATTAGGATCACTTCATTTGTAGCACTTTACAACAAATTGTAACAACTATAGAGTGGGTTTCATCCAGTAGTATTACCAGAATAAGACATCCAACCTTATTCGTATACTATAGACCGTTTTTGCTATTTACTTGAACTTGATCCATCTTTGTGTCTGTACATAAAGTTCAAGTATTCATATAATAACCATGGATCTTTTTATTGGATTTAGTCTTTACAAGTGCAATTTACATATTCAACACAACTTTATTGAATACAATGCCCAATAACATCTTTATTGATAATAGAAAATGTTTAAGTTTACAAACTTCAAGTTTCAGGACATACAACTCAACAAACTCCCACTTGACTAAAACTCAAGTGGATAAATATATGCAAATATATACAAAATGTTGAGTTCAACGAGAAAATAAATACAATAAACTAGGGCATTAGATATCCATTATTTCTCCTACCTGCCCTAGTTCTAACTGTCTCGTAGGCCTAGTCCCACTAGGTGACCCTCGAACATTTTATTCGAAAGGGCCTTCGTAAATGGATCAACCAAGTAGTCTTGTGAGACTATCTACGTGACAATCACGTCTCCTCTATGTACAATTAACCTGATGAGATGGTACTTGCGCTCAATGTGCTTTCCATGTTTATGGCTTCTAGGTTCCTTTGAGTTTACAACCGCTCTACTATTATCACAATATAGGGTGATTGGAAGTTGCATATTTGGAACTACTTCCAAATCAATCAGGAACTCTCTAAGCTATACTGCTTCTTTTGATGTTTCACTTGTAGTTACATACTTAGCTTCCATTGTGGAGTCAACAATACAACTTTGCTTGATACTCCTCCATACTACTGCTCCTCCATTTAGAGTGAAAACTGACCCAGAAGTTGATTTCCTTGAATTAATATCAGTTTTGAAGTTAAAATCAGTATATCTAGTAAGGATCAAATCCTTAGCTCTATACACAAGCATATAATCTCTCATTCTCCGAAGATACTTGAAGATGTTTTTAATGGTAGTCCAATGATCATATCCTAAATTAGACTAAAATTTGCTGACCGTTCCAACTACATAGCATATGTTGGGACGAGTACATAACATGACATATTAAACTCCCTACTGTTGATGCATATGGAATTCGTTTCGTAACCTCAACCTCTTAAGGTGTCTTAGGATATTGTTCCTTAGATAGATGAATTCCATGTTTAAGAGGTAACATTCCTTTCTTAGAATTTTGCATTTTATATTTAGACAACATCTTATCTATATAAGATGCTTGAGATAATGCTAAAATTCTGTTCTTGCGGTTCTGAACTATTTGGATCCAAAGAACATACTATACATTTCCCAAATCTTTCATTTAGAATTGCTTAGCAAGTCATCTCTTGACGCCAACTTGAAATTCTACCTCATTACCTTTGAGTAGAATATCATCAACATACAGAACTAGAAAAGCGACAATTCTATTAACAATTTTCTTGTAAACACAAGGTTCGTCAACATTTTGTTTAAAGCCAGAAGATTTAACCAAAGTGTCAAATCTCAGATTCCAGGATCGAGACGTTTGTTTTAATCCATAAATGGATCGATTAAGCTTACAAACGTTTTGCTCTTGACCCTGTTCTATAAACCCTTCTAGTTAAGACATATAGATACTTTCCTCAAGATAACCATAAGTTTGTCTTGACATCCATTTGCCATATTTCATAATCATAAAAGGCGACTATGGATAAGAGTATTCTAATAGACTTTATCATGACAACCGGAGAGAAGGTTTCTTCATAGTCTACCCCTTCTCTTTAGGTAAACCTCTTTGCCACAAGCCTAGCCTTATAGGTATGTACCTTACCAACTTGGTATCATTTTCTCTTATAGATCCACTTGCAACCGATGGGTTTTACCCCTTCTAGTTGATCTACAAGATCCCAGACTGAATTGAAGTACATTGACTCCATTTCAAGGTTCATGGCTTTAATCCGCTGGTCCTTATCCACATCTTCCATTGCTTGTTTGAAAGTTAATGGATCCTCTAGGCCATCATCAGGTATGATGACTTGAGTTTCAGTTAAACTCATGTACCGGTCAAGCTATTGCACAACTCTCATACTATGTCGAGGCACTCTCAACTCTTGAGAAGGATGTGAAGTACCAATTTCATCAAAAACTTTTATTGATGGACCTGCTCAATCAACAACTCTTGTTGATGTATTTGTCGTTTCTCTAGTCATTTCATCTATTACTAGCCTACTGCGAGGTTGATGATTTTTAACGTGGTCTTCCTCTAGGAAAGTTGCATTTGTCGATACAAATACTTTATCTTCCTGAGGATCATAAAAGAAACCACGCTTCATCTCTTTAGGATAACCTACAAATAGGCATACCTTTAAACGGTGTTCCAACTTGTTAGGATTTTGCACCAATACATGTGCTAGACATTCCCAGATCCTAAAGTGATATGAACTACCTTTACGTCTTCTCCATAGCTCGTAAGGTGTTTCATAAACACTTTTCGAGAGAACCATATTCAAAATAATCTGAACTGCATAACCCCAAAAAGAACTTGGTAACTGAGCATAACTCATCATAAAACGAACAATGTCTGACAAGTAACTATTTCTCCTTTCTGCCACATCATTTTGTTGATGTGTGCCAGGTGCTGTGAGTTGAGACTGGATTTCGTGTTCTATCAAATAATCTTGGAATTTTAAGTCCATATAATCACCACATCGATCTAATCGGAGTGTTTTAAGTATTTTACCTAATTGATTTTAAACCTCAGTCTTATATTCCTTTAACTTTTCACGTGTTTCGAACTTATGCATTAGGTAAATATGGTCATACCTTGAATAATCATCAATGAAGTTTATGAAATATTCATACCTTTCTCTAGCTTTAACATTCATCGGACCACAAAGGTCTAAATGTACTTGCTTCAAGAGTTCTTTGTCTCTAAAACCTTTTCAGAAAAAGATCTTTTAGTCATTTTACCTTCAAGACAAGATTCATATGGTGGTAATGAACTGTCTTCTAACTGATTTAGATGATCATTCTTAACCAATTTCTCAATCCTGTTGAGATTGATGTGACCAAGTCTCAAGTGGAAAAGATAGGCATTTGGATAAATGTTCCATTTCTTATTTTGAATTTCTACTATTTTAAACATCTCTACGTTTAAAACAGCTTTAACCTCAGTTGGTTTTAACATGTATAAGTTATTTTCTAGTTTTGTAGAACAAATTTTGATATATTTCGAAGTAATGAACACTTCGTTATTTTCAAAAGAAACTTTGTAATTTTAATCCAGTAAACATGAGATATATATTAAATTCTTTTTCATAAAAGGAATGTAATAAACATTTTCAAGTAAAATGTACCTATCTTCTATAAATAACTTCATATCTCCCACTGCTTTAGCTGAAACAACCTCCCTGGTTCCTACCTTAAAGGTTGCTTTGCCTTCTATAAATTGTCTCCAGGAACTTGTTTCCTAAGAGAAAATATAGATATGATTAGCGGCACCTGAATCATTATCCAAGTTTTCTTATTGTTTTCCACTAAGCATGTTTCGATTATTGGGATTGGTGTCCTAATTCTCCCGGAGTCTCATAGTTTGTAAAGTGAACACATTGTTATGAATAAAATAAGAGTTATTTTATATAGCATTTGCTCATATCCAATAAACAAAGCTCCATGGTTATTATATGTAAACTTAAGCATGCATATGAGATATACAAGTGATCATGCCTTAAGTGATAACCTAAATAGGTCTGTAGTATAAGGATTAAGGAGGGATACCTGATCCTTATGACACTACGCATACGGCCCACTCTGTTGAGGTTTGCAAATGTTATGAACTACTACAGATGGTAGATCCTGACCATTCATGTGAAGACATGCGAGCGGGGGTGTCTTATACAAAGAGCTTGTATAAGATCGGACCACGAGATGACTAGTTTTTGTATATAATGTCGTTGATACTTGAGACTTACATCTCACCTAAACGACCATAGGTGTCATGACCTCAATCCTGAGTGTTTTGGTAACTCCTGTCTTTGAGGGTGGTCCTTTGATTAGTATGGGTGAGAGTGGCCAGATTGCCAACTCAACAAGCCTACCTTTTTTTGCACTTGTCTCATTTGGGAGCTGGGAACTCAGTTACACAAGATGGAATTCACTCCTTCCTCGAAGCAGGTGTAAGTAGATAAATTACTCCCTTAAGGGTTGATTCTGGGTCTTAAACATAGTGGCCACAACTTCTCTTTGGAAGAGAGGACTCAGTCATAGTAAGACTATGGCTTATGTTCATTAGAGGGATCAGTGATACTTAAGAAGTTAGATGTGACTACTGAGGCATAACAGTTATTGGCTCAACTGTACTTACGCGCGATTTGTGAAGGGTTATCACACTGTTGATTGGTTGATATAGACACACAATATATTTGTAGTAAGGAGAGTTCAGCTGTCGGACTTTAGTGGAGTGCCTAACAGTTAACGGATGGTGGATTCTTTGACTAAAGAGTTTAGTCAGTTATTCACATACCGATGGAGCTTCGAGCTACAAGTCCATAAGGTCCCCTTAGTAGCTCAATGGATTCAAGTTGAGAATCAGTTCTTGGTGTTGATTTGAAATGTTCAAATTGACAAGAGGTAATTCGATTATATATGATATGATCGGTGTGATGTATGAGATACATTAAATAGAGGATCGATGTAAATGAGATTTACATTAAGCACCATGAAATAGAAAAAGAGTTGTGGTTTATATGTTTCATGAGATGAAATATTAAAACTATAGGTTATAAATATACGATGGTAAGTTAGTTATCATATATATTTATAATAATATTTAATTGTGCAAATTAGATAAGTTTTATTTAATTGTGCAAATTAAATCATTATTATTTAATTGGACTAATTAATTAAATAAGCATTATTTAATTGAATGGGCTAATTAATTAAATAGGTGTTATTTAATTAATTACAGAAAAGGAAAATATATATTTACATAAAAGGGGAATATAAATTAGGAAAAGAAAAGTATATGGGGAAAGATCCTTGACCCTTCCCTATAGAAAAATCACCCCATGGCCCTTTGCAAATACACATTCCTACACAACTTTGGTTGTAGAGAAACTCTGACAATACACAATTCTCTAGTGTTATTGTGTAGAATTTTCTCTATGTCATAAATCCTCTCAATTCTCCAAAAACCTTATTCTCCTCTCCCGCTCCCAATAGTTGGATACCACCCTCTATTGGAATCCTAGAATAACGAAGTTCTCTCGTGGTAGTATTCGAGATTGCTCAAGGAGTTGTTTGTGATCGAGATTATTTGGAGATTCGTTCGTTGGAACCTTGGAGAGGTTTGTTCGTGGCGCCAAAGAATCTACAAAGGTAAGAACCGTTCTAACCCTTTTCCCTAGAAGCATGCTAATTTACGTGTTTATTTATTCTGTTTAGTATAACGATTTTGTTTAATGTAAAATCAAATCGCCAGATGCAAGACATTCATCATCGAAACGCTTTTGCTGCGGGATCTGATCCCTACACATTCTTCCTGAACTCAAAATTTTTGGTATAAATTTATCTATAACATAGAAGTGAATTTTGGGTGTCTTTTATTTGAAATAAAAAAGGATTTTTTGTCCAATAAAAATTAAAAGTAGCCACATCATCAATCTATTTTTGTTTGAAATTAGTCCAGTCATCATCCTAATCAGTATTCCGTTAAGTCACTAACGGTTCTATTATCTCAATAACTAAAATTGAGCATTATTGAAATCTTAGGGATAAAAGTGTTAGATTTTAAAGCATAGGGACCAAAATAAAAACTGAACTCAAAACCTGAGGACTAAAAATTATTTTTCTCATATAGGAGGTGAGAGATTGAACTTCAAATCTCAAAATTGATACTACAAATTTATATGATAGCTTCGTTGGATTTATATGAATAATAAAATAAATAATTTAGAGAAATAATAAATAGGTTATAATGTAGAGATAGATGGAGGAGTAAGCTAGGTGAAAGAGTAGGAGGAGATGAGAAAATGGTGTGGGTATTATTTAAAATTCTGTTAAATTGACCAAAGTAAATAAAGTATTTACTTTAGAGGAAAACTTACATGCAGGAGGGTCTACATGTGTATCTACATACCTTCCCCGTGGCACAATTGTTGTTGTTGTTGTAAAGAAAAAAAGTTATAAAATTGCTTAGATATTACAAACATTTCACAAGGAATCAATTAAGAATTGAAGATTTAAAATTGTTGCATTTTACGCTTGTGTCGTTTACGTTAGGTGATAGCAATTAGTAATTCATGCAAAGCTCTAGTTGCGTACAAGTTTTCTTGAGTTAGATCCAAGTATAAACCTGGCCCAAGGTTGAACGTAGGGATTAATTAGTGCTAACGTAAGATGGTGAAGTGATCCTTTACAGTGTTGATCTAAGTATATAGATATGTTCGTTGATAATTTATACTAAACAAAACCAGCACACATGCAATAGAAAGAAGTTGAGAAATGGGATGCGTTGACATAATATGTAATGCGTTGGAATGCAATGTGATGATTCTTCAGTAACAGACGAAATCAATGGAATGAGATGGGGTTGGGAAGACTATGGTAATCCCTAAGTATACATGTGTGATGTGTCCATGTTCTGTTCTCTACTTAAGTCCTTCAACATCTTTCGATGCGTATGCCACATTTATCTTATCAATAAGATGCATGCATTTGCTAACATGAACATATCAACATTTTTAGTTCCACCAAAAACCCACAATGGATTCAGCTACTCATTATGGAGGAAAGTAAAAAAAAGGATGTGGAATGGATAAAATCATGATTGAATTAATATTGATGAAATATTTCTACAGAATCCTAGTTTAATCAAGACAAATAATGGAAGAAAATGCTAAGTAAAGGAAAGAAAAGTGTCAAGCCGCCAGGGTCAATCTCTTGCTCCCTTTGGCTTGATTTGTGGTGCTTGCTGCTGTGACTGGGATGAGGACGTGCTGAGGTCGTCTCTCTCAAGCTCTAACTTCGACAGAAACTCTATAATCAATGATGGAAATGGTGGTCGGACTCTTCTTCTTCTCGTAGGTGGCTGAGGAACTAAATTTGTACAAGGATTCTACTGCCTACTTCTAAGTATGAAGTGTCTACTTCCTAACTTTCTAACTGTCTAACTCCCTCATAGGTAGGCAACATCTCCCTTTATAGGCACTTGGGCTCAACAACTTGTGATTTGATATCATTAGTTTCCATGCCCTGTTGTAACCATCTACCATTCTGATTTACTCAGACGTCACCTGTTAGGCTGCCCATACTACAAGTTGAGATTTGATGTTAACTGCACGAGCGAAATATATCATCTTGCTGGTGAGAATGGTGTCCTAAATCTCTTTGTAATCTTGTAGTTTGTAAAATTTGTATAAACATATTGTTATTAATAAAAGAAGTGTTATTTTATAAACATATACTCAATTCAATAAACGAAGATCCGGGGTTATTTCATGTAATTTAAACAAGTATGTAGAGACATATAAGTGAATCTTGTTTAAATAATAACCTAAATGATCTATAGTAGATGGATAAGGCTGGGTACCTTATCCTGGTGACACTACGGATACAACCCGCTTTGTAGGTGTTATAAGTGTTATAAAGTACTACAAATGATCTAATCCTAATCATTCATGTGAAGACATGTGAGCGAAGGTATCCTATACAAAGAGTTTGTATAAGACCGGACCACGAAATGATTAGTCTCTTTATATAACGCTGTTAATAATAGACTTACATTTCACTAGGATGACCATAGGGCCATAGGTGACGTGACCTGAATTCTGAGTGGATTGTGAACTCCTGCTCATGAAGGCAATCCTTTGATTTGTATGGGTAAGAGTGGCCAGATTGCCAACTCAACAAGCCTACCATTTTGGGAATTTGTCTGACTGTGGAGCTGGGAACACAACTACATAAGATGGAATTCACTTAGATAAATTGCTCCCTTAAAGGCTGATTCTGGGTCTTGAACATAGTGGCTGTTGGGTTTTATGTCCTAAAACTTGCAGTTTGTAAAATGATAAATATTTTCTATAATCAATATACTTATTATTAATTTCATAAATTGTATGAAATTCTAAATCCAATAAACTAAGACCCATGACTATTGTATAAGAGTGGATCAGGTTCGAGTAAATAGTCAAAATGATCTATGGTACATGAATAAGATTGGGTACCTTATTCTGGTAATACCATTGGATGCGGCCTACTCTATAATTATTTACAAAGAGTTGTAAAGTGCTACATACAATGTGATCATAATTCGTATATGTTATGACATGAGGAGTGGGGGTATTCTATGTAATGAGTTTGCATAAGATCAGGACCAAGAAATAAGTCACTCTTACTTTATAACGTTGTTTACTATATAAGACTGACTATTTCACCTAGATGACCTAGGTAACTCGATCTTAATCCTGAGCTAACTATGAACTCCTGTTTATTTGGGATTGCCCTTAGATTTGTATATGTGAGGGTTGGCTCAACAGCGCCGGCTCAATAAGACTCCAATTTAAGGGGTAAGACCAGATAGATAGCTGGAGACATAGAGTGCAAGACGAAATTCATGCCTACCCGATTTAGAGATAGAAGAAAGGTTGTTCTATCAAGTACTGAATCCAGGTCTTGAATAAGGGGCCCCACCCTCTCACTAGGATGAGAGAGTTTGATTTAGTGATTGGCCACAAACCAGTTGTTCATTAGCGGATCAGTAGGATCTTGAGGAATAAGACGTAATCTCGGGGGTAAAACAGATATTTGACCCAACCGTTATTACGAACAACCTGTGAAAGGTCAACTTGTTGATTATGGTTAAATCATCTGAACATAATATATCAACAGTGAGGGGAGTGCAACTGTGGGCTTTAATGGAGTGACCCATTAGTTAACGAATGGGGATTAATCCGGTCTAATGAGTTTAGCCAATTAATCTCGAATCATTGGAGCCCATGATCTGTTGGTCCGAGATGTCCCCATACTAGCTTATAACGGACTAGCTCTAGAATAGCGTGATAAGTTAATTTCAAATGTTCAAATTAGAATTAAGGGAACTAGTAATTATATGAGATATAATTACATATTTAATTTGAGAATTAACAGAATAAGAGAATTTATATATTTAAACGTGATTTAAATATATAAAGATGGATATGTGTAAAAAATTAATTTATGAAATTAATTTTATTTTTTCATTTTTAAAATCAAGTTTTTATTTTTGAGATAAAACTGAAAAAGAGAAAAAAAAACACTAAAATAGAAAATTTGGGTTTTCCATTATCCATCACCTAAGTAGTTCACACAAAAATGCATTCTTCTTTGCCTTTTCTTCTCCAAGCATGAGCTGCAACTCATGCAACTCTCTCCTTTGCATATTGATCTACAATATAATGAAGAGATTGGAGTGAAAATCGGGCATGCAATCTATAGAGAATTTTAGAGAAAATTCGAGTTGAAGAAAGGGTTATTCACCAAGATTGTTGCTGTGAGCTTTTCTTCTTCATCCCTTGATTCAAGCTTATTTTGAGTCCCACAACTCAATCTACAGCACCAAAAGAATAGTGAGGAAGATCTTAAGGTGATTTGCAACAAGGTTCGGAGAAGATAGCGGCTGGAGAAGGAGCTTTGAAGAAGTTCTACAAGAGGTATGTCTTGAAACTCACTCGTTTTTTGCAAGAGCATGCTTTATATTTTGCCAAAATTAGTGAATTAGAGTGCTTAGATGATCTTTGTTCTTCCGTTGTTGCTGATACAATCCTACAATTGGTATCAGAGCATCATATAAGCATTCAATTCGGTTTAATTTTGGTTTAGTGGGTGTTTTATAGGAGAAATATGAAACTGATGTAGTGATATAGTTTTCTGAGTTTTGGCATTTTAATTCTCTTTAATTTCTCAATTAAATTTGTAATTGGCTATTGTTTGATGAGCTTTTATGTGTTAGTAAGAGTCTGTAATTTATTTGGAGTCATTAGAGTTGAAATTAAGATGTAATTGAAGGAACAAGTGAATGAGGTCGAGTTGTTGTTCCAGTTTTTTTCAGCTTCTGCTCAAAATCGTTGTCGAAGTTCAGTTGCTAAGCGATTGTCTAGCTCCAGACGCTACACGATGTGAAAAAAAGCTAGACGATCGTATAGCAATGGGCGTTGGTCACTGTGATGATAAACGCTAGACGATCGTGTACCTACGGGAGCTAAACGATACGTCCAATTTGCTATACAATAGCACTAAGCGATCATTTAGCTTTGCCGTGGGAACTAAACGATACGTTGAATTTACTATACGATGGTACTACACGATCGTTTAACTATGATGTACGCTAAGCAATGCGATGAAATGCTACGCGATAGCGCTGAGCGATCGTTTAGATGCGGAGCTAAGCGATCATGTAGACGAAAAGCTAAGTGACGTGATGATGTTCTATATGATGGAGTTAAGCAATCGTTTAGCTACGACGGATACTAAATGATGACATGAAGCGCTAGACGATGGTGTTAAGCGATTGTTTAGTTCTATATGATATAGTTAAGCGATAGAGTTAAGAGATCGTGTAGTTCTATACGATAGAGCTAAGCGATCGTTTAGCTTCGGCAAACACTAAGCGATCGTGTAGTTCTATGTGATAAAGCTAAACAATTGTTTAGTTGAGGCAAACACTAAGCGATCATGTACTTCACAACACAAGGCGATGAAGCTAGACGATTGCCTTCAGCGCTACACGATTGGACTTAGCAAAACTTTGAGGTTTGACCGAGAGCAGCCGGTTCGATCGATTTTCTGAAGGTCCAATTCGGTTCAGCCTCAAAGTGTTTTTGGCTGGTCCTATTCAGACTTTGATGGTCTGGTTCAGATTTATCCAATCCGGTTCAAGATGCTTGGGTTTGGTTTGGAGTGGTTCGAATGGTTCAAAGACGGTTTTGAAGCTGATTGTAATAGTTAGGCTTCTGTTTGCTTATTTTTGCCAAAACTAAAACCATATCAATCCGTGTTTAATTATTTATGCATTTGATGTATATTATAATTAAATCTTGTATGTGCATATAGTATTCCATTTAGATTTAAAATCTCACCATAGAAAGAATGTTACATGCATTGAAAGCATGTTATAATTTTTATAATATATAGTGTGCATGTTAGGATTTCTTGTATTTAATATAAGTGTTATATTAAATATTAAATGCCTTATGTATGTTATGGATGTTTAGCATGTCTAAAGTCTTATAAGTTGTTATAAAATTGGGTTAGACATTTAAAATCCATAAACAACAGTTACATGCTCACATAGGTTGACCACCAATTTTAATTGTTAAAACTTATAAAACCTAGGTTACAAACTCAACCGGTATATAATCCTGTCTAAGGCTGGGGGTACTTAAGTTGATGGTTTATAGAACACCTCCTACTATGGCCAATTTATGGAGCATTAGTAACCAGTTTTATGAGCATACGTGAGTGATGTGAGGTAATAAAATGGTTTATCACCTACACATCGTAGGTTAAAATCTAATTATAAGAGTTATACTTGGATAAACCACATAGACTTAGGGTTGTTGTATTAGCCGAAAAGAACCTAAGTATAAATCTACCCAATAGAATACATCAATGGCAGTTTAATAACTTCTATATGATAGAGTTATTAGAAAACTTAAATGGAATCAATAACATATACGATACGTTATTTTTTAGCCCTCACATCTCAAGAGTTCATAATCCAGATTTAAGCGGAACTTCATGTCACCCTGGGAGTGACCTCCATTCGAAAAGTATTTTTTTAGCTTAAATCTAGATTTTGGTGAATAAGAGGAAGTTGTTCAAACATAAGTATTTTATACAATATATAGATTTCAAATGCCACGTCTCTACATATTTACACAGTGAGATTCATATGACACTTCGTGTCACCCTAGAAGTGGCCTTCCTACGAAGAGTGTTTTGTATGAGTCAATATCAAGGTAAATAAAGGAAGTAGTTCATAGTAAGTGGGTGAAGGATATGTGTCCATATATCCTACGGTCTTCTCCATTAGTCCGACCCATGAGTTTCCTATGTTGCGTCTACTGGTTAGCTTTAAGCGACCCTTTTCTAGTCGTTTAGCGACGGTTGTCCCTACGAAGGGTTGTAACATAGGATTCAGAACAACTCAGGCTTCAGTAAAATGAATAGGGTTTTATAGTACCGTCTTGGATATTGTCTTCTATTTCGGAGGCAAGTTCGTACCGTTCTATAAGATCTGAAAAATGACAGGTCACACTTACAAGAATTACTAAGTTGTTAGTAAAGATCTTGATAAAAAATGATAACTAAACGACTATAGGAATAAGAGTTATTCCGGAGACAATAGGAATAAGAGTTATTCCGGGGATAGTGTTTGGTCAAAATTGTTTGTTTTAGTGAATGAGTATATGAGTACCCCATGGTAGCACATATTTAGACTCACTAAAGTATCGTTGCAAATAAATAATGGTTATGGGTACATTTTTACTTTTTGCTAAAACTTGATTTTGGATTTAGTTACAATTTGCTAATTAGAATTTGTTTGACGACTTCAGCCAAATTTTGAGGACGAAATTTTCCAAAGGGAGTACTGATTTGTAAGTCCTTGATCCTTTACCTTTTAAGCTAAAATATCAAATAAATATTATATGGGCTCCAAAAATTCTCACCAACACCCAAAATTGCCAAAAAAAATCAGCAAATGGGCACCAAAATAGCCAATGACACTAGGCTAGCGTGCAAGGGGCTGACGGGCATGGCATTGGGTGCTAGGCTTGGGGCTGACGTGAGCTGGACAGCTTGGTGTTATCCTATTCGAGAAAACCTTAGTTCAAACTTAACCAACTTTTAACCCTAATTCAAGTAAGATTTTGAACATACTTCCTTCATGAAATATGTTAGGAAACCTTTAAACTAACTAACCTCAAAGTTTCAACTTTAACTTCTCTTGTACAACTCAGAATCACTCCAAGACCAGACCTTACTCGGATTTGCTAGTTTCCTGAACAACCTTTACTGTTTTCATAATTTCTCCACCTTCATAACTCCAAATCACTTCGACAGTCACAGGTTAGAATCATGACTCATTAAGCAGAGCATAAGAAAAATCAAATTTTGCATGAGTAATTTAAAAGAAATGACTTCTTCTTCACAAACCAAGTTTTTGTTCTTCAACTGCCTGCTTAAGTCTTTAAACAAAAGGCTACCTCCTACTTTCTACGTGGCTCATTCTCCTTTCCTCCCTTTTTTTACTTAATTTTGAAGTAACCTAAATAAAATATCAACTAATAATTGTATTTATCCAAGATTATTAATTAATTTTCAATTATTTAATTTGTATCATATTTACTACTTTATTACACACACACACACATTTTCTTCACCTCCCTCATTCTCACATGTGCCCTCCCTTTTGTTAATAAGTTTAATTCTTCACACCTCTAACTTCAACCCCTAACAACAAACCTCCTTAGATTGCACATTCCAAGTTTACTTCCTAATTTAATCTTAAGTAATTTGGAATATTTAGGATAATGTTGTTGGGAATGGTGTCCTAAATCTCCTGGTAGTCTCGTAATTTGTAAACTCTGTAAACATATTGTTATTAATAAAATAAGTGTTATTTTATAAGCATTTACTTATTCCGATAAACTAAGATCCGAGCTTATTTTAGGTAAATTTAAACAAGTATGTAGAGAAATACATGTGGATTTTGTTTAATAATAACCTAAATGATTTGTAGTATATGGATAAATGATGGATACCTTATCTTGGTGATACTATGGATACGACCCGCTTTGTAGGTGTTACAAGTGTTATAAAGTGCTACAAATGATTTGATTCTGATCATTCATGTGGAGACATGCGAGCGGGGGTATGCTATACAAAGAGTTTGTATAAGACCGGACCATGAAATGATTAGTCTCTTTATATAACACCGTTGATAATAGATAGTTACATTTCACTAGGATGACCATAGGTGACATGACCTGAATCCTGAGTGAGTTGGGAACTCCTGCTCATGAAGGCGGCACTTTGATTTGTATGAGTGAGAGTGGCCAGATTATCAACTCAACAAGCCTACCATTTTGGGGATTTGTCTGATTGAGGAGCTGGGAACTCAGCTACACAAGATGAAATTTACTCATTCCTCGATGCAGAGGTAAGTAGGTAAATTGTTCCCTTAAGGGCTGATTTCGGGTCTTGAACATAGTGGCCACACCCATCTTGGGAAGAGAGGATTCAGTCATAGTAGGACTATGACTTATTGTTCATTAAAGGAATCAGTGGTACTTAAGGAGTTAGATGTAACTATAGGGGCAAAATCATAAATTGGTCAAGTTGTACTTACGAGCGATTTGTGAAGAGTCATCGCACTGTTGACTAGTTATATCCAATGGACATAAAAATACATATGTAGTGCGAAGAGTGAAATTGTCGGTATTTAATGGAGTGTCCGACAATTAACGGATGGTGGATATCGTGATTAAAGAGCTTAGTCAGTTATTCACATACCGTTGGAGCTTCAAGCTACAAATCCATAAGGTCCCTTTGGTAGCTTAATGAATTCAAGTTGAGAATCAGATTTTAGGTTAGTTTGAAGTGTACAAATTAACAAGAGGGAATTTGATCATATATGATATAATCAAATTAATTCAATTATTTGATACATTATTAGATTGGAGGAATTAGTATAAATATGATTTATATTAAATGTCATTAAATAAGAAAAGAACTATGGTTTATATGTTGCATATGATGTAATATTAAAACTATAGGTTATAAATATAATATGATAAGTTAGTTATTTTATTTATTTATAATTTATTAATTATATGATAATTAATATTTTTTTTTCTCAATAACCGACTTGAGTGGGTGGTTATTCACGGTTTTATGGTAATTTTGAGATAAAAGGAAAAACGGTTTTTCACATCATTCAGTCGTCAATTCGAAACGTTTCACAAAAACAAGCTATCAGATTACTAATTGAGTGACTATGCGATAGCACTGAGTATACTAGAGGATAGCTTGAGAGACTACACGGTCGAGTATCAAGTCTATACAATAGACTTTTTCCTCTATGTTATCGAGTATCAAGTCTATACGATAGATTTCTTCCTCTATACGATTATTCATCACTTACTCAATCGCATACTCGATCATTTACTTCCTCCATTTCTCTATCCAAAATCATACAGAGTCCTCAATTCCTAGATTTTCACATCGAAAATACCAAGGTAATCGAGTAATGGTGTCCAGTTTTGTTTGAGGATCGAGGATCGAGTTATACTCACTGGTGATCGAGGATCTTTCAGTTGCACATTGTGTTTGTGTTGTTTGACGTATTCGTGACTGATCGAGGGGAATACGTGAAGAAAGGGTTCTTCAAAGGTATTATCATTCGATCCTTTGTATTTAATTTAAGAAGCATGTTGTAATTTGTTCTTTATGCATAATTGTTTATGTATGACTTTAAATGTATATGTTCCTTCTCAATGGAGTATGGAACGATCCCCTTCCGCTCCAAGGCCCTTTAATTTTAGAGTCCCTTCAAATGTAAGGGTATTTTAGGAAATTTTGGAATTTTGGATTAAAAAAACCCTGAATTATGAACAAGTTAGGACTAAATGTGGTTCAAGGAAGTTAGGGTTGCTATTATTGATTATCTATGAGTCCTTGGACTCAAGAGGACTTCTAGGAAGTGATCGAGTGTTTTGTGGATTATATTTCAAGTTAGATTGAGGTTGGGAAACCTTATAACACGAGGAGCTCGTGCCAGTAGTTGTGAGTGGTTTATTTTTAGTATTTGGTATGAGAAGTATATAAGTATGTTGTGTTTTTTTGAAATGTGTTGGCATTATCTGTTTCACTTGACTTTGATTTCATAAATGCTTTGAATAATGATTTATGAACTATTGTGAATTTAACATGAACTTGGATTATTACAAGGGGGAGAAAGTGACTGCGGATCCCCACGGTTAGGGGTGTTCAAATAACCCGACAACCCGAACAACTTGGACTACCCAACCCAAAATATAAGGGTTGAGTTGGGTTAGTTTTGTTTCTGAGTTGGGTTGGGTTAAACTTCTTCTATTTTTGTCGGGTTGGGTTGGGTCGGGGTTGTCTAAAAAAAATTTGGGTTGACCCAACCCATATCCTCTTTATCTTTACTTGTCTATTTTACTCATCTATAAAGAGTAAAAAATATATATAGTTTAGTTTTTAGTTAAAGGGTCGAATTTTATTTATAAATAAAATATACTATATATATATTTCTCCTTGTTTAAAATTTGATTACTTTGTATTGATTACTTTGTGAGTTTTAAATATTTTTCTTTTAAAATTATTATGATATTTGTCTTTATTTGAAGTTTGCAATAAATATCTTATATATATGGTCTTTAGCATTTGAATTTTATGAGCATTTAGTTATTAGTCACGTGTTGTATATAAATTTACATATTTTAAATTAAAAAGAAAAACAAGTTATAACCCGACAACCCAATCCAACCCAACCCGAATTTTAAGGGTTGGGTTGGGTTGGGTTAGAGAATTTATTTGGGTTCTTTGGGTTGTCAACCCAACCAACCCGAATTTTCGGATTGTTCTGAAAAACACCCTCAATCCAACCTAATCCAACCCATGTACACCCCTACCCACGGTTCCCACTTCACCACTCTCATGTAATGTAGGAGAGTTAAAATTGAATTTGAATTAATTAAATTAAAATTAATTAATTAAATATCTAATATTTAATTGAACTAATTTCAACCATATTCTAAATATGCATTTATCACATAACCTATATTTTTAATATCAATCTTATTCATATCAATTATAACCTATAGTCTTAACATAAATCTAATTTATATTTTGATATTTGAATCTTATTCAAATGTTTTATACTCTCATGTTATGTAGTTTAATTTTGATCTAATTCAAAATTAATAATGTATATTAATTGTCTCATATGCAATTAATCATTATATTATTTTTATATCATATACAATCAATGCCTTTTTCAATAATTTGAATTCTTCAAATGCTTTCCATTTAAGACCCTTGTTTAATTTGTTTGTGTGCTAGCAGAGGGACCTAATGAACTTACAGTTATAAGCTTCAATGATTCATGATTAATTAACCAAACTCTTCAATTAAGTTAATCATTATTCATTAACTATGGAGCATTCCACTGAAGACACATAACTGCAATCCTATAAACTGCAGTATATTTATGTGTCCATTGAATTAACCATATTTCGTAAGTCAATCCTTCATAAATCATTCGTAATTACAGTTGGTTCAAATTATCGTTTTACCCTTGTTATTTGCTTTTGTACTTTATGTTGAGGTTAATGCCCTAAATCTCGTAGGGTCTTGTAGTTTGTAAACACATGTATGAACAAACGTTTGTGATATAATAATATGAGATATTTTATTCACTACTGTCTATGAAATATGAGGTATTTTAGTTGCATTAACCACAAACCAATAAACTAAGATCCCTGGTTATCGTTGTAACTTAAGCATGTATGTGGAGACATACAAGTGGATCGTGCCTTAAATGATAACCTATATAGTCTGTAGTATATGGATAAATGAAGGGAACCTTATCCTGGTAACACTACGGATACGGCCCGCTTTGTAGATGTTACAAGTGTTGTAAACTGCTACAAATGATCTGATCCTAATCATTCATGTGAAGACATGCGATGGGGGGTATTCTATAAAAAAAAGTTTGTATAAGACCGGACCATGAAATGTCTTGTTATATAACATCATTCATGATAGAGATTTTCATTTCACTAGGATGACCATAGGTAACATGACCTTAATCCTAAATGAGTTGGGAACTCCTGGCTATGAGGACGGTCCTTTGATTTGCATGGGTGCGAGTAGCCAGATCGCCGACTCAAACCTACCACTTTGGGGATTCGTTTGATTGGGTAACTGGGAACTCAGCTACACAGACGAAATTCACTCATTCCCCGAAGTAAAGGTACGTAGATAGATTGCTACCTTAAGGGCTGATTCCAGGGCTTGCACAATGTGGTGCCACACTTTCTCATGGCCCGAGAAGTGTTCACTCATAGTAGGACTATGTTGTATTGTTCATTAGAGAAATCAGTGGTACTTAAGAAGTTGGATGTAACTACAGGTGCAAAACGGTAAATTGGCCCAATTATACTTACGAGCGATTTGTGAAAGGTCATTGTACTGTTGATTGGTTATATCCAATGGACACATAAATATATCTATAGTGCGAAAAGTGCAGTTATCGATCTTTATTGTCGTGCCCGATAGTTAACGAATGGTGGTTTTCGTGATTAAAGAGTTTAATCAGTTATTCACGTACCGTTGGAGCTTGTATAAGAGATTCATGTTGAGAATCAATTTTTGGGTTAGTTTGAAGTGTTCAAATTAACAAGAAGTAATTTGATTATATATGATATAATTAAATTGATTCAATTATATGTGATATAATTGATTTGATGTATTAGATACATTAATTGGAAGAATTAATATAAATATGATTTATATCATATGCAATAAAGGAGAAAAAGAACTGTGGTTTAAATATTACGTATGATGTGATATTAAAACTATAGGTTATAAATATAATATGATAAATTAGTTATTATATTTATTTATCATAAAACAATTATGAGATAATTGTTTAGTTGATTATTATTTTCTCCTTTAACCAACTTAGTGGGAAGTTGTGATCAGTTATGGTAACTGATGGATAAAATGAAAATCGTTTTCATTTTTTAGATAAGCGATTGATAATCGGGCGCACAAAAGCAAATAGTTATATGATAGCTTGAGAGCATAAACGATCGTGCATAGAGTTTGCTATACAATAGACACTCGTTACTAAATGATTGAGTACCTAGTCTGTACAATAGACTTATGTTATATCCCACTTACTCGATCGTCTATACGATCTATCAATTCCTCCTTCCCTCTACCAAATCCATACAAAACCCACAACTCCTGGATTCTCACACCGAGAATACCAAGGTAGCCTCATGATGATGTCTGCTTGCTATTCGAGGGTCATTGTTATCTGTTCCTGTTCGAGGAGATTGCTGAGGCATGACGTTTGTGCTGTTAGATCGGGGGAAATAAGAAGAAAAGTTCTTCAAGGGTAAGTTCACTCGATATTTTAGTATTTTCCATTGGAAGCATGTTGTAATTTCAAGTTTATGCATAACTATTATTGTTTGATTGTAAATGTGTATGTTCTGTCACAATGAGGTTTGGAACGATCTTGCTTCTGCTCACTGCTTCTCTTTGTATAGAGTTGCTTTAATTGGTATCGGAGTCAGGTTCTGATATTACAAATTCTATTGATGTATTGAAATGCATTTACATTCTTGGTGGGTTTTTAAGCATATCTACACTGCGTTTAAGTGTTAGATGTATTTGTGGATGTGAATTGATGGATGTTTCGGGATGATTGCCTCTGTTTACTATTTTCTTTTACATTTCAAAGTTATCATGTAAGGGCCCCTGTGTTTTTGGACATTATTAACTTGTTATCGAGTCTGTATTCAAAGTGTTTGAGTTTGTAAGAGTCATTTATGATGAAGCTTCAAGGCATGGAGGTGCAGTTCATATCAAGGAATAAGACCAAGGGTTGGTCAGATAGTGTAGCCCAAGATAAACGATCATTTAGATTTGGCTAGACGATCATGTAGAAAAGTTCTACTTGATCATGTAGCATTTGCTAAATGATCGCATGGTTGATGCTACGCGATCGAGTAAAGAGTTTACTCGAGCATGTAAACGATGGGGTAAATGATCGCTGAGTATGGGATACTCGTTGCATGAAAGGTGCACGCACTAAACGATCGAGTAGGCCAGCATGCTCATCGCATAGTCACTAGCTACTTGATCACTCGGTATGTGAAACTCGACGCTTACTCATCGATCGTTTAGAAGATCATGCTTCATTGCATAGTTTTCGTCTACTCGATCATTTAGGCATGTGTCATACTCGGATGATCGAGTGGCCTTCATGCATCATCGCATAGTCAAAAGCACTCGATTCATGCTACACGATCGTGGTTACTCGACGATCACCAGGAAAAGCTACACGATCAAGGCTTCACCTGGGCGGTTCAAGACTCAGTTCGCCTGTTTGAACCGGATGGCTCGATGACTTTTGTAATAGATAGATTTAATTTCTGGTTTTTTAGGCTAATCATCCCAGTCCATTAATTTTGGTGAATGTACATGTGATGTATGTTTAAATTATATGTCATAAAGTATGCCATATAGTTTTAAATCCCACCATGAGTTATGCATTTATTCATGCATCATCTTTATATTATAAGAGTTATAATATAGTAGTTTTCATGATTAAATTACTTTAAAGCATGCTCATGCATCATATAATATAAGAGTTATAAGATAGTAGTTTGCATGATTAAATTACTTTAAAGCATGCTCATGCATTATATAATATAAGAGTTATAATATATGCATGCATTAAGCATATTCTTGCATCATCTTTATATTATAAGTGTTATAGTATAAGGGTGTATGAAAGCATGTATGCTTGGTTCATTACATTTTATATAAGAGATTATATATAGTAATGAATGAACATTGCATGGGGCAGGACACTTAGGTTAATTTATAAGAATTATAAATACTTAGTCTAGCTTGGCAATGTGAATGGTTTTAGTTGTTTCCTTTTAAAAAGTTATAATGAAAATTAGAACTAAATCCAATACAAAGATATGCATGCAAACGTAAGCTTAAATCATGTTTTAAAATAGTTTTAAAATTTGATTGAGATAAACTTAAGATCACGGTTCTAATGAGATTAGAAACCTAAGTTTAATCTTTTAATCAGTTTAATATGATTAAATTGACTAATAAAAGATTAAATATGTATCAAATCTATCTATAAAGGACCTTTTGTCTAAGGCGGTTTCAGTCTAGGCTGGGGTATTTAAGCTGACGAAAACTGAACACCCCTACCTAGGAACCTACCTAAAAAGGTGAATCAGATAGATTTGCTACATGCATGCAATTTTGATGATAGTCTGTTAAAGTGTTTAATGGGACTTGATTTGAACTTGTTTAATTATCAAAAGCAAAAGTTGTTTTTGAGCAAATTAAACTCACGCTTAGATAAAATCAGTAGCCAGATTGTCTAAGTTAATGAATCCTTAGGTAGAACATTCAGTGGGAGGTACTTGGGATATATGATGCTTCACTTAAACCTCTTCACGTTTCTCCTTAATAGTTCATACTGTGAGATCTATCATTGACCTTGAGGCACCCTGGGAGTGTCCTCCTAAAGAATGGTTTTTGGATAGGTCAATACCAAGGTGAATGAAGAGAATGTTCATAGCAAGTGGGAGTGGAACGTGTGACAACATATCCCACGGTCTCTCTCATTAGGTTGGATAACGTTTTTGTGCATCGCCTCGAGGAACCCTGGGAGATTCCCTCTAAAGGATGATAGTTTTGCATGACTCTTTATCCGATCTCCTAAAGAGGATAGAGTTGCTTTAGTCTCTTGTCCTAATCTGCTTTTTCCCAATGGTGGATGCATTCGGGCGGGACACTAAGGCTTAAAATGTGGGGTTATACTTATGCATAATTATTAAAGGTTAACAAATTATAGACCGAAAAATGGTGACTGTTATAGTCAGTTACAAGAGTTGTTCCTGTCTAATGGTTGAGAATGTCTCATCCCAGTGAAAGGGCACTTGATCACCCCACCAGTGACTTTTGTCCTACCTCACTGGGGCATCATTGCAAAATAGATGTCTTTTCATTTAGGGTACATTAGAACTATTTTACTAAAACCTAAAATTAGTGTTAAAAGTGGTAGTAGAAATAGACTTATTAAGTTTGTTCATGTTTTTCAACAACTTTTAAAATGGCAACCACCACTTTAGCTCTATTATCTGCCAACAGACTGACTGGCGAAAACTTGGCAACAACTACTTTAGCTCTATTATCTGCCAACAGACTGACTGGCGAAAACTACGCTAGTTGGAAAAACACAATTAATACAATTTTGATCATCGATGACCTCAAGTTTGTCCTTATGGAGGAGTGTCCTCATATTCTAACTTAAACCGCCGCTCGAAGTGTTCGAGAGGCATATGAGAAATGGACACGAGCGAACGAGAAGGCCCGAGATTATATCTTGGCCAACCTGAACGATGTCTTGGCCAAGAAACATGAGTCCATGGTCTCTGCTCATGAGATCATGGAGTCCTTAAAGGGAATGTTCGGATAACCGTCCGGGCAGCTCAAGCATAAAGCTCTCAGGTGCATCTTCAACTCCAAAATGGAGGAGGTTATATCTGTTCGAGAACATGTTCTGAACATGATGGTCCACTTTAATATGGCGGAGATGAATGGGGCTCACATCGATGAGGGCAGCCAGGTTAGCTTTATTCTGCACACATTGCTAGAAATCTTCCTACACTTTGTCAGTAACGCTATTCAGAACAAAGTTGATTACCCCTTACAACTCTCCTCAATGAGTTGCATACATTCCAATCCTTGCTGAAAAGCAGGGAGAAGAAGGTTGGTGAGGCAAATGTTGCTTCATCATCTAAGAAGTTCCATCGGGGATCGACCTCTGGAACTAAGTATGCACCTTCTACTTCTAACACTAACAAGTGGAAAAAGAAGAAAGGTAGTAAGGGAAAAGGGAAGGCACTGGCTAACCCACAACTTGTCGCTCAACGGGGTAGGCGACGACCTTCGATTGAGAAAGGAAAATGTTTCCATTGCAACCAGGATGGGCACTGGAAGCAGAACTATCCACGCTGGTTAGAGGATAAGAAGAAGGTCGAGGCCAAGACCAAACAAGGTAAATATGATTGATTGGTTTTGGAAACATGTTTCGTGGAGAATGATGATTTTACCTGGATTATAGACTTTGGGGCCACTAATCATGTTTGTTCTTTTTTTCAGGGGATTAGATCCTAGCGGCAGCTTGAGGTTGAAGATATGACGATGCGAGTAGGCATCGGGCACGTCATCTCAGCTGTGGCAGTGGCAGGCCTCCAGTTGACTTTACAGAATAAGTTTATCATTTTGAATGATGTATATGTAGTTCCCGAGTTAAAGATGAACTTAATTTCTGTAAAGTGCTTGATTAATTGTAAATATACTATCAACTTTCGGTGATAAAGTGTTTGTTCTGAAAGATGGTGTTGAGATATGTTCAGCTAAACTGAAAAATAATTTGTATGTGCTAAGGCTGTTGGCAACAAATTCCCTCCATAACATAGAGATGTTTAAAACTATCGTAACTCAAAATAAATGACTTAAGATTCTTCTAAAGAAAATGCTCAATTTTGGCACCTTCGATTAGGGGCACATCAATCTCAATAGGATTGAGAGATTGGTGAAGAATTTACTTCTAAGCGAGTTAGGAAAAAAATCTTGACTTGTGTGTGAGTCATGCCTTGAAGGCAAGATGACTAGAAGACCTTTTACTGGAAAAGGTTATCGAGCTAAAGAGCCTCTAGATTTAGTGTATTCAGATCTTTGTGGTCCGATAAATGTGCGAGCCAGGAGAGGCTACGAGTATTTCATCATTTTTACTAATGATTATTCGAGGTATGGGTAGGTTTATTTGATGCAACATAAGTCAAAATCCTTTGAAAGTTCAAAGAGTTCAAGGCTAAAGTTAAAAATGCATTAGATAAATGGATTAAAACACTTCAATCTGATCGGGGTGGAGAGTTTTTTGATTCTGAGTTCCAGAACTATTTGATGGAACATGGAATCGTTTCCCAACTTTCAGCACCTGACACACTTAAGCAGAATGGTGTATCGAAGAGGAGAAACAGAACCCTGTTGGTCATGGTACGGTCGAAGACGAGTTACGCTTTCTTACCGGACTCGTTTTGAGGTTTTTTAGTAGAAACTGCAGCTTATATCCTCAATTGTGTTCCTTTCAAGAGTGTTTCTAGTACACCTTTGGAGTTGTGGAACAGGCGTAAAACTAGTCTGTGTCACTTCCGCATCTGGGGTTGCCAAACACATATGCTTGAGGCTAATCCTAAGAAACTGCAACCACGTTCGAGGTTGTGCCTAATTGTAGGTTACCCCAAAGGGACAAGAGGAGGTTACTTTTATGATCTTAAGGAAAACAAAGTGCTTGTGCTGACAAACGCTACCTTTCTTGAGGAGGATCATATAAGGGAGCATAGTTCAAGAAGTAAAATCGTGTTACGTGAACTTTCCAACGAAACTACTGAAACTACAATAAAAGTTGTTAAAGGGTCTACTACATCAACAAGAGTTGTTGATGGAAGTTCATATAGTAAGGTTAATACACCTCAATTGTTGAGGGAACCTCGATGTAGTGGGAGGGTTGCGAACCCACCTGTTCACTATATGGGTTTCACTGAAATCCTGGCTATGGTAGCCGTAGGCGAGGTTGAGGATCCATTGTCTTGCAAGAATGCAATAGAGCATGTTGACGGGGACGTATGGGTCAAAGCCATGGATCTTGAGATGGATTCTATATAGTTCAACTCAGTTTGGAATCTTGTAGATCAACCTGATAGGGTTAAATCTATAGGTTGTAAGTGGATCTACGAAAACAAGATGTTGTGGCAAAAGGTTATACCTAGGTGGAGGGAGTTGACTATGAGAAGACTTTCTCGCTTGTTACCATGTTAAAGTCTATCTGCATCCTCCTATCCATTGCCTCATATTATGACTATAAGATATGGTAAATGGATGTCAAGACTGCCTTTCTGAATGGTAATCATGAGGAGACCATTTATATGGTGCAACCTGAGGGATTCATAGCACAAGATCAAGAGAAAAAAGTTTGCAAGCTTAATCGATCCATTTATAGGCTGAAACAGGCATCCCGATCTTGGAACATAAGGTTTGATACTGCAATCAAATCTTACGGCTTTGACCAAAACGTTGATGAACCTTGAGTCTATAAGAAAATCATCAATAGTTCGGTAGTTTTCCTAGTGTTATATGTAGACGATATCCTACACATAGGGAATGATGTAGATTTACTGACTTCATTTAAGAACTAGCTAGAGACCCAATTCCAAATGAAAGATTTGGGAGAGGCTCAGTTTGTTCTTAGGAACAGTGTTCTAGAACACCTCAAGAGGTTAAGGAAATGAGACGGGTCATTTATGCATCTGCCATTGACAGTTTGATGTATGCGATGTTATGTACTAAACCTGACATCTACTACGCTGTGGAGATAGTCAGTAGATATCAGTCTAATCCAAGATAGGGTCACTGGACTGCTATCAAGAACATCCTCAAGTATCTTTGGAGAATGAGAGACTACATGCTTGTGTATGGATCTAAGGATTTGATCCTCATCGGATACACGGACTCTGATTTTCAAACTGATAAGGATTCTTGAAAATCTACTTCAGGATCAGTGTTCACTCTTAATGGAGGGGTTGTAGTGTGGCGAAGCACCAAGCAGGGGTGCATTGCTGACTCCACCATGGAGGCCGAGTAGGTAGCAGCTTGTGAAACTGCTAAGGAAGTCGTTTGGCTCAGGAAGTTCCTGACTGATCTGGAAGTTGTTCCAAACATGTCTAGACCCATCACCCTTTATTGTGATAATAAAGGTGTTGTGGCGAATTCCAGGGAGCGTTGGTTGGAGAGGGAGGAGATGAAAATATGCTTGTCTTATGTTATGTGTTAATCTCCATGCATCGGAAGTCATGCGTTGGACTAAAGAATATATAATGTGCGTTTAAGCACGTATGCAATGACCATGCATTCCTATCATAAGTTTTCTTACTTTATCGCCAAGTATAACGAGAACACAAGTTTCTCGGGATGATCCGAGGTCAAACACGGGGACTTGTACTCAATAATGTTTGTGAAGTGATACATTTGAGGCAATGAATCAAAGTAAAAAAACAGAAGTTAAAGGATTATGCACTGCTCCTACTCCTAACTAAATAGATTTAACAATGGAAGTTTAACTATGAGAATTGGTAGAGATGCAACAACTGTTAACGCGTCATAAGGTTCATTATATTAGGTCGCTCGAGTAATCCTAGCTCGCCATACTAACGCATCGCACACCTCTCGGTGGCCAGTCGCATGCCTATATTTCTATAATGCATGGTTGCATCAAGCATAAGATCGTTCTTATCTCTAGGAGCGAAGCTTACCTTGCTTTAGGTATTCCACTACTTACCCTCTCGGGCATTTAGTTGCAGCTAATCAGCTCAAAACAAGTGTTATGACAGCCTCACACCAAGCGAAGATGATTAACTCACTATACTCGCGCAACACACACCTCTCGGTATGTTGCTACATGCGTCATATCTCTAGGCTGCATGAATGAGTATGTAACTGTCTTCGATACTTAACTAAACAATGAATGTAGACGATGATAAGGAAAAAGAAGATGATGAAGATGGTGCTGAAGGAACTAAGAGATGCATTGATTACAAAATGTATTAATGTCTTAAGCCAAAATGTAATACAATATAGAGATAAGAGGAGAGGTGGAGGGCTAGATGTAACAATCTCTTAATTTTCATCCGAAATGCGTCAAGGCTTACGGTAGTGCCATGGATGTATGGTGGAGAAGTCTCTTTCGAGCTCTATCTCTGGCGTAACTCTGGTCGTCACTCGGAATGGGCTGTGGAGGTGAAGAATCCTTAAAGAAAATATTGTTCATGCTCTCATCTATAATCACAAGGATTTGCCTTAGGGCAAAAGCTCGAATGGTTTGAAGTGAAGATCCAAGGCTCTATTTATAGAGCTCAAATGCCGACAATAAGAATGATTGCGTTCTGATTCACTGCTACCTTTGTCACGGTATGGGAAATGTCAACATCACCTTATCTTGTTGATACTCCCAAGGTATGCATTTAAGCTTGTTTCTCCTTAAGTGTCAATGCATTCCACCCACTTGGCAATCAATCTTCCATTATGATGATCACTGGGGACGCAACATTCCATGCGGAGAACTAATCTTTATGAACCTTAGCATGCGTTTATTCTTGCGGCGGACTAAGGTCGACGCACGTGGTCAATCCCTGCAATGGCTGCAAAAATAGACGCTTTGATGCATAATAATTCATGATATAAAGTTTGTGAGGATTTCTGATGCTAGTCGACGCAAGCTTACTTTTTCACATGAATTCTCGATATTATTGACACATGTTTTTCTTGTTAGCCCTCATAATTCTAAGCAAAATGCTACAATAGCTTGTATTTCTACAAGTTACCACACCCCAAACTTAGAACTATGCTTGTCCTCAAGCATGTCTTATACTTAGAAAATTCAAAATTTATCCTTTGGCTTTCCCTTTGCGTTGACTCACTATTCAAAATATAATTCACTCATACCCCTAACCTTGGCAGCAACACTCTCCTCAACTTTGGCTACTTCTTCGAAGAGATATCTTCTAAGTTTAATTATGGCAAGCCTCTGCTCAAAGACTTTTTACTCATTTTAGGCAACTTTGCTTTTAGCTTTTTACAATGCGTTCGTTTAATACGATTCAAAGCTTCGTGATACATTATTGAATTGGGGCATTGAACCTGATTACGCTCTTCGTTTTGGCTTACCCCCACGGGTGTCATGCGGGCATCCAACTTCGGTTGCGTGCCATATTCAACTCGACTCTTGTCTTAATTTGGGTTGCGCCAGATAGAGGAGTTATTCGTATGCGTTGATTCTGGCCACCTAATTTTGTTTTGGCTTAACTGCACGGGTGTCATGCGAAATATCCAACTATGGGTAAGTGTCTTTCACAACTTAACTTTTATCAACTTGGGTCTCTTCCTTACGCTAACAGTGGAGCTTTTATTATGAACTTTTTCTTTTAATTAATCACCGCAATGTGATGGATGCATTTGCCCGGACCACTGCCATCCCCAAATTTAGAGATTGGCAGGGTCCTTGTCAAAAAGCTAAAAACAAACTTATTTAGGAATGTGGTAAAAGATGTTTGAGCAGAGGTTTGCACGTAATAAAACTTACGACTGTCAAACCTTGAAGCAGTTGCTAAGGTGAGGTGAGTCCTGTGGCGTTAGTTAGTGGATATAGTGAATTATAAGTGTTATCGTGGATGATAATCTTTCAATGCAAAAGAAAGAAAATGGTCACAAGAGAATTTCATAAGGATAACGCGTAAAAGATAACAAGAAAAGATCCTACGAGCAGAATATCAATTGTGTCAATACTTTAGAATTCATGCGAAGGACATAGCCATGTGTTGAATGATGGAGAGGACTCTTCCGTTGAAACCACACACCAAGAGGAATTATTATGGCACCCATAAGGAGTGAACGTACACAACATCCAGGAAAAAAAATGCAACTCCAAAATGACAATAATCAAATAAATAAACTAAGTTATCTAGGAAAGCAAAGTAAAAATGGAGTAGAAGACGTCCCTGGAGAAATTGGAATGAAGCTACCTCAAGGAGTCTTCCACGCAGGAGATTGATCTTGACTGCTTAGGTCAAGAGACTCGTTATCCTGACCATTCGAGCTTCCAGCATTTGTTGGCTGCATGTTGGTTAACATGCTCCTAAGACTGCTTCTAGCTTGTGCGACAGATAGTTTTTCTATCTCGGGGTCAATATTGACTTTCGGCGCATCACCTTCACTCAAATATCGTTTGCAACTTGGTCGCACAAGCTACAATATGCCCAGGATCAAAAGGGGTGTCTGCGAAAACACAAAACTTAACGAACTATTAGTTGTCAAGTCCCCGACAACGGCGCCAAAAACTTGTTGGTTGGAAAGGGAGGAGAGGAAAATATGCTTGTCTTATGTTATGCATTAATCTCCATGCGTCGGAGGTCATGCGTTGGACAAGAGAATATATAATATGTGTTTAAATATATATGCAATGTTTAAACATATATGCAATGACCATACGTTTCTATCACAAGTTTTCTTACTTTCTCGCCAAAGTATAACGAGAACGCAAGTTTCCCGGGATGATCTGAGGTCGAACACAGGAACTTGTAACTCAATAATGTTTGTGAAGTGATGTGTTTGAGGCAATGAATCAAAGTATTAAAAAAAAAAACAGAAGTTAAAGGATTATGCACTACTCCTACTTCTAACAAAATAGATTGAAAAATGGAAGTTTAACTACGAGAATTGGTAGAGATGCAACAACTGTTAACGCGTCATAAGGGTCACTCGAGTAATCCCAGCTCACCACACTAGTGCATCGCACATCTCTCGGTGGTTAGTCGCATGTTTATATCTCTATAATGCATGGTTGCATCGAGCATAAGATCGTTCCTATCCTTAGATACGAAGCTTACCTTGCTTTAATGTGTTCCACTACTTACCCTCTCGACATTTAGTTGCAGCTAATCAGCTCATAGACGAGCATTACGATAGCCTTACACCAAGCGAAAAGGAATAACTCATTATACTGGTGCAACGCACACCTTTCGGTGTGTTGCTACATGCGTCATATCTCTAGGCCGCATAACTGAGTATGTAACTGTCTTCGATACTTAACTAAACAATGAATGTAGACGATGATAAAGAAAAAAAAGATGATGAAGATGGTGCTAAAGGAACAAAGAGATGCATTGATTACAAAATGTATTAATGTCTTAAGCCAAAATATAATATAATACAGAGATAAGAGGAGAGGTGGAGGGCTAGATGTAAGCAATCTCTTGCTTGTCATCCAAAATGTGTCAAGGTTGCTGGTGGTGCCATAGATGTATGGTGGAGAAGTCTCTCTTGAGCTCTATCTCTGGCGTAACTCTGGTCGTCACTCGGAATGGACTGTGGAGGTGAAGAATTCTAAAAGAAAATCTTGCTCATGCTCTCATCTGTGATCATGAGGATTTGCCTTAGGGAAGAAGCTCAGATGGTTTGAAGTGAAGATCCAAGGCTCTATTTATAGAGCTCAAACACTTACAGTAATAATGATTGTATTCTGACACACTGCTACCTTTGTCGCAGTATGGGAAATGTCAGCATCACCTTGTCTTGTTAATACTTCTAAGGTATGCGTTCAAGCTTGTTTCTCCTGAAGTGTCAACGCATGCCACCCACTTGGTGGTCAATCTTCCATTATGATGATTAATGAGGATGCAACATTCCATGCCGCGAACTAGTCTTTGTGAATCTTAGTATGCGATTATTCTTGCGACGGACTGAGGTCGACGCATGCGGTCAATCCCTGCAATGGCTGCAAAAATAGACGCTTTGATGCATAATAATGCATGATATAAGGTTAGTGAGGATTTCTGATGTTGGTCGACGCAAGCTCGCTTTTTCACATGAATTATTGGTATTATTGACACATGTTCTGCTTGTTAGCCCTCATAATTATAAGTAAAAGGATACAATAGCTTGTATTTCTACAAGCTATCATAGCCTAGGAGTCACAAGCACAGCAAGCATATAGAGCCCAAATATCATCTCATCCGCAAGATTGTGCATCGAGGAGATGTTATGGTCATGAAGATAGCTTCGGAGCACAACGTTGCTGATCCATTTACAAAGGCTCTAACGGCTACAGTTTTTTAGGGTCACCTACAGAACATGGGTCTACGGGAAAAACTGCGGCTGGACGAGGGCAAGTGGAAGATTTTGTACTAGGTCTTTGTGCCCTAGTTTATTGTTTTGTATTTATCTTGTACACCCTACTAGTTTTAGGACAAGTGGGAGATTGTTGGGGTTAATGTCCTAAATCTCGTAGGGTCTTGTAGTTTGTAAACACATGTATGAACAAACGTTTGTGATATAATAATATGAGACATTTCATTCACTATTGTCTATGAAATATGAGATATTTTAGTTGCATTAACCACAAACCAATAAACTAAGATCATTGGTTATCGTTGTAACTTAAGCATGTATGTGGAGACATACAAGTGGATTGTGCCTAAAGTGATAACCTAAATGCTCTATAGTACATGGATAAAGGAGGGGAACCTTATTCTGGTGACACTACGGATGCGACCCACTGTGTAGATGTTACAAGTGTTGTAAAGTGATACAAATGATCTGATCCTGGTCATTCATGTGGAGACATGCAAGCGGAGTTATCATATACAAAGGAGTTTGTATAAGACCGGACACGAAATGTTTAGTCTCGTTATATAACGTCATTCATGAAGAGACTTCCATTTCACTAGGATGACCATAGGTAACATGACCTTAATCCTGAGTGAGTTGGGAACTCCTGGCTATGAGGGTGGTCATTTGATTTGCATGGGTGCAAGTGGCCAGATCACCGACTCAAACCCACTACTTTGGGGATTCTTCTGATTGGGGAGCTGGGAACTCAGCTACACAAGACGGAATTCACTCTTTTCCCGAAGCAGGGGTAAGTAGATAGATTGCTCCCTTAAGGGCTGATTCTGAGGCTTGAACAATGTGGCGTCACACCTTCTCATGGGCTGATAAGTGTTCACTTATAGTAGGACTATAATGTATTTTTCATTAGAGGAATCGGTGGTACTTAAGGAGTTAGATGTAACTACATGGGCAAAACGGTAAATTGGCCCAGCTGTACTTACGAAGGATTTGTGAAGGGTCATCGTACTGTTGATTGGTTATATTCAATGGACATAGAAATATATATGTAGTACAATGAGTGCAGTTATCGGTCTTTAGTGGAGTACCCAGCAGTTAACGAATGATGAATTTCGTGATTAAAGAGTTTAGTCAGTTATTCACGTACCATTGGAGCTTTAAGCTACAAGTCCATATGATCCTCTTGGTAGCTCAATGGATTCATGTTGAAAATCAGTTTTTGGGTTAGCTTGAAGTGTTCAAATTAATAAGAGGTAATTTGATTATATATGATATAATTAAATTGATTCAATTATATGTGATATAATTGATTTGATATATTAGATACATTAATTGGATGACTTAATATAAATATGATTTATATTAAATGCAATAAAGGAGAAAAAGGACTATAGTTTAAATATTACATATAATGTGATATTAAAACTATAGGTTATAAATATAATATGATAAATTAGTTATTATATTTATTTGTAATAAAACAATTATGAGATAATTGTCTAGTTGGTTATTATTTTTTCCTTTAACCAACTTAGTGGGAAATTGTGATCGGTTATGGTAACTGATGGATAAAATGAAAAATCGTTTTCATTTTTTAGATAAGTGATTGATAATCGGATGCACAAAAGAAAATAGCTATACGATAACTTGAGTGCATAAACGATCGTGCATGGAGTTTGTTATACGATAGACACTCATTACTAAACGATCGAGTACCCAGTGTATACGATAGACTTTTGTTATCTCTCACTTACTCGATCGTCTATACGATCTGTCAATTCCTCCTTCCCTCTACCAAATCCATACAGAATCCACAACTCCTGGATTCTTACATAGAGAATACCAAGGTAGCCTCGTGGTGGTGTCTGCTTGTTGTTTGAGGGTTGAGTGTTATTTGCTCCTGTTCGAAGAGATTGTTGAGGCATGACGTTCGTGCTGTTAGATCGAGGAAAACAAGAAGAAAAGTTCTTCAAGGGTAAGTTCACTCGATCTTTTAATATTTTTCATTGGAAGCATGCTGTAATTTCAAGTTTATACATAACTATTGTTGTTTGATTATAAATGTGTATGTTCTGTCACAATGGGGTTTGGAACGATCTTGCTTCCGCTCACTAGTTCTCTTTGTATATAGTTCATTCACTTTAAGTACTGCTAATCCTCTAATAAATCAATTTTATTTATGGTCTTAACATAAACAAAGTCCCTCTTGGGCCAGTGAGAGAGTGAGGTTGCATTGTTCAAGTCACGGAGTCAGCACTCAAGGGAACAATCTGTCTATTTTCCCTAAAGCCGACAAAGAGTAAATTTCATCTCGCGAAACTATGTTCCTAGCTCCTCACTCATTATCATTCCCAAAATGGTAGGCACATTGAATCAGCAGTGAAGGTCATTCTCATCCATACAAATCAAAGAACAACCCTTATGAATAGGAGTACTCAAGATTAAGATCGAGTTATATGGTTATCGTTTGAAGTATAAATCTCTTCAATTAATGGTGTTATAAAGAGAGATCATCTTTTGTGGTTCGAATAAAGAGAGATTGTCTTTTGTAGTTCGATCTTATACAGACTCACTGTATAGAATACCCCCACTTAAATGTCATCACATGAATGATTTGGATCAAATCGTCTGTAATACTTACAATTGTTGTAACATTTATAAAGTAGGTCGTATCCATAGTGTTACCAAGATAAGGTATCCAACCTTATCCATATTCTATAGACCTCTCAGGTTATTCCTTGAACACGATCTAGTCATATGTCAACTACATACTGTTTAAGTTACAATAAATAAATTTGGGTCTTAGTTTACTGGATTTTGAATTATGCAAAATAAAGTAAGAATACTTTATTAAATAAACACTTTATTTATTTATTAATAATTTATTTACAGATTTACACAGACTACGAAATTTAGGACATAAATTCTAATAGCCATATCAATATGAAATCCAATATTAGTCGACAATTCTAAAAAAAACTCAACTATAAATGCAAAACTCACCTGAAAATATCATAGCAATTGCCCGCAAAGCTGACGCAAACATCCTTCAACACGTTCATGTCACTGTAATCAATCACAAATGGCGTAGTTGCTGTTGCATCTTCTGAAGGAGGTTTGATCAAGTAACTTTTGGTTCTTAGGCCGTCGATGAAGGAAACCCATTCAGACCATGGGTGGTGTATGAGCATGAGCGGATTTAGTATGGTCTTAGGGGGCTCGAATCCCCTATCAACTTTATGCTCTTTATAATATATATATATATAAACTAACATAGTACCAATATTAGTAGTCGGCCCGGTAGTAAGTCTAATTTATAGCCCCCTCTAAACCTGGGTTTAAGTCCCTTTTTTTCATTTATTTTTTTGGATTTCCTTCCTTAACAACCTTTCGATTATAAAGCCCTTCGTAAACAAAATTACTGGATCCGCCACTGAGGGTGAAGTGTGTCCTTTGAACTTTACCGTGTAATAATTTAATCTTTATACTTTAAAATTTGTAACAATTTAGTCCCTACTGTACAAATTAATGTTAAGATTTAATGAGATTTATTGCATAAATAAACTGATAAACTAATTAGATACTCAATTTTGTTATGAAATACAGAGTCTACATCCTAAAATAATAATAATAATAATAAAAGACATCTAATTTTGATAAATTTGTTTATGTTAGGGACTAGATTGTTATGAATTTGAAAGTACAATGATTAAATTGTTGCATACTAAAATTCAAGGACTAAATTGTTACAAAATTGAAAGCATGAGGACTAAATCGTTACAAATCAAAGTTCATGAACTAAATTATTACTTTCATGAAAGTTCAGGAACCAAAAGTGTCTTTAAACTATATCATACTACATAATGCCATTAAATTTTGGGATGTTTTGATTTTTTTTTAGTAAGAAGATTCAAATCATAGACCTCATGGTTATTGACATAGTCAAATTTGTATTTTAATTGAGTCGTGCTCAATTTGATCGATGTGAGGTTAACTATTACAAATTTGTACTACTTATCTCAATGTCTAATGTTCGATCTCCATTCTACCTATGGAAAAAATATATATATGACACCAAGAGTTTAAATTTTCACTTTTAACTCTTGGATTTTAAGATGGTTCCAAAAATTACCTTTGTACATTTTGTAACTAAGATAAAAAAAGATGAGCATAGTTCAATTAATTTAGACATATACTATCAACCGAAAGATTTGAAGTTCAAATCTCTACTCCTATATGTTGAAAAAATAATAATATAAAATGCGTACTTGAAACAAAATTAGTATGAATTGATGTAAACTCTTTATTCTACGGATAATTCCATACATGATGTCAACGATATATTTTGAGTTGGAGTGGATTGTAAAATTATTATTCTATACCATTGAAATTAATTTGTACCTTATGTCCTTAAGATGGTTCCAATAGTTACTTTTGTACATTTTGTAACTAAGATTAAAAAAAATTTAACATAATTCAATTAATTTAGATATACACTATCAATGAAAAGATTTGAAGTTCAAATCTCTGTTAAAAAATAATTTACAATGCATATTTGAAATAAGTTAGTGTGAATTGATGTAAATTTTTTATTCTATGAGTAATTTCATACATGATGTCAGATGATATAATTTTAGCTGAAATGGATGACAGTAAAAAAAGTTATTATTTCATACATTTGAAATTAATTTATACCTTATGTTCTTGACATAGTTCAAATCGTTACGTTATTTTTATTAGGAGTGTTCAAATAATCTGATAACCTGAACAACTCAGACTACTCAACCTGAACAACTCATAGACTACTCAACCCAAAATGTGAATGGCGGATTGGGTTAGTTTTGTTATTGGGTTAGACTGAGCTAAACTTTTTTTTGTTGGGTTGGATTGGGTTGTGGGTTGACTAAAAAGAAATTTGGGTTGACCCAATCCAACCCAAATTTTATGTATACGAATAAAATATATACCTAATATATGTTTCTCTTTGTTTAAGGTTTGATTATTTTGTGTTGATTAATGTGTGAATTTTTAATATTTTTTTCTTTTAAGATTGTTATGATATCTGTCTTTGTCTAAAGTTTACAATAAATATCACAAATATTTGGTATTTAGTATTTGAATTTTATGAGATTTTAGTTATTAGTCATTTGTTGTATATAAAATTACATATTTTTAATTAAAAAGGAAAAAAGAAGTTATATCTCGACAACCCAACTTGAATTTTAAGGGTTGGGTTGGAGATTTTTTGGGGTCTTTTGGGTTGTCAATCCAATCAATCCAAATTTTTGGGTTAGTCCAAAAAACATCTTCAATCCAACCCGAGTCAACCCATGTACACCCCTAATCTTTATCATAAATCAATCACTTTTTGGGATCAAATGTTTTTACATTAATAGTATAAAATATAAGAATTTCAAATAACAAATAATCAATTGTTAATTTATGGGTAAATTATAAGAAACAGGAAACATAAAATACTTAAACCCAAAGTGAGTTTATGTCCGTAGTAATTGGCATGACATTTTTCTCTAAAAGTCAAAGTTCCATCTCTATGCCTGTAATTGTTGTACTAGAAAAAGAAAACACAAACGTTACATAAAGTTCCAAAGATGTTCTTACGACTATTTATTATTTTATAAATAATTTGATATATCAATTTGAATTTCTTTTAAAATTGATATAAATTATATTATTTTTATATTTTATTTTTCTCAACAAAATAAAATATCATAATCTAAGATTTTTTATAAAATAAATATTAATTTCAATTTCAATTTGAATATATTACTAAAAAATAATTAGGATTATGATATAACTAAAAATATACGATATACATAATTGACACAAATATTTACACTTTATAGCAAAAAGTTCAAAAGTGCTTTGTATTTTTAGAATTTTTTCCTTTTATATAAATATTTTTCAATATTTTATTTTTATTTTTAAAAAGATATCTTTATTTTAATTATATAATACAAATGAACATAAATATATATATGTAAAATAAAATAAAAAGAAATATGACAAAAAAATAAAATGGTGATACCTCCTGAAATTCATGTTTGACATCCAAAGTTCTCTAAAACGTAAAACCATTCTCAATCTCTCTTCTTCCTCAAAGATCTGTTCTCTCTTTTCTCCATTCCACACCATGAGAAGGTCTTCCGCCATAGCTTCCACCTTCCTCTTCCGCTCAATCTGCACCTCTCATGCCGCCGGTGCCCTTTCCGCCTCCGCCACCTCCAATCACCGTCTTCTCCAAGCCGCGCTCTTCAGTTCCGGCCCTCACCCCCACCGCCGCTGGTTATCCTCTCTCCTCGATTCCGTTACTGGTAGCTCTACTCGAGCTCTGTCGCTTGGCGTGGTTGGGGCTGTTGCTTCTTTAGCCGCTGCTGTTTCCATGTCCCAGGAGGTTTATGCGAAGGAGCCCTTGCGCCAGGAGTTGGTTCCTAAGGAGGTCGTGCTCTATCAATACGAAGCCTGCCCGTTTTGTAATAAAGTTAAAGGTGAAGTTCTTAATTTATTGTTCTTGTTGATCTCAGTCTTCTGATTGATTTAGTGGATTGATGAATTTGTTGAGAGGGATCTTGGGGAGGGAGTTCGGGTTTATTTATATGATGCGACTAGATAAACATTGTGCACTTTCTTCTGCTGAGGTGGGGGCAATCCAATTAAGGGTCTTAGGGACATCTGAAATTATAATGAGCAACAACACATTTTGCTCTTTTCAGGATAACCAATTTTGATTTTCTTTTGTGTTCTCTACTTATAAGCGTGAGCTTCCAGAACTAAATATACGTGACTGTTTTGGAGCCCAACATGAGATGGTATATCCTCACATCCTATATCATCTTAGTGTTTGGAGATCTATTATTCTATTTCACCGATTTTAATTGTTTGTGGGCCCATTTTCGGAACGTGTTTTGTATCTCACAGTCATTTCCTTTGTGTATTGTTTGTCATCTCAATGTTTGAACATACTCGATCATACTTGATTGTTTATACTCGATCAGAACTCTCAAGACATCAGAATTCTCCAGATATCAGAACTCCTCACATCCTATATCATCTCAGCGTCCCAAATAGCTCCTTAGTAACTTTGTTATGTCTTCTAAAAGCTTTCTTAGACACTGATAATATAAAGTCATTCTTGCTACTCGACTGTTGATTTCTCTGCTTCAGATTGACACATCATCCTTTCTTTTTCGTTTTGGCTACAATATGAATAAATTTTAGGATTGCATTTGAGAATGGTTAAGGAGAGATGAATTGTCTACGAAAACTGTGGTAAGTGTATGTATCTGCTGCTGAACTTCTCCAGGCAACATCTGGGTTGAAGTGTTTTATTGGATCCCAATCCAATGAAGTCTTGTAAATTTTTAATCTACTTATTTTCGTAATCATGGTGAGACTGCAAAAGAAAATAAAATTGTATGTGGTTTCCACTATATTGAGATTTAGTCTTTTTTTTTAACCAAAAACTGCAAATTCACTATGGCCATAATTGTACTTTTCAAATCCCTCTACATGGTTTCATGCTCTCGTGCACTTAATGACGATGTTTCACTTTCGATCTCAGCTTTTCTTGACTACTACGATGTTCCGTACAAAGTTGTCGAGGTTAATCCATTTAGTAAGAAAGAAATTAAATGGTCGGATTATAAGAAGGTGCCAATACTGGTGGTTGATGGTGAACAGTTGGTTGACTCGTCAGGTACTATTTCATTATTCTGAGTGTTCTTTTGAATATTTGAAACAGCAAATGTCAGTTTTGTCTAGGCAATTATTTTACAAGCACATTTAATTTCGTGTTATGTATATACTAACTCCTGGCAATGGCATTACTGCAGCCATTATCGACCAGTTGAGCCAGAAGGTTCTGTCAGATAAGAATGCTTCTTCCGTGTCTGGAGATGATGAAGAGACAAAGTGGCGTAGGTAGTTTCTTACTCAGAGAACCTCTTTTCCAAATTTCTGTTCGTCAAATAGTTTGAATAAAGATTACTCTCACTTTTCCATGCAACTGAATTTCATATATGAACTATTTATTTAAGGGGGAGGGGAAGGGGGGATTGATAATTGTTTATCAGGTCCGTCCACTTATGTCATTATGATCATATCTTGATTATACATACACCCTGTGTGAAGTAGTTTTATATCATCTGAATGAAAAATTGTGATAGAAGAGCAGAGGCTACGCATGTTCTGCACCTTGTTGTGATATTAGTATTACGCACAGGTCAATCTGGAAGCCTAAGCTTAAACCAGATGCATGTTTTTGTTCCTTGATCCATATTGCATACTTTTTAGTATCATGCAAGTCAATTTTTGATAATATATTTCTTGAGTTCAACAATTGTAAGGAGGGGATTGAACTATTGACCTTTGAAATGATAATTGATGCTTGAGCTATGTTAGTAGGGGCTCTTTTTAGTATATTTATTTTATTTTAAGTGACCATTGTATTATTAGCATTAGTTTTATGAAATCTTTGGCGATGCTTTTCATTTGTTTAACTTTCTGTACTTCTCATGGTTACTGATGCAGATGGGTAGATAATCACTTGGTACATGTGTTATCACCAAACATATATCGAAATACTTCCGAAGCTCTTGAAGCATTTGACTACATTGCTAGTAATGGTATGACCTAATCATAGATTTTTTACTGAAATGTTCTGCTTAACAAACATATCTTAATGTGGATTGAGGATTTTTCATTCTTCATTGGCATTATATTCGAATCCACTTTTGTTAGACTTTAATTTCTATAAATCTTTATTTATATGGATAACAATTTACACTGTAGCTAGTTTCTGATTATGTTAGGAGATTAACTTCTTGGTTTGAGAATTCAATTATGGTTTGATTCTCATTCTCATTGTTACTTTATTTTGATTTAGGCCCTTGTTAATATCTATTGAGTTTGTTAAGCTATTATTTCATACATCCGCCTCTCTTGTGAACCTTATTCTTAGGTAATTTTGGCTTTACTGAAAAGATTACTGTAAAGTATGCTGGAGCTGCTGCTATGTACTTCGTGTCGAAGAAACTAAAGAAGAAATATAATATTACCGATGAGCGTGCAGCATTGTATGAAGCAGCAGAAACGTGGGTAGATGCTTTGGCCGGACGGGACTTCCTAGGTATGTACTTTTGATTTTATTTTTTAAGAAACCGGGAAGTGCATTCAACAAAAAAGAAAAAATACAACTAAGGGGAGGGGGAAGAGAGAACTCCCTTCCAAGGGAAGCTACTTAAAAAAAAAAAAAAAAAAAAAAACTTTCCAATCTGTGGAGTAATACCAGAAGAGGATAATTGAGCTGTACATTGCTACAGAAAAAATTAATAGGCGAGAACTTATCTTCAAATATTCTATGGTTTCTTTTCATGCCAACAACTCCACAGACGTGTCTTTTTTACGCACATACTACTGTAAGTTGTAGTCTTGTGGACGCTTTTTATTTTTATAATATTTTAAATTTTCATGATGCTTTTTTTTTCATGAGATGAATTGTTAGACTCAACTTGAAAAAAGAGAACTTTTTATTTTGGTGCTAATGCAGTTTTAAAGCACCCCCTTCAACATGACTCTTCTTTTTTGTTTTGAAAAACTAACCGTGTTTCCCACAGCATTGCTTCATTGCTCTAGGCTACATCTTTGTCTTGTTAAAACTTAAAAGCATTTTAGAAAGAAGAAAGAGAGAAAGTAAGAACCACCCCTTGTTTGTCTGGCCATTTTTCTACCAAAAATGGGAAACAAGTTGATATCAAACTCATCCCTTTTAAAAAGAAGAAAATGAAAAAGGAAGTTTGGGACAAATGTTTAAGGCTTTAAAATGTCGTTGGGTTTTCAGAATCAACTTTCCTTAATAGCAACACTTGAGGATATAAACAGTTCTGTCAGTTTTTTCTTCCATGACATGAATTTCAATGGTTCTTGTTTTGCATTCTTAGGAGGCTCAAAACCTAATCTAGCTGATCTTGCGGTGTTTGGGGTGTTAAGACCCATCCGTTACTTGAGGTCTGGTAAAGACATGGTAGAGCACACACGGATCGGTGAATGGTATACCAGAATGGAGAGCAGTGTTGGAGACTCCTCCGGGATCAGATCTTAATCTCTCCTGTTATCAAATCTCATTTTCTGGGCATTGGTTATCCTGGAAAATTCACTTTTTGTTCACTAAATTATCTCTCTTTGTGGGTACACAAGATCTATATGTGCAAATTTTGATATTGCAATTGATTTTTTTAGAAACTACCATTGTCATTATTACCATGAGAGATGGTGTCATAAATATCAGAGTAATAAAATGAATACTTTTTTTTTTGGGGGGGGGGTTTTACTGTAATACTTGTTGAACAGAGTTGCAAGAGAGAGCAGAGAAAACTTACCATTTGGAGAGGAGCCAGAATTTGAAATGGAAGTACAGAACTCAACGTATGGAGTAGATTTTCCCACAGGAGAAGGCAATTGAAACTCCCTAATCATACCAAGCTTTTATTTGTTTTTTTTTTTTTTTTTTAAATTCTCTTTTGTTTGTACTGCATGATGTGGATGGATATATGTTGAGGATTGTGATTTGTTGAAAATATTTTGTAAGGATGTGATATAACCTCCTGTGCTTTGTTCAAACTATGGCATTAATGGCCTCTGTTTGAATACTCTATTTGAATTCTCTGTTTGAAACTTTCAATGTTGTACATGAAGGATTTTAGAATACAAGCTTGTTTTTAGTTGTTATTCACATAGATGGTTGGAATTTTAATCTCCCTCTTCTCGAGAGTTAATTTGTCTATGTTTGTTGTATAAAGTTGAGTTGAGTTGGTAATTATTATCTGTGTTTAGTGTGTAGAGTTAGTTTGAAAGTTTGTATTTAGGTGCAAAGTTGAGTTGAATTGAATTGGATTGGATTGGTTTTTTATTTTTATTTTTATTATTATTATTATTATTTTGCTTTGCTATTGTTTATTAATTTTCAACTATATACCTATTTTCTCCACTCTTTTGTGACATAAACTGGAAAATCTCAATTTGTAAAACGAAGTCGATTCTTTTCAACGTATTCTTTTAAAAAACTTTAAAAATTCTAACTCTCCTCAATCTGTAAAACATATCATCAAAATACATGTTATATTGCTGCTCAATTACTTATAAATTGGTATATTGTATGTATGTATATTGAACCTTGCTAACTTAACATTATTATTTAACATATTGTATACATAAATGTTGAAAAACTGGATAACTTAACGGCTTATGTTTATATAATATGAATTGTATATGTGAAACTGAAATTGTACATAGAATAATTACCTTTTATTTTATAATGATGGTAAGAATGTGATAGTGTAGTATGATTACATTGTTTTATATATCACAAAAATTATGTCAAACAACCGACCATGTGACCATTCCATAAAATATATGTTTTCGGGTTGAAATATTAGGTGGTCAGTCTAGTGGGTTCGAGCAAGTAGATGTATGCAGTATCGTAGTTATTTCTCTTCCAATGGTGTTTCTATGCCAATTATATCAATTAGGTCACATCTGTCATCCCCAGCCAGTCCTTCAATGCCAAATATGGCATGTACTACCTCCTTCCGATCCATCTCATATTTCTCAGTTTGCTACGCAACGAGTCTACCTACGTACGTTGACTGCATATCAACGGTTGATCACATGATGTTGATCATTTCATTCTGAATGTTAGTTGTTTCCTCTTACTCCCTCTGGATGGCTTTGCCGATATGCTTGCTATGCCGATGGAAATATCTGGTACACTTATTCTTCCCGTGGACATATCTACTTGATCTCCTTCCATTGCATCCTCAGGTACCTGGGTTTGTTCAATCTGGGGTAGGGTATTATTGTGATCCTAGCTGAATCTCGTCCTCCATTTCCCGAAACAAATTCGACGCCATCATCACTAGGGGCTCGCAAGACTGGCCGTTTGCCCTGTCCTTCCCAAATACACTTGATAGTTCATCATAATGGGGGAATGACTTGTTCAATGATTCCTTCGCATTAGGATGACTTTGCACTGGTATATGGAAGCAATATTAAAAATTATACAAAAGTAGGTATGATGTAGATTGTTCATTATTTTAAAAAACTTACCTGAACCCAAATGTTGAAGATCTCCTTGTCCACATGAACGCACTTGAACTCCTTGTTCCATCCAAACCCTGACTAATTTAACATCTTTGAATATTATTTCTTCAAACTTCTAATCTTGCATTTGATGGTATTTTGGTTTAGGCCACACCCAGGAAACTTCTCTTCTATCATTCACTCCAAGTGTTGTTGATATCCCGATCGAAAAGTCCCATTGTTGGGCTTCCAATCGGACTCCACCAAAGAGATTAGGGCATTCACCAACCCAGCATCCTTGGCTTTCGTCCATGTGTGTTTCGATCTTTTTCCATCACCTACCATTCTAATTCATGCATGTATACGTCGTAAAGACATTATTCAAAATTAAACATTTTCGTGCGACATTTAAAAAAACCATGAAGTCAAATAATCGAATTAAAAATATTTACAACATAAATGAAGCACAGGAATTCAACAAGTAGATAAGATATTCAAGTATGTTTTTCTTCGTACACATAATCATGATCCTTGTCATTGGGAAAACATTTCGATAGACAAGTCAACTCTAAATTGGGTCCATTCGTCTGATGTCTTAATAAATTCAATATTCTCCCTCTCTATAAACAGAAGAAAAATTATTGTCCAAATGGCTCATCGAGTAAATAACCGATCCCCATTTTTCTTGTGATTAAGTTGTGAATCAGGCAACACAATTATCATTCGACATTGGACATGTATCGAGTAAAATGATTTGCCCCTAAGAATTGTCCATCGCCCCTTCAACGGTCTGAATGCCCGCTCAATAACATTTATTGTCGACGAATGCTTCATATTGAAAAATTCTCTCGGTGTTGGTGTGTTGCCCGCGCCATACCAGTTTGAGAGATGGTACAGTTCCCCTCTATACGGAGCCAAAAATCCTTCAACATTAGGGTAGCCAACATCACACGTGTAGTAGTATCTTGTACCATTTTTGGGATTGTAATATATGTCTATTAATGGATTAACTCAAGGTTGCTTATATACATTAGTGATTTTTATACCCTTTGGAACCCTCAGTCCGTGCGGTTACGCAACTGCATCCTTCAAGACCCTAGAGTCGGCGGCGAGCCCTCCCCTTTTGGTATAACAAAGATGAATTCTCTGTTCTGGTCACAAATCGCAAGAACATTTGTGGCAATTTCCCTCTTCCTCGTCCTATATCGGTGATCGATCTATGACACTAACATTCACTTTCACGTACGTGTCATCCAATGCACCCAAACAATTATGTTTAATTTGTTTAATCATGATAATTCAAGAAGATGTCAACACGATTTATTTCGGATGCATTAATATAATGATACTGGAATTTTTTTCTACCTTAAACCATTTCCATCGTCTAATGGTATATGCAATTATAACCAGTTCGAGGGTTTTCAACAAAACTGTGTGTAGCTATATTACTACTGAACTACATTGAAGTATCTCGAAACCGTCTCGCAGATCTCGAAAAATATGTGTGTACTACTCTATTCTTCACATCACGAGTAAAAATGTGTAGGAACATTGTCATCGTCTTCTCAATACCAATACATCTACCTGGCTCCAAACATCTCATAATTCTAATCATGTTGCACAAAATCATAAAACGTCCTTCTATCCATTCAAGTACTCTCACAACACGTCAAGTCACTCTCATAAATGAGGTGAAAGAACGTCAGTCGTTGAATTCAGTGTTTAACGTTCGTTGGTTATTGTTCTATCATTCTATTATTATTAAGCAACATTGCCAATGTCAATAATAATTGTCTTTGAGACTCTATAATACTTGTTATGATTTTAAACAGCTCCTGAATAGTCTCCATCTTACTAGGGTAAGGAGGGAAGTATGTAGATCCTAAAAAGATGAATTATGCTTAGATTTAGTGAACTTAGGTTTAGTTACAAAATGACAAGTCGTTACAACGAAGTACATCACTCATATCCTACTACGAACCGAGTATACATTACGATCATCCCAAAAGTGGAGCCTATTACAATTGCAATGGTTGTACTACATTGTCTTATACCCTGGTTAATAACTTGTCCAACGTGCATTGTACTGTAAGACCTATACGCATACTCCGCTTCATTGAATGTTTCATGCAACTTGTATAATGCCTCCTTGTACTTACTGACATGTCTATTACATTCGTGTTAGGATAGGTAGATCCCTAGGTTATGACCAAGGAAAACGACATAGAATTTGTGTTTTCCCATCTATCTACATTTTCAAAACATGGGCAGTCGTTACCAATAATCAGCGTTAAAGTGAATGGTTTTTCAGAGAGTTAGGATGCAGAGGTTCTAATGGATATGGTACGAGGGTTCTCATGCAGCCCTTTACTACCTATAAAAAAAATAAATTGTGCAACTAGATATTCTAGTTGACAAATTATAAGTATATTTACGTAATAATGAAACAAGCCTACATAAGTATTATAATAGTTGAGATTTTTGGATTTGTCTAAAATTTATTATAATAGTTGAGAACACATTAGCCTACAATTTAAGCATGATCCAAAGTTGGTTTGTAATGATAGTTTTGGGACTTAATAACATTACCTAGAACAACTTTGTGTAACTATATAATAAATATCACCTAAAAATGTAGTGTATATATATATATAAACAAGACACTACTTTCATATTGTAAAACAATTTAGACAATGTGGTTTTAGTCAAAATTTGAGGGTTACAATTTTGGAAAAAGTTATAAAGTGAAAGAAATATATACAAAAATATCAAAGTACCCAAAATTAATTCTAGGAAAACCCTTGTCATCTCACACCCAAAAAATAAAAATAAAATAATAAAATTTGATTTTTAAAAGAAATTTTTTTCTCATATTAGAAATTAACGGTTCAAAATTTAAAAATTTGATTCTTGTTAAACGCAATTTTAAGACATGTTAAAAGAGCAATTTTAAGACATTTTTCATTTTATTCCTCTGTTTTTATGTTAAAAAAGTACCAACTTTCGTTACTATGCTCATTCCTATACTTAGACTTTATTTGACGTGGAATTTATGTAATATTAGAAAATATTATATGTACTTTCCTTCAAAATCGATCTCTATTCATTCATATTTTTTTTGTGTTTACGGATATTTTAATGAAGATTAATTTTATGTATTTATAGCTATTCTTTATATAAATAAAAACAGATTTTCTAATCTATATACATTTGAAGTGTACTTTTTAATTTCACAAAAGATTGCCATATAAAATAAAATGAATATGGAATGCACCAAATTAAATTTATGAATAGAATTCTAAATTGAAATTTAGAGATTGAAAATTAAAACAAACCTCAAAATACTTATAACATATCAAAGTCCACAAATAAACAGTCCCCAACAAGTTCAACAAACGATAGACTATAATAAAGATCATTCCGAACATAAAACTTATGAACCTCAAACTAGTTCCGAAAGGTATGTTCAATTAGTTTAAGCCCTACACGGAAGAAAAATAAGCATAGTTAAACCATAGGGTATCATACCTTTGATTATGTTCAAAATGAATGAAGGTCGAGACAGTCCACAACTAGGGGAGTAGAAAAATCAGTTCAGGGCCTAACAAAAACACATAAATGTTAGCAACAGATCTTGCTTTCATTATAAAGAAAGAAGGAAGCATACCTTATATGGATGGAATAAGTTGAAGTTAAAGATGAAAAAAATGAAACAGAATATATTGCAATAGCTAAACAAAACACATGAGAATGTAAAATGGTATTTAAAAAAAAAAAAGTTGAAATGAAAAGTTTAGAGTAAGGACGTACCAACATAGTTTACTAGAGGAGGCTGTGGAAAAGTCTTAACAAATACAAGGAGGGTTTCAAGTATAAATAGATGATAGAATAAGGATGGTTGGTGAGAAAGTTAAGTACACTTAAGTGCACCTAACCGTAATAAGTACAAATAGTAAGTACAGTACATCCATAATAAAGAGAATCAACTCATAAATAAATAAATTAAGTAATGGTCAGGTCAATATTAATTCAGTGGTTGAGTTGAAAATGGACATAAATACAACATAATATCTCACACATGAATAGACATTATAATAAAGATTAGAATACCTCAAAATTGAAATAACTATTTCATTGGAACAAATCCAACTCCAAGCAAAGAAAATAAACAATTTCAACACTTGTAAAATTGAATTTAAATTTAAATATACGAAAATTGAATTTAGTTGAATACTGAAAACAATTTCAATGGAACAGAGAAAAAAAATCCATTCATCAGATGTAGAACACAAGATTGATTGAATATGTATGGAGGAAGAAATTATAAAGCAGTCCACAAAACATAAGGAAAAACATAAATGAACTAATTTTTTTAATCTAAATATCAAAATGAAATAAAAATAAGTTAGAAATCATACTCAAACATGAGTTTGTAGAGACAAATCAACATTGGCTTTTAGGGGGAAAAAAGATAGAAAACATACCTATCGTTAGGGTGGATTGCCACCCCACAAGCTCCAATAACATGGTCAGTATCCTCTACCAAGAATTTACTTGTCCAATTTTGATGGAAAGACATAAGAAAAACGACAAGGGAAGGATACGTGGTTTATTATTGAAGCGGCAAGAGAAAATCTAGAAGAAAAAAAATATGGAAGACAGTTATAAAACAAAACAGATATCAACAAGGGAAGGAAGAACAAAGACAAAGTAAATACAATATAAATTGATAACAAAAAATATAACCTAGTTGAGCCAGTGGAAACAAATTATAAGAGACTAATAACAATTTATAAGAGTAAACCCTAGTTAGTCACAAACATGCAAGCCAACATGATACCCAAAATAGAACGAAAGCTAAATTAGAACCGTCCAGAATCGAACAAAGTACAGAGCCAACAACAATCGAAAAATCAAACATGGAAGGACGAATAAAACATGAGGAAATCAAGATGACAACGTACAAATCTTCGGCGAGAAACCAAATATTCGAAAAAATAAATTAGATCTAAACAGTAAAAAAAAAAAACAACTAAATCTATTATAAAATCATTCATTTATACTAAAAAATAGTTAGATCTATACAAATATGGTTAGATCTACTGAAATATCGTTTAGAAAATTGTTCGTATCTACCCGATCTAAAAAATAGACATATTTAGAAACCAAATAAGAGAAACGTATCGTTGAGCAAGAAAATTCGAATATGGAATGAAGTATGAGAAGGATACAACTCATTCGAGCCGAAGAGAGAACGAAAAGATGAGATGAAGAAGACAAATCGAACGATGAAAGAAAAGAGAAGATGAGAAGAGAGAGACGTGAGAATGAAAACGCGTGATGGGAAGAGGGAGAGAGGAATGGGAGAATATAATTAAAACGCCTGAAAATGAAGTGTGAAATGAGGAGAGAGAAGGGTAAGTAAAATAGTGAGTTTAAAACCCACCGTTTTCTTTTAAGCGACAATCAAACAGGGTGTGAGATTTTTAAGCCCACCCAACCTAACTCCATGGAGGCTATCAAACAACCCCTAAATCATTTTTATCGACTAAACAAATATGTTGTCACTATGGACTAGAAATTAAATACAAATATAGTATAAATGTTATCGACATACTTAAGGAAGTATACTTAGGTTCCCAAGTTGTCTTACTATTGGGTTGTATGTCATAAAACTCGCAGTTTGTATTGTTAAACATATTCTATTATCAATAAAGACGTTATTGATGTCTATTCAATAAAACAATTGTTGAATATATAAATTGCACTTGTAAAAACCAAATTCAATAAACTAAAGATCCATGGTTATTATATGAATATTCGAACTTTATGTAGAGACGTAAGAGTGGATCAAGTTTAGTAAATAACCAAAACGGTCTATAATATATGAATAAGACTGGATACCTTATTCTGGTAACACTATCGGATGTGGCTTACTCTGTTGTCATTATAATTTGTTGTAAAGTGTTACAAGCGAAGTGATTCTAATTTGTTCATGTATCGACATGAGGAGCAGGGGCGTCTTATGGCAATGACTTTGCATAAGATCATACCAATAAATAAGTCACTCTTACTTTATAACGTTGTTTTCTGTTTAAGACTAACTATTTCAAATAGATGACTTGGGTAACTTAACCTTAATCATGAGCTAACTATGAACTGTTTATTTGGGATTATCCTTATATTTGCATGGGTGAGGGTTGACTCAACAGCGTCGGCTCAATAAGCCTCCCATTTCAGGGGTAAGACCGGGTAGATAGCTGGGGACATAAGGTGCAAGATGGAACTCACTCCTACCCGCTTTTAGGGATAGTAGAGAGATTGTTCCTTTAAGTGCTGACTTCGGGTCTTGAACAAGGGGCCCCACCCTCTCATTGACCTGAGAGGGACTCAATTTAGTGATTGGATCGCAAACCAACTGTTTATTAGAGGATCAGTGGGACTTAAGGAGCAAGATGTAATCTCAAGGATAAAACAACTATTGACTCAGACGTTATTACGAATAACTTGTGAAAGGTTAACTTACTAATCATGATTATATCGAGTGGACATAATGTATCTACGTGGAGGGGAGTGCAACTACTGGACTTTAGTAGAGTGACCCGGTAATTAATGTTGGTGGTTAATTAGGTTAGAGAGTTTAACTGGTTAATCTCGGATTGTTGGAGCTCGTGATCTGTAGGTCCATAAGGTCCCTCTACTAGCTCGTAAATCTTGGATTACTATATTAAAGGAATTTGAAGCGTTCAAATTCAAATTGAGAATTCAATTTGAAGTGTTCAATTAAGTTAGGGTTTGGATGATTATATTCGATATAATTAACATTTAATTTATCGAAATTAAACGTAATTGGAGAGTTTAAAATATTTAAATGTTGATTTAAATATTAAATACATGAATATGATTCATGTATGATATAGGTGTTTAATCAATTTAATATTTGATATTAAATTATTATTTAATTAATTAAAATTGTTTTATTAATTAAAATCAAATTAATTTTCAATTTTCAAATCCAATTTTAGAAATTGAAATATGTATTTGATTTGTTTTTTAATTAAATCAATTGAAATTGAAAAATAATATTTGAGATAGTGGAAAAATCCATTTTTTAAAAAGTGGATTTTTCCACATTTGAAAACCTATCCCACTTAATCAATCGAATTTGATGTGTCAATCAACATCATAACATGATGTTTGTATGTATTAGATCATAAATACTTCAATTTTTGGCAATTGAAGACAAAATTGTATGTTGAACTTCAAAGTTTTTTCCATAGAAATTGGTTTCTGCTTAACCTTTTATAAATCCACTTCAATTCCCATCAATTCAGAATTCCACCACTCCAATTCAAGTTGATGAATAGTAGATAAGACACTCTTGGTGGTCCAGAGTTGACTTGCATCTCAAATTCATGGAGAGTAGCTTGGATTACGTGGAAGTCTTCAAAGATGTAAGTTATGAAATCTTTATCGTTTGAAATGTTATTTATTGCAAGCTTTTATAACTTAAATTAAGTGTAATTAGAGTGTTTATTGATTCTGTTTGCTTCCGCATTATGCATATTTATTTCATCACATACTACGATTATTGAGAGATCATTTTATGTATGCCATGTGATGGTTTTGGGGTCTATATATATATATATGTATGTATGTATATATATTTTGCATAATGTTCATGTGTGATGGCTTGGAACTCCCGGGTGTGTTCCATAAATGAGTGAGGAAGAGGATGGCACCCCAAGGCACCACATGGTTGGTTAATACATAATGCTCAAATTTGTATAGTGTTTTTTCTCTATTGAAACTGAAAATGAAATCGAAAAAATCAATTCTTTTAGATAGTAAACCAAGAACTCTAAAGAGTTAGAAAAAATCCATTTGAAACTGGTCGGTTCGGTCCAGTTGGTTGGTTTTTACCAAATTTTGTGCACCCTTATAGTAATCTATACTTGAATTTATTATAATGCTCAATGTAATTCGGAAAATTTATACCGATGACCTAAAAATTAAGCAAAAAATATCAAATGACTCAATTTTTGAAAAAAATGTCAAATAACTATTTGTTGATATCAAATTCGGGTAAAATTACCAAACTCGTGCGCACGCTGAAAGGCATCTGGCTCTCGGTCTCTCTCTCACTCTCCCGCTTGCTAATGATCCATTTGCTAATATCCATGGAATAATGAGCCATCTTCTTCCCCCATCTTGCCCATCTCACTCATGCCGATCTCGCTCTCGTCGGTTTCGCTCTTCCTTTCCTCACTCATAAAATCACTATTTTCTCTCGCTCTTGTTCATTGTAGTTGGTCACGTCGAAGTTGCTCGTGTAAACTCGCTGTACTAGAGAAGAGGAAGAAAACGCGCAGAGGAGAAGAGGAAGATGACGTAGCGGAAAAATAAAAGAGAGGGAGAAAGGAAGAGGAAAAAGAAAAAAAAAGGCGTGGAGAATAAAGGAAAAAGAAATAAAATCAAGAAAGTAAGAAAGCAATGACAACAAAGTAATTTAACGTGATCATGACATCAACATAGAACTATTTGACATTTTTTTTTTAAAATTTGGGTCATTTGTCCTTTTAAATCTTTAAAATATTATAATTTCAGGTGATTATGATATTAACAAAGGATTACTTTTATTTTTTCAATTTTCCCACATAATTCAACCTATCTCATGCTAAATATCTGTTATTATTATTATTATTATTTTTATTTTTGAAATCTTTTTGTTTTTTGAAAAAAGAAAGAAAGAAATAAAAGAACCCTACTCATCGGGGGGGGGGGGGGGGGGGGGACTCCGAATTACTGATCCATGAAAGTGAGACTTTTCATAATTGCTAAAAATTATGTTGAAAAAATATAAAATATAAATCTACAGTTCAACCCCCGAAACCCAAAATTGACGGAAGAAAAGGAGAAAGAGAGAGAGGAAAGCCTCCATCCACCATATCCCTCATCCTTTGTCAATATCTCTAGTAAGCCGGTTACTCTAATCGTTATCTTCTCTCTTTGTCTCCACCTAAAACCCTTCTGCTGAATCGCAACTGAGCTTCTAGGGTTTCCATGGCTTCCAATTCTGCCAACCTATGGGTTCTCTTGGGATTGGGTTTGGCTGGAATCCTTCTGATGACCAAAAAACTCAAGAAAGCGATTAGAGAAGACTTTGGAGCGTTTATCGACAAGTTTCAGCTACTTCCTCCTCCTCAGCCTGCTCCTCCTAAAGCTCCTCATCCCCTGACCGGTCTCACCTTCGCCGTTTCCGACGTGTAGGCTTCACAGTATTTCATTTTCGTTTTATGATCCTTGTTATTGTTATTTGTCGCTGTTGTTATCGCTTTCGTTGTTTTGGCCGGCTTTTCTTTCACATATATGTTTGTGAGGGCGTTGGAGGTGCAAAACAAGTTGAACGAAAAAGCGTCTTGATTTTATTGACTGGGGGTTGGTTGCTTTGTGATTTGTTAAATGCTTTGCATTTCAATTTATGGAATGTGGACTTCCTCCATTTCCCCTTCGTGTTTGCGTTTTGGATTTAGGAAGAAGAATGTTTGGGGAGTCTATGAAAAAACTAACGTTTTTTGAGATTATGATGTTTTTGTTTCATTGAGGATAGCTGTTGGAATCTATATGGTATATATCTGATCAATACGTTCTCTTAACTGCCGCGAGAATCCAATAAAAGTTTTTTGAAGTCTGGAAATAATCTGCCTTTTTTGTTAGGGGAATAAGGAATAGATGATTGTCATGTCACCTTTTTAATTTTAGCCATTAAGGAATATTTGGTTAGAGAAAAATAGGTGAACTTTTGAAGTTTAGACTTTAGAGGCCATGGGAGGAGTCTTGAGATTTGACTCATTTCAATTAATCTTTCCGAGTGTTTCTCTATGTCCAAACATTTTTTTTTCTTGTAATCATTATTATTATATTTTTTTCCTCAATGGTTGGAGCTCATTTTTGTAATTTTTGTTTTGTTTTACGCTTTTGATTTTTATTTACCAGTTAGTTTTTCTTGTTTCACATTTGGGAAGAAAAAGAATATAATAACTAATTGTCTATAACGTTTTGTGATGGATTCATGATTACATGTTCATTCTCTCTACACGAGCCTTTTCTAGTTGGTTCCTAAAGTGGAGGATTTATATATGGTAATAATCAGATTTGAAATTGAAGGACATGTGACTGGGTTTGGCCATCCAGACTGGCCAAGAACACATGATGCAGCTTCTCGTACATCTCCAATAGTTTCTGCTCTTGTCGAAGGAGGAGCTACTTGCATTGGAAAAACTGTTACCAATGAATTGTCAATGGGGTAAAGATTTTTCTTCAATTTTTTTTGTGCACTCAATTTTCTTTGATAGGGTTGAAATGGAAGTTCATTAGATCTGTGGATTAAAAAAAAAAAGAAAAAAAGAAACTTTATGGTTTCTCTCAACTCCTTTTGCGGTGAATGAGCATTCTCTTTAATTTGGTCAGGTGTCCTTTGGTATGTTATCAACAGGAGCTGTTCATTTAGTTTAGAGTCAAAACCATGTTTTTCATAGCTTACAGTAATTTTGAAAAATACTACTCTATTACCTGCTCATTTAATTACTAGTTATGATAATAAGGTGTTGCTTGAATTCCAATCAGAGTTTTTATTTAGTTATGTTTAATTTTTCTTAACCTCAGCATCAGTGGAGAAAACAAGCATTATGGCACGCCCACAAATCCTGTATCACATTCCAGAGTTCCTGGTGGGTCATCCAGTGGAGCTGCTGTTGCAGTAGCTGCAAATCTCGTTGACTTCTCTTTGGGTGAGTTTCTTAAATCCTGTGTATCCTGCAATTCAATCATGCTCTCTATCAAAACAGGTTTTCCACACATTTAGGAGGCAAGGGTATCAGCACTTCAGGCACCTTCGCATATGCTTTCCTGCTCCAAAATTTCCCCTATAAGAAAACCTTTGAAATCTCTTCAGTGATTTCTCCATCAAATATTCTTGTAGGCTCCCAAGTGGATTATTTGTTAACTTCAGCATCACATCCTTCCTTTCCTTTAACTTATTGGTGTTTCTTTTATTTATTTTTCAAAAGTTCCTTATATTATTTTGGCATATTTATTTGATTACTATATGAATATGCCAAGGTGTGAAAGCTGCTCTGTCAACTTTTGAACAAGTTTTATCTTTATCTTGCTTTACTACAACAATATCTTCCACTTTATACCACTCCTGGTGCTCTCTATCAAAAAGTTTTCTTCAAACTGGAAATTCAAAGTCCGATGCATTTCATCCCTATGCTTACCAGGCATTTTCTGGCATTGGAGATTTTTTAGATATCAAGAAGCTGAAGATTCAGAAGAGCATTGTCAAACCATGAGTCCTTCCAGAATCTTAGCTTTGCCTTTCTCTACAAAACCTCTATGTTCTTCAATATTCATCCACAGCCCAAATTTCCTTTTGCTAGCAAACTCTTTAGTATGACTAAGTAGGCTAGTAGGTCAATAATCCTATACTTACGACAATACTTCTGCACATCGTTTATAACTGATGGCAAAAGATGTATGTGCCTATCTCATGTGGTTTTGAAGATATATTAACGTCCTTGGTAAGTAAGTGCTTATGAACAAGAATTTGATTAGCCTTAAGCTCCCTCCAAAGGCTTAAGTTTCACGTAACCTTTCTTCCTATTTCGCTTCCTTTGGGCTCTTTTTTATCCCACCCGAAAGTGCCAGACCCGAGTGAACTCACCCCTATGAATCTAAATGGAAGTCACGCAATGGATTCCTTTTTGTTATATTAAGCAAGTTGGAGTGCGACACCTAGGTCTCTCTTTCAAGCTCAGGAGAGGGGTTCTTGACTAATTGAGATAGCAACATAACATCTTTTCTTTCCCACCGCACTGGTAGATGAGATTATGTTTAAGCTCGACCAGTGTCCGGGGAAGATGTTTCAGGGCTGGCTCTACCACCATCCGAGTAAGATTAATAACGAGTAACAAGTTCGCTAAGCTTCCTGGGTTGTCAACTAGAAGGGTGATTCAAAGAGATGGCAGTGCTCACTTCAAGGGTAAGCTTGTATCCGGCTTATGTCTAGCTGAAGGAGGGCGTAGATTAGAGGAGAGGGTGGGATACGAAGTCGGGCATCTAGGTGCAATCCTCCATCTGTAGTCAACAACTTATGATGGTTCAGAGCTGGTTGCTAAACCCTTGAGATGACTTCGTTATCCAAAAGATCTTGTTCATGTCTTGCTCTTTGCCCACGTCGAAAAGGGGCAGGTGAAGGTGCATTTCCAAAGAAGGAATTTGACATTGAAGAAGTGAGTCTTGCCTTCCTTGAATGATCTGATTGATTGGATTTCCAGTCCGAACCCCAAGATGGGGAATTCTAGAGTACACCACTGGGTAGATCCGGATGAACGGTCCCAGTGTGAGAAGATTCAGTCTTTCCCTAGGTCAGATAAAAGTCAAAGAAGAGAAGTCAAAGTTCGTTAACCCCGACACCATTCAAGGTCCCAAGCCTTCGTCATTGCTTAAATCGCCCCTTTTTAAGCGCAAAAGACGAAACGTCTTCTCATTTTGAACGAGCTCACCCCATTGCCTTCTCTCTTTAGGGCAAAAGAGCTTTCCTGCCTCTGCCCGATTCTACTTTGGATCTCCCATTTCGTAAATTGAAGCCAAAAAGGCTAGCTTTCTTCTCCACTTTCGATTGAAGCGAAAACGCCGACTTTCCTCCACTTTGATCGTTTTGATCCCCTCTTCGACAAGCTTGTTAAGCCAAAAGCACGAGCTTTGAAGCAGAATTGTTCTTTTGCTTGACGTTTCGCCGAGCGTTCAGTCCTGACTAAGCTGAACCCCAAGAATGATTATCAAACTGCGGGCATCGCTCATTAGTTGAATCTGGTGAGGGAAAACCAACTTCGAAAAGGTGGTTCTAAGAATTGAATTCCACAAGTTCAAACCACAGAGGAAGGTCTAAATCCTAGTGAGAAAGTCGGGGTTCGGGCTTCCCATAGTGAGTTCATCGATCGTCAATCTGAAGTCTGTAAGCGCCTTTTCCTGAGTCTGCCCATTTGTGCCTGGTTAATAAAAGAGCTCGTACCTTCTAGCTCCTCCTAGTTCGACAAGTGAGTCTGCTCGTCCTGCCTTCCCTATTTGATTTCCTAGAAGGTTTTCAATCCTAGGAGCTTGGTTCTGCTGCATCCCAAAGGCGTCTTCGGTTTGTTAGGATTTCTATACCATCTTTGCCCACCTTCCTGTACTGACAGGTGAGATAAAGGGCCACCCCCCGGATCTCTCTTACTAAAGGTTAGGGTACGAGGTTATTTTACTGAAATCGAACCCAAGCCCCATCCCTTTGCCCGTTCTTCCAGCCCAATAAGTGGCTTTTCCTGAGTGAGCTCCTTTGTGTAATACTGTAATACAATAAGTAGTTGACCTTGCCCGCGCTTCCCGCTCTGGAGTCTGCTTTGGCGTCCTGTCTTCTGTTTAATGGATAGAGATGTGGGGTGAGATCTCCTCCACAATCACTTTGGGAGCAAAAGGGATGTTTCTGTTTCTGTTATTCTATACTCCCAATTTGTCCATAGGATGAGGAAGGGTAACCCATTTCCAGTTTACAAGGTAGCTACTTCTGTCCACATTTGTCCCGTCCCAATGAAGTCTCTCAAGATTTTCTCCAGTCTTTTGCTTGCTTAATCAGAATTTTGAAGATACATAAATGGTAGGGGAAAAACCTTTGACAGGATCATTGTCTTGAAGTTAATCTTTCACCTCTAATGATAGGGAAGCTGTTCCATTTTGCAAGCCTAGAGCGCACTCCATCAATAACAGGATTGCAAAATGTTGTAGCCTTCAAAATTTTCCCTAGAGTAAGCCTCAAATAGTTTAGTGGCAAACTTTTACATGGTTATGCAAATGCGATGGATCATCTTACCAGGAAGCTTCCTTCGCTTGTTGGGCCATTTTGCTGCATTCTCTGTCGGAAGACGGAGGAAGATCTGGATCATATCCTTTGGCGCTGTGAGTTTGCTAGTTCTGTTTGGGAGTGTTTTCTTCCGACGTTTTGCTATTCATTAGTTTGCACATCATGATAGCCAAAGGTGAGAAATGGAGGAAATGGATTATGGGATGTTTATCTTCAACCAACTTCTCCATTGGCAAGCCTAGAGGCAAGATCAAAACATCATGTGGGCCTTAGACAAGGGGATCCCCTCTCCCTTTTCTTATTCACTTTGGTTGTTGATTGCCTTGGTCATATGCTTACCAAGGGGCTTGAATCTAATCATGTGGAGGGTTTTGCTGTTAGGAACTCGGATCTCAGTATTAACGATCTACAGTTTGTCGATGATACCGTCCTTTTTTCCTCCCCCAATGAAAAGCTGGGAAATCTCTTCGAGATTTTTCAAGCCTTTGAATATACCTCCAGTCTTCGCATTAATTACTCTAAGCCAGAATTCATGGGCATACACTTAGACAATAGTTTAATTGCTTCTCTTGTAGCCTCTTTTGATTGCAAGGTCAGAAATTGGCCCTCTACTTATCTTGGCTTGCCTCTGAATGGTAACCCTCACACATTTGCATTTTGGGAGCCTATCATTGAGAAGGTGGAGAGGCGTCTTAACAGTTGAAGGGATAATTATATTTCCAAAGGAGGTCGGTTCACCTTGATCCAAGCCATGCTTAGCAAGCTACCCACATACATCCTATCTCTTTTTAAGATATCATCCACGACAAGTGATAGGATTGAGAAACTTTATAGAAAATTCCTTTGGAATGGGCACAATGACAAAAGCGGTATACACTCTATCAATTGGCAACAAGTTCAGCTTCCTATTACAGAGGGGGGCCTTGGCTTAACTAACTTGAAAAAAAAGAAACAAAGGCCTATTGGCCAAATGGATTTGGAGGTACCTGTTCAAGATAGATGCTTTGTGGAGGCTCCTTATTGATGCTAAATATGGCTTACCTTTCCATCCCCATAGTAGATCCATCAATCTTTTCAAAGGCCCATGGAAACATATTGCTAAGATGGCTTATTTGATTCATGATAACATTGAGAACGTGATTGGAAATGGTGAGAAAACATCATTCTGGAACGATAGTTGGGTTGGATTTATCCCCCTCAAGACCACTTTTCCTAGGCTATATGCTTTATCCAGGAAGAAGGAGGCATCCCTTGCACAATGCTAGAATTCGACCTATCAGGCATGGGATCTTGATCTAAGAAGGCATCTTAACGAGGTCGAAATAGATGAATGGACTGTGATGTCCTCCATTGTGCTTGCCCTCGGCAACCCCTCGGATAATGACACATGGAGATGGAAATTGGAGAAATCTGGTAAATTTACATCGAATTGGATGATCCTTCAACTCGCTCGAAGTGGTAACGACAATAATGCTGCCCTATACAAGCATATTTGGAAAGGCCCTTTCCTAAGAAAGTTCGATTCTTTCTTTGGGAAGTAAGTCATAGAGGCATCAATACTGCAAATGTTCTTATTAAACAGGCCCCTTGGTTGATTTCGACTCTTAGTTTGTGTGTCTTATGCCATAATAATGGAGGGACTATTATGCACCTTCTCGTTTTCTGTGAATATGCCTAATCCTTTTCGAAGAAGATTCTCACATGCTTCAACTACCAAATGATCCTATCACTCTTCTGAGCATGCTCCTTATTGGCCACCCATTCAAAAACAAAAAAGAGATATTCTGGTGCTTCATCATCATCAAAGCCTTCTTTTGGCTCATATGGAACGAGTGAAATCATCGTACTTTTGAAAATAAGGAATCTAATTTCACCCACTTCTTTGATCATCTATTGTATACTTCATTCACTTGGTGTAAATTCACCCAACACTTTTGTGATTACAATCTTACTTCTCCTGTTACACAATGGCATAGTATTATGTAATCTCTCTCACAACTTTTGTGCCTTTTTGTAATTTCAACCCATCAATGAAATTATTCATATGTTTCTCATAAAAAAAGGGACATTAGGTGCTATGATTGAAGAGCTCCTCCTCAATCCACCTCGTGAGAAGAAGGGTCACTTTTTATAGTTAGCTGGGGTGTGTGCGATCTTGCGGGGTGAGTGGAATGGTAGGATCTTTAGAGGGTGAAAAAGGACCCTTGTGAGATTTTATCCCTTGTTCGCTTTCATGTTTCCTTGTGGGCTTCGGTTCCAAAGACCTTTTGTAATTTTTCTATTGGTGTTATTTTGCATAGTTAGAGTCCCTTCTTGTAAGGGGAGATGCATTTTTTATGGGCTGGTTTTTTTCGTATGCTCATATATTCTTTCATTTTTTCTCAATGAAAGCGTTGTTTCTATAAAAAAAAAAAAAAAAAAAAATTAGCAGCAAAGGCTTAATGTTGAAGTCAAACAACTGGCCTACCTTTTACGCCTCTTGAGCTTTAACACACAATCCCGGATAGTGAGGAATTAATTGATTTTATTGTTAGACCAGAAGTTTGCTGAAAGTTGTTAAGAAGTTCCATCCATTTGGAGGGCTTTCTTCAACTCTAGAGTTGGATGAGAAGGTATTATTGGCATACTGACTTGAATGAGATGTATTTCCTATTCACCGATTTTGATTGCTTGAATTCTTCCTGTATTCTTGCATTCATTATCAAGCGGCCAAAGGGATTAACTACTAGGGTCAAGAGGAAGGGAGAAAGCAGGTTTTGCTAGCTGCAAATACTTGGATGAGTTATAGCAGTTTAAATACCCATTTTAGAGCTCAAAAGAAAACCCCAACATTGGCTATTCCCCCTCAGGGCCAAGTTGCTCCAAGGGTTTTATCATGGGTTACTTGGTTAATCTAGATTGTAGATCCCTTAATTACTCCCTCCGTCTATGTAAAGTTGGCTTCCTGTCTCCCTGGCCTTTTGGTTGTTTTGTTTAGCAAAAGTTTCTGTTTCGTATTTTGAAAAAAAAAAAAAAAAGGCTTGATGACTGGGATATGATGAGGGCGTAGGGTGGTTAACCTAGTTAAGATGGCTGGGTACGCCTGTTGATCCCTTTATCTCGTTTTTTTACATTATTATGTCTCCTTGTAATCTGAGTACTAGACACTTTTCATTATATCAATGAATTTTTTTTTTTGTTTCCTTTTAAAAAAAAGGCTTGATGACATAAGCTGCAGAGTTATGGCATGCTCTGATGTGAAAAATGTATGTTTTTATGCCTAGCGTGCTTGCAAATTTCAGTAGTTATTCTTCTAATTATATTGGTCTCACGACATGGTTTTTTGACTTGTACCTTGCAGGTATTGATACTGTTGGTGACGTGAGAATACCTGCCAGCTTTTGTGGCATTTTAGGATTTCGACCTTCACATGGATCTGTTTCCCAAGTTGGAATTGTACCTGTTTCAACAAGTCTTGACACTGTTGGTATGTACTTCCACATTTTTGTATGCTTGTTCTGTAGCTATTATTAGTGAACTCACTGAGATTCATGAGCCATTCTATTAACCTTTTGGATAAGAATGATTTGTGATTACCTCGGTCTGCCAAAACTGTAGCTCTGTCTATCATTGAGAAAAGTGAAAAAGTTTTATGGGAAAATCGCTTGGAGTCCATTTTATTACAATGTCTCCAACGATAAAAGAACCTCTCATTGAAATGCAATGCCCTTCCATGCCTTCAAATATAGCAGCATCTCCTCCTTGACAATGCAAATAAGAATTGTGCCATTTGCTTTGCCTCTCTAAATAGAGTGATTTTTTTTTTTGGGAGTTCAACAATATGCGGGGTGGGGGCCAGATTCAATTTACTTCTAGAAATGATCATCATTTTACAGAAAGCAATCTAGGGAATACTTGTTAAGTTCTTCTGTACCTCATGTTCATTGTTTGTTCTTCCATTCCTTTTACCTCAGTGGAGTAACTTCGTTTCTCCTTGGTGGAATCTTTTTTTTACTGACAATATGTTTGGTTATACTCATACTTTTATTTTTACTGTTGGATTTTATTTTATTATTATTATTTTTGAAACATGTTGGAATCTTACTTGTAGGACAAAAGAATGGTAAATGAAGATGATTTAGTACACAGATTATGCATTCTTTCAGTTTTGGATTTGTTTTTATGTTCATCATTAGTTTTGTCATTTATGGAATTTTAATTCCTGAGGCATGTACGTCAACTGTCATTAATTATTAGAAAGTTGTTTCACTATCCATTGCTTTTCATTTCATAAGATTAGGAGCTTTTAGTATTATCTCCAATTTGTCTCTTGGTTAGGGGTTGGGCAATCTTGTCTCCCTCTTATAAAACATGTTTGGTGTCTTTTTGTTTGGGCTTCTATTGTACTATGGCAGGAATGTTTGCCAAGGATCCTAATGTTCTGCGTCGTGTTGGCCATGTGCTTTTGCAACTTCCATATGCGGTTCAACGCAATCCTAGACAAATTATTATAGCCGATGATTGCTTTCAACTACTGAAGATACCTGTTGACAGGATTACCCAGGCGGTGATCAAATCTACTGAGAACCTTTTTGGCAGTATGTTCTTAATGCCCTTTGTAATTTAGTTATTTGTGAGTCTCTCTTTAGTTTCCTAAAGAATCTAATTTTCATTTCTTGTGTCACTCTTAACACAATATTATTCATCAGGACAAGTATTGAAGCACGAAAATCTTGGAAGCTATTTGAGTTCTAAAGTTCCAAAATTGAAAGAGTTAATTGGGAAGAAGACAAATGGGAATCTGAATTCCTCTTCAATTAGAGTGCTGGCCAATGTGATGCAGACTGTTGAAAGGTGTGACTGCGATCTTTATTGATGTTGGATTAACTTACCTGATGTTATTTTTAAGTTACATGGGTCAAACAGATACTAAAGCTTTCCTTTTAGTTTTCCATTTTCAAGGACCAGTATTCTTCAGATCTTGTGCATAATTGAAAGATCATTTTTAGCCTTATTTTCCTTGATCTGATACCATTTATGGAAGACCTGTGAATGTAGCTTATCGCAAACATATTTTTACAGGATTGAATTCAAAGGCAATCATGGGGAATGGATTGACTCGGTGAAACCAGATTTGGATCCTGCTCTAGTGGAGCAATTAAATGAGAAGTTGGAGATATCAGATACAATGATTGAAAACTTCAAGTCTGTTAGAAATGAAACCCGCATGGCTATTAGTTCTCTTTTGAAGGTAATCTTTATGAAAGTGCTTTAGTTTACATATGATAGCTAAGGCAAATTCCTCTAGTGGAAGGAATATGCCCATAGAGAAAAAGCCAATTAGTAAGTAAGATTGAAAGAGCAGGGACTATTCCATTTAGCTTAAATTGTGTTGAAAAATGAGAAGGTTTACCAGCTGGGAGACCATTCGTCTGCATATTGATTGTTTTGTTAATTGTTACATTGGATTGGAATAAACCTATTATGTGATAGCTTGCTATTTAGAAATCACTAGGAAAAATGTAATTGTTTCCCGAGTTTTGAGACAAACGAAAAAACTTCACCTGTCATTTAAAATGCCATTGATTCCGAATTTGTCTGCAGATTGTAGTTTCTTCAACGTGATTAAGAGAGCATAGTTAAATAACTCTAATTAAAGATAGAAGATTAATGTGTCTTGTAAATATTTCAGACCACCTAATTAATTTCTTTACTTTGTATTACGGTCATATTTCTCGTTTGATGTTTTCAATGAAAATTGATGGTAGTATATTTCCTAGTTGGTTCTTTTGTGGGTATTGTTCCCACCCCAATATTCTTTGACACGGCATTTCAAGTTGATTAGCCTGATTTTTACATAAATTTTTCACTTTGCTTAGGATGATGGAGTTCTAGTCATTCCCACCACTGTAGATCCTCCTCCAAAACTAGGGGGAAAGGAGATTTTTTCAGAAGAGTACCAGACTCGTCTATTTAGTTCATTAAGCATTGCTGGCATATCGGGTTGCTGTCAGGCAAGCGTTCCCTCACTCTCTTTTGGCATCTTCTTCTTTTGATTTTATTCTGTTAATTTTCTTTTGTAAGAAGCCATTGCTTGCATCTTTTTGGAGGCTGGTTTTCTTTTTCGTGACAAATTTCCCACCAATATGATCTATATTTGCCTAATTTCAGGTCACATTGCCACTGGGATTTCACGATAGTTGTCCTGTATCTGTGTCCTTCTTAGCCAGGCATGGGGCAGATCGTTTTTTACTAGATACTTTGCAGACCATGTATAAGTCTTTACAAGAGGAGGCTGAGACTGCTTCCAAATCCAAATTCTCAAAAGATGCTGTTAGCCAAGAACAGTCAGCTGAGATTGCAAAAGAAAAGGTATGGGCCTTAAGGTTTTGCTGCTCTTTAGACTATTTTCTTTGCGGACATATCTTCCTGCTCTTATTTTTTTCTGATAGGAATTCCTTGATGCTATCCGGCTTCATTTACTCATGCAACCTGTTAATTCTGATCAGTGTGCTTCTGCAGTTGTGTGACCTCTATAATTATTCTTATGGCCGTTCCCTCTCCCCTTGTACCAGAACTGTTGGATGTTTTAATGATGAAATTCACGTTACAAATGTTTTGAAGATTTATCTGAATCAGCTCTCTCTCTTACTGATTAAGAATAACTGGGTTCTGTGGGTTTGAGAAGTATGACAAGTTACTTTTAGGTTAAATTGCAAAATTTCCTCAAACATTGCTATATGTTTCAAAAAAACCCTATTAGGACTAAAAGGAAATATTGAAAAGTTGCAATATTATCCTTGACCTTTCATAGATATTTCATTACTACCTTAGAGTAAAAATCTGTTGAGTGTTGTGGAAATTGGGACTTGGATCAGTGTAGTGATAATCTGGAACGATGTGGTGGTTTTCCGGTCCCAATTTTCGTTTCACATCACCGTTGGACCATTTTTAAAACTCAAAGACACAGCTGTACAACTTATAGAACAAATTCTGTTGAAGTAAGGTCAGTGTTGTTGAGGCGACCCCGGGTGCGCGCCTAAGGCGAGAGGCGAGGTGCCCAGGGGCATTTGCGCCTCTTGTGATGCTTAAGTGAGCCTCTTCAAAGAGGCGATTGCCTTTTGGCGCCTTGGTGTGCTTTTAGCTTTGTCAAAGGCGAGCACCTAAATATATTATCTTAATATTTATATTTTTTTCTTTTTAAAAAAAAAACTCGGTTTCTTCTACTTCATCGAATGTCCACTCCTCACACTTCTACTTCTCCTTCACGATTTCGTTTCTCCTTCAAGGCTTCTCTAAAGGCGTCACCTTCTGCGAATAGCTTCATCAAATCATCAATTTTGTTCTCTTGCGTTTTGCGGCTGCTTCGATTTCAAGAGTTGTGTGGCTGTCTGGGTTTCGTTTTCCTTTTGATACTGATTTTCTGGGTTGTGTAAAGGATTATAATTTTTATGTTGATTTCTTGAACCTTGCAGCAAGTTTTGTCGGTTAGTAGAGTCATACTTAGTGGATCTGAGTGGATCAAGATATTTATTTTGAGTTGTTTTCTAATAACTTATAATCATTTTAGTTTTTGCATGTTATATATTCGGTGAGTGGGGTGAGGGATATTATATATTCTTCCTCTCAATTCATCTTATAATTTATATTATTAATTATAATTATATTTTAATTTTTCTTTCAATAAAATCAATCTGATAGTTTATATCTTATTATTATTATATTCATATTCTACATATATTATTCATTCATTCATTCATTGTATCTCACTTTGCTCAGGCGACACCTTTTTGTTGCCTCTCGCCTTGAGGTGCACCTTGTGCTTTGAAAACACTGAGTAAGGTCGTATTGATATATTCCAAGGGTAGTTTTGAAACCTTTATTGAAGATAAAAGGTAATATTACAACTTTTGTGAGAATAGAGGTATTTTTGAAAGAAAGGGTAAAATTCAAGGGCTTTTTAAAATTCAGTTAAATTTGATGCCAAGTTGCAGAGTGAGTAGCATATATGATGACCTCCTTGCAGTATAAATTGACAGTGATAGGTTCCATTAATATTTTCAATTGCTTCTTAAAATAGTGCCAATTATTTTGATATAATCAGGCATATCAATAGCTCTGTATTTGCTGCTTGCTCTCCAAAACCCCATCTCTCTTTTTCGGTAAACTTGATGGCAGGGAAGAATTTTTTTTATTGCTTACCATATTGCTATAGTTTCACAATATATTGCTAGAGATTGTCCACAACTCTCTATTCTCTAGATTTCACTGTAGAGTTTGTAATACAAAATCCTGTTCAGTACTTATCCTTGTAGTCTTCCTCTTCAATAAATCTTATGAAGCAGATGTATATTTGTTGATTGGCTCTTATGATGTTTTCTAATCGGGCACATTCATGTGTAACTTTGGAATACCAGGGAAATCAAGCATACAAAGAAAAACAGTGGGAGAAGGCTATTGGTTGTTATACCGAAGCCATCAAACTTAACAGCAGAAATGCTACATATTACAGTAATAGGGCTGCAGCATACTTGGAGCTTGGGCGGTATGTTTATTTTTTTTAAGAAATAAAGTTTCCTTTAATCTCTCAACCGTTTCCTGTAGGGTTATGATAATCTCTTTCTTTCCTTTGTGTCTTTTCAGGTTTCACCAAGCAGAGGCAGATTGCAGTAAAGCTATTGACCTGGATAAAAAGGTGATTTGTGTAGGAAATTTTTATGTCGGGATTTAGATTTTAATGGTCCACATCTATTGGTTTATTCCTTATGATAATCAGAAACCTTTGAAATATCCTTTTGGTCTGTTATTTGCTCCTCTGTACATCCTGCTCTGCTTTCATAGTAAATAACAATGACTCCATTTGGTAATCATTTCGTTTTTGGTTTTGGGTTTTTGAAAATTAAATTTATTTTAGTTTAAAAGGTTTAGCTTGGTTTTTGAAAATATTGGTAAACAGTCGATAACAAAACATGAAACTTAGGGGTAAGATGAGTGTTTATAGGTTTAATTTTCAAAAACAAAAAATGAAATGGTTACCAAATGGGGCCAATATTATTCATTTAAAATTAATAGTGTTGTTTGCAAAATTATAATTTGAATTTGTATGGCTTGTTTTTGCTTTTGCGGCGACTTTACAATTTCATTGATACTGAAATAAAAGGAGGTTGCAACTCCCTTTATCTCATCGACCTTATCCTTGTTAGCGTTACTCTCTATCTGAATGAGTTCCAAAAATTTGGATATTATCTTGGATAGATGTCTGGATTATGGAGTCATGAACGGATGCATTTTGGTGAAAGATATTTTAGGTCCCGTTTGGTAACCACTTTGTTTTTGAAAATTAAGCCTATGGACACTATTTCCACCCCCAAATTTCTTCCTTTGTTATCTACTTATTACCAATGATGAGGGTGCTAAGGGGGTGTCAACCTAGTTGAGATGCCCAGGTGCGCTTCCTGATCCCTTTGTTTTGTTTTGTTATGTTCTATTTTCATGCTCTTTGTATAATTCTCTTGTACCTTGAGCATTAGTCTCATTTTATTTTCCTAATAAAGAGGCTCGTTTTCTTTTAAAAAAAAAATCAATAGTTTAAAAAACTAACCCAAATTTTGAGAACTAAAAAAGTAACTTTCAAAAAGCTATTTTTGTTTTTAGAATTTGGCTAAGAATTCAACCATTGTACTTAAGAAATATGTAAAGTATTGTAAGAAATATGGATGAAATAAGTTTAATTTTAAAAAAACAAAAACTAAAAATAAAATGGTTATCAAACGGGGCTTAGTTGTTTGCTCTCTTTTTGTAAATTTTATAACTTGTGAACAGAGCTCGAGTGAATAATATTTTTGGTGAACGGTGTAATTTAATCTTAAATTTAGTAAGCATCATTATTGTGGAGTCTTTTCTTCAATATGGGTGATAATGATGTTGATTAAAAGTGTTGAGGATATAAAGTTCGTATAAATTTGAAGGGTTTCCTGTTTGAATGAAAGTGCAATGTTCCCATATTTTTGTACTAATAATGGATTCCATAAACATTTTCTCCGCACTTTATTTGACCTCCATTTTAGTGAGACTAGCCTTTGACTTTAAATGCTTCCATAATTTGCTTTAACATTTCCCAATCTTCTCCATCTTCCAGAATGTTAAATCCTATTTACGAAGGGGTACAGCAAGAGAGATGCTTGGTTTTTACAAGGAAGCAATTGAAGGTAAGCTGTTTCTTCTTGTCTGACTATAATTTTATAGCTTCCTGAAGGATTTTTTTTTTGCCAAAATTCTCACAGCTGTTCTCATACATCGTGAATTATTGTTGAGTTAATATTATAATATTTTTGGTGAAGCTCATATTAAAATATCATAACGGCTTATGCTAGAACGGACGATTAATTGTTGGGGCTGGTTTCTGATGCTGAGTTTTGTTAAAACTTGATCGTTTGATTAAAATCCAAATGTCATTTGCATCATTCTTATTTCGACTGCAGATTCTCTTTTTGATTGATTACTACATTTCTGATGCATCAAATCGAACTTGTCACTAATTGGATGGATTCGTATTGCACACCACTTTGGTGTCCTGCTTTTGCGCTCGAAAATTTTGAGACCTGTTTCCTGATATCAATGTTTTGATGTTAATATTTCCTGCAGATTTTAGTCATGCCCTTGTTCTTGAACCAACCAACAAAAGAGCATCAATATCTGCAGAAAGATTAAGAAAGCTATTCACAAGTTGACTCAGTGATGAGCAATTTTCTCGGGACTGAAAAATCGCTCATCTGGCAAGACATTGTTTTCTGCCATGAAGACCTATACGTGTTGACGGCGCCCCCATGGTCACAGACGTTCTTGCTGCTGGGAATATTTGAGAGTACATTTGGAGCGAATGATGCTATCCCCTTATTTTTGTATTTTGATTTGATTAGGAGCATAGAAACATTGGTTATTATTTTGCAAAAGCCGTGTAATCCAATTTTGTCTCAACCAACATTTCTCAATGCGGATTGTAGTTCTAGCTGAGCTGAGAAATGGTTACAAACTTGCAATACTATTATGGTGATTGGTGCAAGTACAAGTTAAATATTTTTGGAGCATTCTCTTTGTATTTTAGCTCAACTAGCATTCATGAGTATTACAGAACCTATTGAAGATTGTTTTTTTTTTTTTTTTTTTTTTTTCTTTTTCTTTAAATGCCAGTGGAGATTTGGATGACCTCTTGGTTAGAAGATATGTGATAGTTGGTAGGAATGATTGACCTTATAAGCTTGTTTTAACTTTTATAGTCTTAAAGCTATAAAATAATCTTCTTTTTAATGAAATACTTATAGAATGAATTAGCGTATGTCTTGGACAAGTCTCCGATTTTTATACTGTCATTCAACTTCTTCTTTCTTCTTTTTCCCCCCCTTTTTCTTTTCTTATGCTCTGCTATTTTCATTTGGTAGGGTACATATCTTCAGGGTAATTTTGAAATTCTTAAGATTACTTTTCTCATGCACAAAATTCTTCTAATCATATAAAATAAATTTAATATTTAATTTTGCACTTCTAAATTTAATTTTTATATCATAAAAATTGATTGTTTTTGAATGATTTGTATGTCAGAGTGATTTTGACCATTTCAGAATCACTCCCAAACATGTCTTAAATTCCTATTTCATTTCAGGTGCTCCTCCGTCACTTTCAAATCAACTGTAACATGTTAGTCAAGCTACTACTACATAGAAACAGATTTGAAGATTTACGAAGAAAAATGCAGTTCCCATGTCTTCGAAAGGTTGCAGGCAGTGAACAGGACAATGATTTCCATGCCTTCAAGAACCTTCCATTGAGAGAACATGCTGAATGAGCTTTGAAGATTACATTACCTCAGTCAAATACAAAGAGCTCATCCAACTGCTCATCCGTCCATTGTGGGAGTACTGGTTCTTGTGTTCTAGTCACTGTCTTCTTCATTTCATTGATTGTTTCAGCTTCTTGGTTATTTGGGACTTGAGCAGTGTTGGATGCAGCACCATTCTCTTTGGCTTGTGAGAGTTCGCCTGGATCTGTACCCATAGGATGGTTGATAGGCTCATCCAGCCCTGTTTCTTGATCCTGATCAACATCGACCGTGTAACGACCCACACTTGAGGTTCCTTTGGAGGTACCCACATCGATCACTGCCCGCTCTTTCTCGACGACGGACGGTCGGTTTCTAATGGTTCCATTCCCTTTCGAATTGCTAGATGATGCAGCATTTCCTTTTCCTGTTTGCAGATCACCTAGTTCATTCCCTCTCAGTTTAGTTTGCCTAAGATTGTTCATGATATTTTGAGTTGTTTCTCGTGATACATCAACATTCATCTGCGGCATGTGTAATTCTCCACTGGTATCTGCACAGTGCAAGGAGATTAATTGAAAAATATGCATCTCATCCTATTCATTCTTGTGATATAGCGTTTATGAAAAACCAAAAATCTTAACAGACATAATCAATTTGGCAGCCTTAGACAAGAAATTTGGATGAAAAAATATTGCAGACCTCCAGTTATAGGATCGGACTGTCTGATTGCTGTAGGTTTATTGTGCTTTATAAGAGATCCACTGTCCTTGGAGATAACCTACGGTATCAAAGCACAAGCAAAAGTTAGGTACAAGTGTACGCCCCGCAGTTCTAACTAATGAACGTAAATCAAAAAGGAAAAAGGGGGAAAGAAAAAAAAACTTCATAATTTTCTAAGAATCTTTCGGAGTTGACCATACTGTTCTGTAACTATATATCTACATTACATCCATACTTCCCCAGGCTAAAATTAGTTTCCCGGGAAACTATCCTAGAAAGTTTTGACCTTATAATAATTTCACTAAAGGAATCTAGAGTATTCTCTAGCAGACAGCGGGAAACAAGGGAGAAGTCTAAGTCCACAGCCAACTGCAGCTATCAGCTACCTAACACTGTATTCAAATAAGCAAGCTTATAATTGCCAATGTCAAACAAACCAGGAGTCAAACTCTTCTTAAATATCAATCATTATGCGCATGCATATGGCCTGGCCAATCACCAGTGATGTTTGTCCCCAAGTGGAAGAGCGGATAAGTTGTCTAACTATTGTGATTTGTCACAATAGATGCCGTGAAAACGCAAATCTCCCTTGTCCAGTAAGCTATAAATGATTCCTTTTTCTTTCAGAACCTTATTTTCATATAGAAAAGGTGACACGTGAATAGATGGCTAGAAACAGAGAAACTCACATCGTAGGATTATTGAAAGTAAATATGGTCTCACCCTTTTGAGCGGTTGTCACAGGGAGGTTTAAAGGTACTCACCGAAACTTGTGGAAGGATATTTCAAAAGGGCCCCTTCTTTTGTTTACTTGGTCCATTGTGTGGTGAGGGAGAGGGACACATATTTTTGGGAAGACCATTGCATGGGGGAGAGACCTCTTTGTTCATTGTTTCCTTGTATTTTTCACTTATCTTTCCTCAAAAATCATTTCAAGTGGTTATCAAAGGGAAGTGACGGATGTGGCCACTCATCTTTCCATACTCGAGGGTCGCCTCTTTAGGCGTGGGAGAAGAAAAGTGAGGATGTGGAGTCCCAATCCTTTGTAGGGGTTCTCATGTAACTCTTTCTTTTATTGTTTGGTTGATCCATCTTCTTTAGGAGTGTCGGTCCTTTCGGTGCTTTGGAGGATTAAGATCCTTAGGAAAGTGATGTTCTTTACTTGGCAAGTTTTACAAGACCACACTAACACGATCGATCGCCTCAACTCAAGAGGAAGTTGCCCTCGCTTGTTGTTCCTTCTGTTGTATTTTTTTGAGAGGCGGAGAATGACCTAGACCATATTCTTTGGCGTTGTGAATTTACGAGTTCAATCTGGGATTCTTTCTTCTAGATGTTTGGTATCATGGTTGCTCATCACAAAGATGCTAGTGCTATAATCGAGGAGCTCCCCTTCTCAATCTGCCTCATGGGGAGAAGGGTTGCTTTTTATGGCTAAGCTTGCTGGGTGTGTGCTATGTTTTGGGTTTTGTGGGGTGACCGAATAGTAGGGTTTTTAGAGGTGTGGATAGAGACCCCAATGAGATTGGATCCCTCGTTCGTTTACATGTTTCTACGTGTGCTTCGATTTTGAAGATATTTTGTAATATTCTTTAGGAGTTATTTTGCATAGTTGTAAGTCCCTTTTTGTAGAGGGAGCTTCGTTCTTTTGTGGCTGGCTTTTTTATGCCTTAGTTTTCTTTCATTTTGTAGATGTTGCTTTCATAAAAATAAATTTAAAGAAAAGAAAAAAAGATTGTTCATAACAGAGTAAGATGTTCCTTAGTATGAAGGCTTACTAACTAGTTGAGCAATTCTTAAAGCAAACCATACCTTGACAATGTTACTTCTTGTTACATTGAGCACATGTACAAAACGCGTGGGAGAAAACACGGCAACCTGGGCAATAAAAGAAGACGAGATGAGCATTCATTGAGCAACTGTAACTCTGATTCCCGAAAGTTCAAGTTTCCAAACAGAATTAAGATAATGAATTCAACACAATTATCAAATGGTGTACACCCAAGTGCCTGAAATAATGAAATCAAACCTTCTGCAATATTAAAACTGCACCAACAGATATGTCCTTCCCAAAATTTCCTTCAGCAATGACTCTATGGTGGATGCTAGCGTCGATTGTACCTGTTGGATCCTGATACCAGAAGCATGCTTATTTTCTATCCATAGAATACTGAAATTTTTTTAATGCTACTTTCTGCGTATTGGACATTACTCGGAAATCTAACCTTTAAAGCTACCATCATTCCACCCAGGCCATTTGAAGTACAAGATTTGATAATGGCTACGACCTAACAAAGCAGCCAGGGGATAACATTAACAGAAAACACAAAACCCTAATTGAAAATTTGCAATTAAAAGAAGCCAGAGTGAAGAAATATTAGCAATAATCGATGCCAAGAAACATTCACTAAATGGGTCTTCAGCAATAATCATTTGAACATCGTCCGTTCTATCACTTAGAAACAAATGGTACTGTAATTGTAGGCCAGGAATTTGATTCATCAAGCTTCCAACATTTTTTCATGTCAGAAAAGCAAAAAGGGTTTGAATAAAAATTACCAGATCAACTTTCTCATCGTTGAAGCCATTCTTGATAGAATTCAAAGGAGTTTCAGACAAAGCTCCATTACCGTCCATCGCACCTACAAAAACCCTTGAATTAAACCTCCAACGATTCCACACCTTCTCAAATCACCAAACAAACAGGAGGAGAAAATGATAACCAACTAGGCCGCGGACAAAATCCAAAGCGCAAACCCACGGACTGCGATTGAAATCATCGTCCTCTTCATCACCATTTTCGATAACTCTCCTAATATACTCCTGAGTAGGAACGGGCTCTTCATCGCCAACATAGGAGTTGTCACCGCGAGTTCTGCGCTGCATTGCCGCCTGAACCGCTCCGGCAGGACCAGGAATAATACGCGAAGACGCACCAGACGGACATGGGACCTCTGATTCAGTGGAAATCCGTTGGGATCGACAAATTGAAGTCTGAGATAAGAAATTCGACTCCGATTGGTGGTTATCAGATTCGGGTTGGGACTGGAAAGGGGCGCGATAGCAGGTTTCAAGAAGCGGCAGAGAGAGAGGGGAAGTGGCGGCGGGGGAGAGGGGTTGAGGGCTACGGTGGCGCTTCAAAGGGCGGAGGAGGGAATGTACGTCGGAGTAGTCGAGATCAAGGGCTTCCCATGGTTCCATTTTTGGAGCTTCGAATTGGAAAAGGAACTGTGGAAGCCGCCGATTGCAGAAAGGGAAGCGCCGGATTTGAAGTTCGAACCGGAGTTGGAAGACCACCGTCGCCGTCCATTTGGATTCGCTACAGACTCTTGTTTCGGCTTTCCCGGCAAGTTTCTACCCTGTTTAGTATTGGGCTGGGCCGGATCCGGCCCATTAATGTTATATAAGGTCCATTTTGCAAAGTATCAATTTTGTTGTTTTAAGAGATCTTTACGTAAATAATCATTTTGGTCATATTTTTCAAAAATGTTTATTTTTTATTTTTTTAATGAAGGCTTTTTGTGTTTTTTTGGGATAAATTTACTTTTTTTTTCTTCTAAATTTTCGTTCATAATTTTTTTTATAACTATTTCCTTTTTTATTTTTGTTTTTTTGTCCCGGATTTGTTTGTAATTATTATTTAAGTCACCTTTTATTGTAAGTTGTGTATTGTTTAACGTGCCTAATAATGAAGAATGATGTTTCATATTTTAATTCATTTTTAATTTTTTTTGTGTAAAAAATTATTTTTAGTGATTCTTGGTTTTGGTTCTTCATCTCTCTCATTTGACAATAAAAAGGTGTGTATGTTTCTATTTTTTATATATATTTCCTTATTTTCGAATCTTTCTTAATAATGGAGAGAGAAACTCCATTTATTATGAAAAGAGAAGATGCACTTAATATGAATTTTTCATATTTTCAAATAGAGAGAGAAAATACATTTATTTGTTGAGATTTTTTTTTTTATTTAGTTTAATTGGAGAAAGAAAATGCATTTAATGAAATTTTATTTTATTTTCGTTGGTTTCACATATTTTTTTATTTTTATTTTTTTGCGGATTTATGGCTATTTAAAATATACCTCACAACATTTTGTTATGTATTTGAAAATATTCTAACCAATATATGAAATATATCAAAGTATATAAATTAAAGATTGATTCAATACTTGACATAAATCACCGTATAATCTAATATATGAAAATATACAACAATATATAAATAATATTGGTTTAATGTTTGACATAAATCACAATATATATCATAAATTTCATTTAGAATATATAGATTGACGAATCCGTAAAAGATCACATTGCATCAATAAAATGAAAGGCCCCACATATTTTATGAACTCTAATATATATGTCTATGTCTTTATTCTATTTTTGGAGAAAGAGTTTAGAGGTCATTTGTTTGTTTGTTTTGAAACGTAAATAATCAAAATTTTTAATTGTCTAAAATTATTCTAGAATTACAAATATCTAATATCTTTAAATAAATATGTTTATTTTGTAGAAACGTTTTTGCAAATATCTAAAAATATTTCAATAATTATGTTTGTTTCATAAAATTTTCTTTTGAGAATGTCATAAATTTATAAATATAATTTAAATTTATATAACATATTTATTTTTATCCATTCGAACTTATATTATATTGTTCCCAACAAAATAATATATAATGATTTAAGATTTTTTTTTTTTATATAAAAATGAATATTAATTTGAATTTGAATACTTTTCTAAAAAAAGAACTATGATATAAAAAAAAAATGATATATATGATCAAAAATATTTATTTTAATTATATAATGTAAATAAAAAAGAGTATATATATATATATACTAAACAAATAGTCCCTTAGTATATGATGGTTACAAAACCATGAACATATACTTTCATTAAACAAAACAAAAAATTGAAACCATATGGATAAGTTTGAAGATTACACCTAAAATATCAACAATTTATTTTGAAAATACATGTGTGGGTTGCTCCAAGAAAGATAACATGGGTTTGTCCATTTAGGTCTTCCAACCATCAAACAAATTATATTCCTTTAAAATATTCATGAAAAAAGTGAAGCTCTTTGTCAAGCAAACAAAGACCAAATGGTCCAAAAGAAGCAGACATTTTAAGGTATAATTTGATAGCTTTTCTCTCTCTCTCTCTCTCTTATAGATTTTTAATTTTCCTTTTCTTTTTCTTTTTAATAATAATAATAATATTATTATTATTTTAATGATTGAAGAAAGAAGAGAGTTTTTGAAAAGAGGGAGAACATCACGCAACCATATCAAACCATACATTGATGTGTCTAACGTGTTGAACCATCTTTCTTCTAGTTACACAATAATTAAAAAATATATATATTCATAATTATTTATCAATTTCAGTAAGTAAAATCTTATTTTTAAAATTTTTGGGATTAAATAAAAATTAAGTTTAAATTTTAGATACAAAAGGTCCTATTTTGTAGTTCCATACATTATAAGAACATTCATGTGTATGAAATGTCAAACTATCACTTCTCACATTTAAACCTTCCCTTTTTTACTTCAAATGTTAAAATTTGTTGACGATAAATTTATATGACATAATACTTGGTGAACGGACATAAATTTAAATGAGAACAAAAAGTATTTAAACAAATAAAACTTGAAATTTTTACCATTTTAATAGAAAATTAGAGGAAAAATTAGTTTTTTTTCCTTGAAAAATAGTGAATTACAAAACTACCACAAGCTATAACAGATATTGATGATAAAAGTAAAAGTAAAAGGGATAGAAGTAAAAAGTAAGAGAGATGCACACAGACTTGATAACCGAGTTCGATGAAATCACACCTACATCCAGTAGGCTTTAGAGAGATTCACTAGAATGTAACCTTGTTTTACAACATACACTTCAACTAAGATTACATAAAGTCATACTCATGTTTGAATACTATTGAGCAAGTTAGGCTCTCCCTAACATTGACATTGCTTATGATGAGTCTGCAGATTTAGGCTCCCTAAATCTGATGCCATAACAACGACTTCATTCTCTTTTCACCTACTAGTTGAAGGAATGTTCAACCAACACTCTACGACAATACTATATCGAATCTATTTGGACAACCAAAGCTTTAGAGAACAGTTGTGCTTCTTTTTTAGAATAATCAACAACTTAAATGCATGTAACTTCTGTTGAATTGTTGTCAATCAGTGTGCTTAAAGATGTCCAAAAAATCTGTGGGGTCGGGGGGTTGGGACTCGCGGGGACTCGCATCGAACAGGGTGGGGAATTCCCGAATACACAGGGAATGGGGAAGGGAGTGGAAAATTTTTTCCCCATTTACAATTCGAGGCCGGGGACGGGGAATATATTCCCGTCCCCGATCCCACTCCGCCCCAACTTTGTATATAAATTATAAATTTTTAATATATATTCATATTATATCGTAGACTTTATTAAGATAATTATGGATGTTTTAATTATTTAAGTTCAAGATTTTTATTAGTTTAATTCTTTAGATGTTGTAATATTTAAGTTAGGATGCTCTAAATGTTGAATTTTAATTTTTACAAATTATGAGAATTTAACATTTTAATTATATTTTTTAAATTGTATGTGTATTATTGTTTTAATTAATAAATTGATAATATTTCATTTAAATAAAAATTCCATTGAAAATGTTTAAAGAATTGTAAAAAAATATATTTAATTAAAATTAAAAAAAAATGTTAGAGAAAAATAAATGCGGGGAATTTTTCTCTACGGGAAAATTCGCGGGGACGAGGAATGGAATAGGGGCCTTCTTCGTCCCCGACCCGCTCCGTAGACATCTCTAAGTGTGCCTCTGCAAGAAAAACGACTTACCCTAAAAATCACACCGAAGGCATAGATAAAAACAAGCCTCGTAAGGCAAGAGAGTAGCCAATGACAATAACACAAATAAGGAAAAAATCACCCCAACAAATTTGTCACCAATAAAAAAAGAATATTCACGTCAAATCAGCGACACAATATCCAATATAATAAAATAAATTATTATCCGCCAACCAATAATATAACACCCCTATTTTTTGTGACATTTTTCATCACGTAAGTTTCTATTGATTCAATAAAATGATGCTATGAATTTTTATTCTCAACATAACTTAACATTCCTTAAATAGACTAAATTTATAAAAAAAATATAAGTATAAAAAATTTAATTGAAACTTTTTAGGTAATAACTTTTTTTAAAAAAAATAAAAAAATCATTTTAGAATAATAGCTATTAGAATGAAAGGCACCAAAACTTATATAGTGGCAGTTTGGCCCACCAACTTGGTGTTATAAACAACTCAATTTCAATAGTATTTACTATTGAATTTTGCACATTTATTGAGTAACTCTATCTTCCTTTATTTTTCTACTTTTCATATTTATTGAAAATTGCATCTTCCTCTCTATCTCTATTTTTTACATTTATCGAATAACTTTATAATCTTTTTTCTTTTCACATTTATCAAAGAACTCCATATTGCAACTCTACATCCCAAATACAATCTTATTAACTACAATATGTTAACTTCAAGTGTATTAATTCTACTCACTAAGCTACCAATAAGGCAAAACAATTTGGTGAGACAGAGGTTCAACGGATTTTAAATTCATATAAATGAGTCAACCTAAATTATTGATTTCATTTTTAGTTTTCTATTTTTGAAATTGATGCTTGTTTTCTCCCCATCTTCTATTATATTATTTATATGTTTTAAGTAAACATTTGAATTCCTAATCAAATTCTAAAACAAAACAAGTTTTTGAAGATTATCATTTTTTATTTTCAAAACTTTATTTGATTTTTGAAATATGAATTGAAAGCAAATAACAAAATAATAAAATTCATGAATCGGGATGATGTTTTAATTTTTTTTTAAAAAAAAATCGACGATAAAATGGCTATAAAGCGGGACCTACGGTACTATAAACTCGAGCATCACAAAAAACAATTACGACCTCGAGCAAAATATTGGAATACAATGAGAGAAGTTACTAAAGAGATGTTTGGAGCATTAATTTGGGTTGAGTTGAGTTGATTAACTACTACAGTTTTAGCCTTTGTTGAGAGCAAAAAATTATCAACAAAACTTGAATGTTATCATTTGATTAAACTCTCAAGATGATTGAAAAAATGTAACCAAACAAATTGAAATTATTAACTCATAGAGTTTAATAGTGGTACTATATAGTAATTTAATATTAATAGTGAGCATATAGTCAAAACAAAATAAATTTATGTATAAAAATACTTTTGAGAAAATGTAACCAAACCCATTTATATGTTATTTTAAACAACTCTTCACTTCTTTGTTCACCAAATGAGGATCTCAACGTAAACCCTCGTGATTTTATTTTTGGTTTCACCTAAGATCCCTCATATCATTAGGATAGTTGTTCTCCCTTATATACCCATGACATCCTGTTGTGACCTTGATTGCATCCCCAACACCAATATACGTGCATAATAAATCCCAAGCTATAATTTCTCATAAAATGTCATAAACAACCATAAACTCCTTGATGACTTCTTTTTTGTGTCTCCATATCATACCTTCCACTAATGTAAAAGTATATTATAATTTCGTTGTTTGAATGAAACAAAAATACCATGAAATACATGTAAAAAATTGTAAGATATATGTGAAAGTTTTGGATTGACGGCTGTTAAAAATTTGAAAAAATATGTGTACAATTCATTGGTTTAGCAAAAAGTTAAAAAAACAAAAATAACAATTAGGAAATTAGATTATGAAAAAAACTATATTAGGTAGACTTAATAACCAACATTTAAAATATCTATGTAATATCGAAGTTTTAATTTTACGAAAATTTCGATGGAAATATGGATAAAATTTCAACTTGGATGGATATTTCGAAAAAATTATAAAAACGAAAAATTCAAAAAATAAATTTAAATTAGTAAAATAAATATTTCATGATATTTAAATAAATTAACGTATCTATTATTAATATAATATTTATATTAGTAATATTTTAGTATTTAATTATTATGTTTGGTGAATTTTCACGGTTATTAATTTTAGATTTTAAAAGGCAACTCAACTGTCCCAATAAAGCACGAAATGATTGGAAGAAAAAACAAAGAAAAGAAAAGGACGACCTCCTTTCACACGCCTAAACTAAGCCTCATCCACACCTTCCCATAATTTCCGCAACCTACAACCGGATCTCTTGGTCACCTATCCCTCACCTGGAACGACCAAATATAAATTTCTTAATTTATTCAAACATTAATAGCAATTAAAATTCGCCGCCCGACCAACAAAAATTAAATATTTGACAGATAAAATTCGGTAGCTTCTGGGTCCCACGGAATTTACTCGATGTTTTAAATATTATTTAATTATTTTTTAAAATAATTTGTTCTAAATTTTCGAATTGAAATTTTTTTATTTGGTATATATATAAATAGGAGGGAGCAGGGGGCGATGCCGGATACACCAACATCGCCGAAGAGCGGTGGCCGGCTGACGCTAATGGAGAATCTTCTCGGACTTCTCCGTATTCGTATCATTCGTGGCGTCAATCTTGCTGTTCGTGATGTTCGTAGTAGCGATCCTTATGTTGTTGTCAAGATGGGAAAGCAAGTACGTTTTTCTCTTCTTTTTCTTTCATGATCACCTGCTTTTGTTGGTTCGAATTTGAGGTTTTCTTTCGTATGATTGTTTGTAATGCTGCAAGATCCTTGAAATCTGTTGTTTACTTCTGATTTTCATCGTTTGATTAACTATGTAGTGAATCGATTGATTTGCTTGGGATAAGGGTCCTGTGAGTAGTGTGTTTTCCGAGGAACGGTGAACTATATGAGTAATTGTTAGTAATTGGTTGAATTTGTGGCTCAATCGTTCAAAAAATGGCGTGAATGTTTGGATCGTTCTACATGTACGGATATTTGGGAGTTGCAGAAATGAATCTTGTGTGTGGGTGGAGCTGAGCTGATGTTTAATGCGAGTTTTTATCTGAGGAATGAGATGTATTAAATTCCTGGCAGTTGAATTGTTAACCCAGATGAAAATCACGAGAAATTGTTGTAATGAATTGTGTTGTTTTAGGTAGGCCAATCAATTACTTTGAAGATGTTAATGATCCATTGAACTACGGCGTTACCAAAATGAGGAAGTAGGATATCTTAATATTAGATGTAAAAATCCTGCTTGCCGCCATTTTCTGTGCGCCTTTGTTTTCGTTTCTTACAAGGATATAGAATCGGAGAGCGAGAAAATTAATTTTCATGGATTGCTGCTGCTTAATACTTTTTGTTCTTATGGTTTTAGAAACTGAAGACACGGGTGATAAAGAAGGATGTCAATCCTGTATGGAATGAAGATCTAACTCTTTCTGTCAGTGATCCGAATCTTCCAATTAAGCTGGTAATCATTCTTTAGTTATTATATAGGGTTGTTTTCAATTATAAGAAAACGAACAAAAATATTTACAAATATAACAAAATTTTATTGTCTATCTACAATAGATGTCTATCTGTGTCATGATAGGCACACCGCGATACTATCTGTGTCTGTGTCATGATAGACACACCGTGATACTATCTGTGTGTCTATCTCTATCATGATAAACTCATGATAGACACAGATAGTGGTGGTCTATCACGGTATATTACAAATAAACTGTGATATTTTTTTATTATTTGTAAATATTTTCAGCAGTTTTGCTGAATTATATATTCTATATGTTTTATTTTTCATATAATAAAATTGAAAAAGTTTGTTGAATAGTAAGGCAGTGACATATTTTACGAGTTTTTTTGTTCTTCGCCTAATCTCCTTCTTATACATTAACCATGAGAGAAATTTTTAAAGCTTTTTAGCTTTCTTATACTATTGAATTCCCTTTTGAAATGATGATCCATGAATAGCAGCTTATTTTCTCCGTTAAAATGATATATTATTGGTATGTTGCTCTGCCATCAATCTGGAATGCTTTTTTAACAATTTCCATGTAGATATACTCAAGAACTACAAAGCTGAGTTGTGCTTATTGTTGACCAAATTTGTAGCAATTGCTATTGCTAAGCCAGGCCAAGCTTTTTTGTCCTGTGAATTAGTGCAGTTTTGCCAGGAAAGTTATAAGTGATCATTTTTTAGTCTCCGATGGCTTCTTCCATGGACGCCATACTTTGGCAGCATTCTTTCATATTCCGTCATGATTACTTTTATATTGAAAGAAACCACCGGAACATTATCCCTCACAGTGTTAAATACTAGTTTGGACTTTGAAAATCAAAGTTTGTGTAAGGAGATCTGGCTCTTCAACGATTATTTGCTTCATCTGGTATTTTCATTATCTGCTGTTTTAAAACTTTGTGTACAGTCTTTGACGTTTGAAGAGAAAACCATTGACAAAACGAGTTATCTTCCTAGTATATCTGTGGCACATAATCTTAGTATGGAAGAAAGCTAATCTTTTTTCTGCTTCTCTTCATGTTTTTGAATATGAGGAATTGTTAATCAAGGATTCTAGAGAAAGAGAAAAGGGGCGTGGACATTTATTGTATTATGCGTTGACCTTTCTCTCTCGCTTAGTTTGACATTTCTAGTTCTTCAACTTTGGTCAAAGCTATTTTAATGAGTCCCTTGTCTTGGTGCTCTAATGAAAATTAACTTCCATGACTTTCTTTCAGTACCATGTTTCCTTGCATTGATTTTATTTTCTATTCATCTTTGACCTGGTTACAGACTGTTTACGATCACGACACATTTAGCAAGGATGATAAAATGGGATGTGCTGAGGTCGATATCAAAGCATTCATGGAAGCTCTGAAGATGAACTTGAAGAATCTTCCCAGTGGAACGACAATAACACGAATGTTACCGGCCAGGCAAAACTGTCTTGCTGAAGAGAGCTGTGTCGTTTGGAAAGATGGTAAAGTAGTCCAAGATATCTACCTTAGATTGAGAAATGTTGAATGCGGGGAAGTCGAAATTCAGTTGCAATGGATTGATCTTCCAAACCACAAAGGCTGAAAGAAGACTTGGTTTATCATCATCCCTGCTAGCTAGAGGTTACTGCTCATTCCACTTCCTATCATTTTCCTTTTTCAAGATATAATATTTGTATAGTAGTTCTGATGTTCTTATGGTTTTATGTATCCTAGTCAGTCTACATAATACTTGATTGTAGCATGCATGTTATGTATAGTCTTGCGCTTTGGCCAAGTTTTCTGATGGATTTCTTAAATAAGTTGTATTTGCCAATATAAGCTATGATTTTCATCCAAATTGGACCTGAGTTATATTGATATCTCTAAGACGTCTATATCGATCGACTTTCTTAAGTTCCTTAAAAACATTCTTTTTAAGCAGTTAGAAAATTATTCCAAGCAGGTCGTTAATTCGAAGTAGTGTTTGGTATTATATGACAAACAACTATCCTTTTCATTCATATGCATCCACTTTCTTTAATAAAATGCATCTATGTTGGGTTTCATATTGTAGATCATGTTTTGTTCCAGTGTTTTGAAGACTTAAAAATCATTATGAATCTATCACATCCATCTTCCATAACCAAAAATCACCTAGTACTAGATTACTTCTATATAGTTTCGATACACATCGTTACTAATATGTAATATTCCTAAACTTTGAGGGTTTATTTCAATTGTATCCATGAACTAATTGATAGTAATATTATTATTGTTGTTTCTAGGTTTAAACGTTGTGTTTATTTTATTTTGGTTAAACATTTTATTGAAAGAAAACTAATTTAAAATTTTAAACTAATAAGTATCAATTGAACTCTGTTTTTTTTATAAGCAATTCAACTATAGTATTTCGTTAGGATTTTGTCTGACAATTAATTTTTTTTGAAAGGTATTGTAATTAAAGTGTAGGGTGGGGAATCAAACCTCAAGCTGGGAGGTCAATAGTACAAGCACTATACAGTTGAGCTACGCTCTGGTTGGTAATACTTAACCCTCTTGGTGGTAATACTTCTTTCAATCGAGGGATTGACACTATTGGAGAGAACGGTCAAAATCGAATTGTATTAGCAATTTTTATTTTAATATGACTATTTTCGATCTTTATCTCATTCATCACTTTTCTCTTTTTACTTATTTAGAAAGATTTGCATGATAATTTGAGTAATATTATTTAGGTAATTTTGAGTTGATTTTCAATATAATGAAGTAAATAATTATGAATTATTAATCAAAATTTTAAATTGGTCCACTTACAAAAATTTCGTATATAAATTGAGTTATAATTGGATACATACAACTCTCAAAGTTTAAGTATATATATTAAATTTTTATAGGAAAAATAATATATACCCCTTTATATATGATTTTTCTATGTGAATTTGTTAATCAATTACAAATGTAATTTATGACATTGTATATGTTGTATCAATTGAAACTTTGTTCCATATACACCAATGCTTTCCCATTTAATAACTTTTCTTTAAGATAAAAATCCATTTATATCCTTAAACTTTGAAGTTGTATCAATTTAAATCATAAACTAGGAGTTGTATTAATTTAAACTCTAAATTTTAGGAGTTGTATCAATTTTAACAATGAACTTGTGAGTTATATCAATTTAAATCTCAAACTAATAATTGTATCTATTTAGACCTCGAACTTTCATAATTGTATCAATTTAAACCTTGAACTTTTATAAATATATCAATTTAAACCCTGAAATTTAAGTGCATCAAAATAAAACATAATGAAGGGTTTAAGTTGATACAATTATGAAAGTTTAGGGTTTAAATTGATACACTTATAAAAGTTCAAGATCTAAATTGATACAATTATTAGTTTGGAATTTTGATACAACTTCAAAGTTTAGAGTTTAAATCGAGACAATTATTAGTTTAGAATTTAAATTGATACAACACTCAAAGTTCAAGGGTATAAATTGATATTTGCCATTTTTTTTTAAGTTAGTTATTTTAAAATCATGATAGACACGAACCTAAACATAAACTCAATTGGTTAAAAAATATATCTTCAATAAACTAGTTAGAGATTAAATTCTCCATCCTCACATTTTGGTGAACTTAAGAAAAAAAAAAACTAATATATATCTTGAATTAGTCAAATTTCAGTTTGGTGGTATATATCTCTATGAAAGTGAGAACTTTCCTAAAAACTCAATAACTTTACAAAATTAATGTTAGGCTATAGCTTTAGTGACTCAAGAAAAGGAGAAGCTTTCTTCCCCCAAAATAAGGCAACCTCAATTAAAAGTAGTTAATTTTCAAAGCAACTTACTTTTTGATTGATCTAATCCAAATTCAAAAGTTTTTTCCTTTTTCCTTTAAAAGAAGATCTTGATCAGGTTAATTGGCTAGGGTTTATAGCTTAACTTTGCCTCCTTAGAGACTTTTTAGAGATTGTAAAAGAATTTATATAAAATTTAAAATTAAAAGGAAATTTTTTTTTAAAAAAAAAAAACCCAACTTTATGGATAAAATCAACTTAATGGGATCTTCACTTTTGTACTCCATTCTTAGATTTTTTTAGAAGTCATGCATTTTTAATTTATGGAAATATTGCTATATGTCCATTGAATTATATTCAATATTCAATCATTTTATTTTAATTCTAGTTTTGATGGACATTTTTTAAGAATGTCTTTAAATAAAGAAAAATCAAAACGTATTTATAAATATAATAAAATGTTATTGTTTATCGATGAAAGATCGTAATAATCGAGATAAACTTCTATTATTGAGTGATAGAAGCCTATCATAATCATTACTGATAAACAATGACATTTTTTTATACTTAAAAATATTTTAAGTTGTTTTGCATTTAAAACAATTATTCTACTTTTTATAAGTCTACTTTTCATCCATTAAAGCATAAATCCCAAAAAATTATGTCCCTGTCACCAAAATAAACAAATAAACTTATATATAAATTATGAAATATTTGATTATATTTGTCCAAAATAACATATGATATATGATGCCATAGCTTTATGTCATTTCTTGTATGCACTCATATGGATATGAAAATTGACAAAATAATTCAAAGGTTCATCATTATAATTTGGTCCATTTTAGTTTTGAGCATAAAATTTACAATAGTAATATGCAAATGTCAACCTATTAATTATAAAAATATAAAGTTTCTTAACATTGCATGCAAAATGGAATTAAATTAAAATTAAGGGTGGTCGTAGAATTACAATTCAAACAAAGAAAGATAGATCTAGACTCGAAACTATAACACTAATATATAGAAAACCAATTTAATATGACCATCGCATTGTGTTCGTAAACAAATTTAATATGACCAGACATTGTGTTCTTATCATTCTCTATATACCGTTGGATATATAAAACAATTAGGTCACAATGTACTCTTTTTAAATAATTTTTGAAAGATTATTAATATATGGGTCAATTGAATATTAAATACTCACGTCTGCCCAAAACGGAACCGCTGGGGATACTCATTTGAAATCTGACTCAGATAGCTGTCACTGTCGACTAAAGTACTGTGCAGTACGCGGGCTCTCCCGATAATAACCTCTTTCGTTTCGAGTGAAATCGAAATTAGGATTTCGAAGAGAAACGAGATATTAAATGATATGATTTGGGCATGCATGAGAATAGAAATGAGGGGGATTTAAAAGGGAACAAACAATTTGAATTGGTTGTACGATGTGGGAGTGGGGAATTTGGGGTCCATTTAACATATTGTTGCTTGGTTTCTTCATTCTCATGTTTCCCTTTCTCTTCCTCCACTAATTACCATTTTTGCTTAAGCTCCTCGCGTGCCCAACAATAGTACTTCCACCACTCACTCCCCCACCCCTCTTTTAAACCCCATTCTACCCCTCCCCCATCAGCGGGTCATTTCGATATCGATATTTCGTTTGTTAAATTAGCGATTCACTCAAAAGTTTAAGTTATTTAGAGGAAATGATGTTATTATAGGAGTTTGAACATATGACTTCATGATCTGGTACCATGTTAAATTGCCGATTGAACCAAAAACTTAAGCGGATGAATTATGGTAAATTTAATTATATACATATTCACAGGTCTAATTATGACATGTTTGAGAGTGGTTTTGAAATAATCAAAATCGTTTTTTTGAAAATCACTTTGGAAAAATATGTTTTTAATAATTCAAAACCAATTTTGATGATATGAAAATTACAAATAAAAATGTAAAATTAAATATTAAATAAATTATGAGTGATTAAAAATAGGTTTCGATGTGATTTTGAACATCATAAAAGTAATTTTAACAATTTCAAAATTAATCTCAGACATCCACTTAATTCAATTCTATTTATTCGTTATTCATATTTGTATTAAAAATAAGTTCTTTGTTTGTGCTTGATAGTAGCGCATTGATAACAATTGAGTTTGCATTTGAAGTTAGAATGATAAAAATGTTCGAGACCAATTTAATTAAGTCAATGGATTATGTATTAAAATAATAATTAAGCACAAACTATATATAATTTTACATAATATTTATTAGCTTATCAAATTTTATTCTCCAAGAAAAAAAAAAGCTTCTCAAATTTTAGGCTAATTTTAATTCTTTGCCATGTCATTATATAGTATATCTCTCCTTAAATAAAATAGTGTATGTAGTATGCTTTTTTTTAATGGTAAATGTTAGTGATGTGGCTGAATAATTCCCAACTACACTTGTCCACTCTCTCATTATCCTCCTCACATAAACACGTGTCAATTTTTCTTTCTTTCTTTTGGATATTTAGTTAGAAGAAAATAATTTGAGTGCTCCATTTATGTACATCTCAACTATTATCCAATACGACATTTTTTTAAAATATATATATATATATATATATATATATATATATTAATTTTATTTTTATATGATTAATAAATGAAGAATATGATTGAGAGTAGTCTAAATTGCACTAATTAGAAATCAAAAATGAAAAAAAAAAAATATAGAAAAGGAATTAGAAAGTTAAGAGAATAATAAAACAGAGAGAGAGTGCCATATTCAAATCCAAAACCCATGAGTTAGAAAAAGGGAAAAAGAAAAAAAAAAAAACAAATCCAAGAAGAAAAAACTAAAAACCCCCCAAAAAGAAAGCTCTGTTTTTTAAAAAGCTTCCATAAAACCCTCCAAAACCAAACCAATCTGCCTTACAAAATCTTCCATTTTTTTTTCTCTCTCTCAGAGCTAAAACAAGAAAGAAACTAGAAAAAAAACACATGCTTTTCCATTTCACTTGCCTTTATCTTCATCCCCACACAACCAAAAACTCTTCACTTTCTTCACTTCTTCTTCCTCCTTGGACTTCCTCTGTTTTCCTCTGAATTCAAAGTTCTTTCAAAATGATTACATTATCAGACTTTTACCATGTCATGACAGCCGTCGTGCCGCTCTACGTCGCCATGATATTAGCTTACGGCTCCGTCAAATGGTGGAAGATTTTTACCCCTGATCAGTGCTCCGGTATCAACCGCTTCGTCGCACTCTTCGCCGTTCCCCTTCTCTCGTTCCACTTCATCGCCTCCAATAATCCCTATACTATGAACTTTCGGTTCATTGCCGCCGATACCCTCCAGAAAATCATCGTTCTGGTGGTGCTCGGCATCTGGACAAAGGTAATATTAAACCACCACTAAATTCAAAAGTTCAAAATGACAATACAAAAATTCAAATATAAGAACTTATTCGAACCATTTAAGTTGATGGGTTATGGTGAATTACGATGAAAAAACTCGAAGTTAATATATTTTATTGTGATATCATCAAATTAAACAGTTTAAGCTGATGGGTTAGGATTTTTTTAACAGGTGAGTCGGAGGGGGTGCTTGGAGTGGACAATTACTCTGTTTTCACTTTCGACTCTGCCCAACACTCTGGTTATGGGAATTCCTCTGCTCAAAGGAATGTATGGCGATTTTTCCGGCAGCCTAATGGTTCAAATTGTAGTTCTGCAATGCATAATTTGGTACACTTTAATGCTCTTCATGTTCGAATTCAGAGGAGCTAGGAACTTAATCTCAGAGCAATTTCCCGACACGGCAGCATCGATCGTCTCAATCCATGTCGAATCCGACGTCGTTTCTCTCGACGGTCGGCAAGTGCTGGAAACAGAGGCAGAGATCAAAGATGACGGCAAACTCCACGTCACCGTCAGGCGTTCCAACGCCTCTCGATCAGATATTTTCTCACGTCGATCACAGGGGCTGTCGTCGGGGACTCCCCGGCCATCGAATCTCACCAACGCCGAGATATATTCGCTGCAGTCATCAAGAAACCCGACGCCGAGAGGGTCAAGTTTTAACCACACTGATTTTTACTCCATGATCGGCGGCGGACCGGTGCCAGGAGTGGCATCAAGGGGACCAACACCACGACCGTCGAATTATGAGGAGGAGCATCACGGCGGAGGAGGGAAGAGTGGGGCGAGATATTATTACCATGGGAATTCAGCACCGGCGCCACCGCATTACCCTGCTCCGAACATGGGAATGTTTTCGCCGACGGGATCGAGAAATGTAGTTTCAAGTAAGAAATCGACGGCGAACGGGCAGGTCGGTCAGTACAAGATGGATGATAGTAACAATAACAACAATAAAGATCTTCATATGTTCGTTTGGAGTTCAAGTGCTTCCCCTGTTTCTGATGTGTTTGGAAGCCATGATTATGGAGCTCCCCATGATCACAAAGAAGTTAAATTGGCTGTTTCTCCTGGTAAAGGTTTGTTCTTTTTTTCATCCCTTCATTTGTTGAGTTTTGTACTAATTTTCAAGTTCACAAGTAGTAGAAACAGTTAAAACTACAACCTTTCTTTTTCTTCCTATCGATTAAGATTTAGTATGGTATCAAAACGAATATAACTTTGAAGTGTTGTTTTTTAAATAGAATATTGTACTAGTTTTCACCGAAGCGAGTGAAGGAGAGTATTGAGAATGAATATACTTTACGAGTTAAACTTTTGAGTCTAATGATGATTTAACGAGTCGAATTTTACAGTAGAAGGTGGAACGAGACAGAACAACAGAGACGATGTGGAGAGAGAAGAGTTTAGCTTTGGAAACAGAGGGATGAACAGCAGCAGCAACAACTGCCAAGAAATAGAAGGAGAAAAAGGAGGGAAGACAAAGACAATGCCACCAGCAAGTGTAATGACAAGGCTTATTCTCATAATGGTGTGGAGAAAACTCATAAGAAACCCCAACACTTATTCTAGCTTGATTGGCCTCACTTGGTCTCTTGTTTCATTTAGGTACTTTTTTTCCTATAAAAATATCAAAATTTTTACGTCTTGGGTGTATTCCGGACTACATTAGTACAACCTACACTCGATTGTTTAATCACAGTTTGTTATGTAACAATTTTTTCTTAAATATTTCTACGGCAATCTAATATGCATCTAAATATCTTTTTTTACTCGGGTTTAATTTCTTTGTAGGTGGCATGTTGAAATGCCCGCTATTGTAGCACAATCCATCTCCATCCTCTCTGATGCCGGGCTTGGCATGGCCATGTTTAGTCTTGGTATGGAAAAGTAAAAGATTTCACTTTCTTTTAGAATATTACACCGCACAAGATGGAGATTCAAACTTACTAACTTTATTTTTTATTTTTTGAAAAAATGGTAGAGATTATAGCTTGGTTTTGAATGTTGGTGACAGGCTTGTTCATGGCTTTACAACCAAGGATTATAGCATGTGGAAATTCCATAGCAGCTTTTGCCATGGCCATTAGATTCCTTACTGGCCCTGCTGTCATGGCAGCTGCTTCAATTGCTGTTGGCCTCAGGGGTGTACTCTTGCATGTTGCCATTGTTCAGGTGCTTTTTTTTTTTTTTTAAACAACTCTCATATTAACGTAATATCCAATCGTCGAATCTTGAGTCGAACCTTCTCGTTATAAATTTACTTTTCTAACAGGCAGCTCTTCCTCAAGGGATCGTGCCGTTTGTGTTTGCAAAGGAGTATAACGTACACCCAGATATTCTAAGTACTGCGTAAGTTAACCTTAGCAATAGTTTTTTTTTTCTATAATATTACATCACATGTTTAGGTGTGCAACTTTTCAAATTTACAGTCTTTTACAACAAAACGATAAATTATTCAATGAAACCGTCACAATGTGATTAACAGTTTTTCATTATATATGAGGAAAAAGTATTTCAAGTTTTTACGCCGTGAATAGAAGGGACGTTTAGATTTTTTTAATTAACATCTAACGGTCAATGTTTATTTGACTTTTGTAGAGTGATATTTGGGATGCTGATTGCACTGCCAATAACATTGGTGTACTACATTTTGTTGGGACTATGAAAAGAATATTGGAGAGTTCACTTACAAAAGCAAATGGAAAAGGGAAGAATCAGAGAGCATTGAACAAGAATTGATAACAACATTATTATTTATTATTAATCAAAAGAAAAAAGATGAGAAAATATTAAGAGATTTGAGGGTTTTTTTTTTCTCTTTTCTTTTCTTTTCTTTTTTTCCCTCATAAAGTTGTAAAATCATGTTCAGTTTGTAGCCAATTTGTTTTATATAAATGTTTCTTTCTTTTTGTATTCTTCTTTTTTGTCGTTGTCTTCTTATACTTTTATTCACGAGTTTAAATTAATTTTTTTAATATTAAATTAAAATATTAATTCTAGAGCGATTGGATTAATTTTTAAAAGACTAAACTTGTAATTTAATCGTAATTATTTTAAAAATAAAGTTTGTATCTCGGGCAGAAAACATAACTCGTAGCTGAACTTGCTTTTAATGACTAAAATTTAGCCATGGTGATTCTTTTTATTTTTCTTAAAAGAAATACACTTTATACTTAGTTTTAGAAAATATTTACATAAAGTTCAAATTTCAAAGTTCTTTCTTTTATCAGAGTATCGAATCTCAGTCCTGTCATGTTGGTAAAGTAGTTATTATAATACTATGTAATTCAAGTATCACAAATTATTATTATTATCTTTCACAAAATTCTACATTTTTATACGTAAAAATTGGCAACAAAATTGAAAACTATTTGTTTAAAATGGTGGAAAAGGACACGCCCAGTGCATCTTTCAATAAAGAATCTAAATTTGTAACTTAAATTACAATAAAATTGCTTGGTAATCATTTTTTCGAGGAAAATTATTTTAAATGATAAAATTATAATTAATAATAAAATATCACTATTTATTTATGATATATCACGTTAGACAGCGATAGATTGCTATATATGTCTATCATGACACAGATAGATCTATAGTATTATATCGTCGTCTATTACAAATAGATTGTGATATTTTACTATTATTTGTAAATATTTTTATTTATTTTCTTATATTTGAAAACAATACATTTTTGAAAATAACTATGGTACATGTTTTTCAATTATATATCAAAATAAATTCTATTCGAAATGTTTCTCAAATGATCGAATGTTGCATTAATTAGTCAACATTATTCTAGGTTAATACATATAAAGGTTTGGTATGTTTGGGATGGTTTAAATTGCAATTTTACATCCACTTTTTAACTTGATACATTTTTTTTTGTCGTCCTAACTATTTTTCTTTTTAAAAGGGAAAAAATTGAACGAGCTCAAATGTCTTGGTTAATAGCATATAGTAAAATTATGCTTAGATTGACGTCATTATTAGAATTTCATATGTTTCATATGTTATTAGTTAAGATAGTCATATGAAAAAGTAGGTATCAATATCAATTATATATATAAACCATATACTTGAGGTATTCAATTAAACCATTCATTAGCATGGTAATTTTGGTTTCAATTTTTTAAAGGATGTAGCCATTTGTGTTTAATAAAATGAAAAGAACTTTGGGTTGCACCCATTTTTTGTGTAGCTCAAGTTGTACCTAATAAAAATGTGTGTCGTGTGACATGTATTTTTTTTAAAAAAATTAGATTATTTTATTTTATTTTTACTATGTTAAAAAGAGAGTAGTATTAAATTAGGTGCACTCTAACCTGCACCAAATCATTGTCCTAATAGAATTATAGATTATCATTATAAGATATATATTTTTTATTTTTAAATTTCAAAAGGTATTAGATAAATATATAAGATCAACAGATAATCATTTTGTTTACTATTTCCTTTTTAGAAAAATTAAGTTTAGCTACTTTCCACATTTTTTTTCTCTTTTTAAAATTATTTGCAAATTTCTTACTTCAGATTCGGGTTGTTGAGCTGTTTTTAAATTGTATTTTTTTTAAAATTTTTAACTTTGACTTCGAACTGTGATATCCTCTTCTATTTATTGCAGTTTAACACCTTCGGAAAAAAATTCAAAACAATGATAAGTTTTGGATTGAATTTGTAACATAAAGAACTTCGAAAGTATTTTTCTTAAAAAAAGGATTAATTTAAAAATAAAGACAATAACTACATTTTAATTAGTGAGATTTTAAAAAATAGAAAAAAAAACTATTTACACGAAATAACAAAATTTTAATCTTGTTTGATAGAGACTGATGGAAGTCTATCATCGTCCATCAGTGACCAAAATTGATAGAAGTTTATTAAATCTATCTGTATTTTTTTTTTTAAAAAAATAGTTTGACTTTTTTTTTTTTCTTACCGGTCAAAATTTCCATCATAATTACCGAAACTTGTATATATGCTTTAGAAAATAGAAAAATATAGAAAGAGAGAGTGGAGGGACCATTAGAATTTATTTACAATATGAACCTTTTTGGAATATTTAGGGGACAATTCTCACATTTCCAAAAGCCTCTTTTGTTTTTCTTCCAATTTCTTTTTACACACTTTTTTCCTTCTTCAATCTAACCTTCTTTCATTACTTACATGGAATATGCCTTTTTGATGCAGTTTTCCTTTTCATTCTTGGTTTGTGTTTGTGCTTTGTACAACATTCCTAAACATTGTACAAATCTCTTTCTCCCTATGAATTATTTGGATAAAGTGCGAGTAGTTTTGTGACATTCGAGTTGTTCAACAAAGACCAAAAATAATTATTCGTGTAAAACGAAAAACGTATACAAAAAGTAATTATTATTATTATTATTATTATTTTACAAGAATGACTTTCTATATATCGAAAAGTTTGATAGATCTAAATATAATAATACAAAAGATTGATATATCAAAATTTACGAAGACCAATAACATTAATCAATTTCAAAATTTTATTTGTATCATCTTAAATTATAAATATTGTTGACTTTTAAGGAGTTTTAATCTCATATTTTAAGATTAAATCATTAGAGAACAAGTTAGATTTATTATTTCATTTACTTTCAAAGATGAAACTCAAATGTTGTAAATATCAAACAATATATTTTTAAAATTAAAATTTAAAACTAAAATTCTAACATTATTACCCTTTATAGTCTATATCATTCCTATTCCTTTTAGTACTATCACAAATCTCCGTTTTCCCCTACCTTATCAACGATCGTTATTTCAAGAATTAATAGCATAACTCTTTTGACATCTAGCAAAATTGAATATGTCACCAATATTGAAAAAATATCACTACTAGAAAACTTTTGATTCCTACTTAATGCGAGATGCCTGAGTTTTTTTTAGACGCAAGATTCATTTGTTATTTGCTAACTTTCTGTTTAATCTATTCCTAATTATATGAGTTAAAAGATATATAGAGTTGAAGTTAAACATTATAAATATATGATTCAACTTGTAAATCAAATTGATTTAAAATATTTCTCATGAGTTAAAATCTCTCTTTTTGTAATCTAATACTTTGAAAAGACAATATAAACACGCGAGTTACGTAATTTCTTTAATTTTCTACAATTGAATTATTGATAAATCAAATTAAAGATATTGATATTGATATTTATATATATTTTTTCCATGTCATGTTAGAAAGAAATTTCCAAGAAGGTATAATTTTGATGGGGAAAAATAATGCATATTGAGTTATGGACAAACTCAAACCAATTGTTTCTAAATTGAATTGATATTCCACCCTATTATTTGTCATGTCAAAAAAAAAAAAAAAAAGCTGCAAATTATTCTTATGAATTATGAATGTATAATCACACCTCAACAAAGAGAGAGAAAATTAATGAATGTATTGGCTCCTAAAGTTGGATATGGAAAAAAAAAAGTTCAATTAGAAGTAATTAAACTTTGAAAAGTGATTGACTTTAGTTTTAATTTTTTTTTATATATATATATATTAATATATGAATTTGATTGAAAACAACTCTTGTAATTAACTTATACCTAACGTACTTTATATCCTATCAAGTTATAATGTAGTGATCACTTCGAGTGATTTAAAAAAAAATGATGAAAATTTTACTAATTAATTTAATTAGCTCAAGTTTTAATAGACTAAATATTCGAAAAAAAATGTATATTAATAGATTAAAAAATTCGAAAAAAATATCAAAATGATGAAACGAACCAGAAATGAGAAATGAGAAATGAGATGTACTTTATTTTCAATATAACACCAAGAAATTTTTATAAGACTATATTAAATAGAGTGATGGATGGATCAAGATGTCTCTTCATTTGCATTTGATTAATTTACATGGAATTTTGTTCCCTAATTCCAACCTTCTTATAGAACAGAGAAAAAAAAATACTCTTAGATTTTTTTTTTTTAAAATTAAAAAAAAAAAAAAACAGCTGAAGATTCTCATTCAATGAAGAATATATTCTTGTTTACAAATTAGGAGCAATTTTTGGTTGGAATCATCATATCTTTCCATTTTCACCTAAAAATTTTGGGTGCTCAACCCTTTTTTTGTTTGGCTTATATCTATCAATCATCTTCTATTCTCTTTTCTTTTCCCTTTTTTTTTAAGAAATTATCACAAATTGTATATTTCACAGGGTTGTTTTCAAATATAATAAAATAACCAAAAAATTTATAAATGTAGCAAAATTTCACTTTCTATCCACGATAGACTACAACAGACCACTATCTGTGTCACAATAAACAGAGATATGTCTATCACAATCTATCACTAATAGATCACTGTGATATTTTACTATATTTATAAATATTTTCAGTAATTTTATCATTTAAAATAATTTCTAATATTAGTACTATTATCACAAATGAAATGTGATATTAAAATGAGTTTGAACCAATTTTATGTAGTTAAGATATTTCTATTTTCTGAAAGGAAAGGTATAGTATGTTTGAATTCTCATTGTTCTTGCAAAATAACATTGAATACTTTTACTTTTTTGAAAATTTACTAAATTACTAGTTAAATCAACGTCACTAAAATTTTCATTGATTGTAGTAATAGTGCATTTAAAATTACCTTTTTACAAAACGAAAAAATATTTATTTTTTAAACAAAATCAATTTTTGTATATGTAATTTGGAAAAATTAAGAATTTGAGATGTTTCTAGTATAGCTTCTAGAATGATTTTAGATCATTGAATTCTTTTCTATAAATCTTAATAAATTAAAAAAACACTTCAAAAGTTATATTAATTTAAAAGTATTGTAAAATTACGAGAACATTGATATCGATAAAATATAATATAATACAAATAAATAAATAAAAGAAAATCATGGAATTTGTCTTTGAATTTTTCTCCAACGTGATCTCTATAAAATCTACTAATGACCACTATTTATAGTAAATTTAATAATTAAGATGTGACATTACATCGAAATTAAGCGTGTAAAATTATAAGATAAACACATGAAATCATAAAGGATAACACATTTGTTATTTTAGGACACATGGGCATCTACTATATTGTAAAGAAAAAGAAAAGTATTTTAGAGTAATATATTGAAAATTTAAAAGAATTATGTAGTAAAAAAAAGAAAACATTATTTGTAAGTAATAAAACTACTTTTGAATATAGTACAACAAAAAACACTTGATATTTTTCTTTTTAATAAACATACATCACAAATAAGGGGTTGATGTTCAAACCATATGCCTAGTAGGATTGCAACAAAAAATTAAAAAATCGAAAAACCAAATTAATTCAAATTGGTCCAATAGTTTGGTTAGATTTTTTAGTATAAAATTAGACATATTGATTTGTATTTAGTGAAAACTAAAAAATATTGACTCGGATTGGTTTTTTATTAGAAAAATCAATCAAAACAAAATCGATCCAATAGTATATATATATCATTTGATACATATATATTTGTTATTTAGAAAAAGACTAATTATTATGGAGCATGTATTTTTTATTTATAAAAGTGCTAAGAAAAAACAAATGTGTGGAATTTCAATTTATATATATAAGAAAAAGAAATAGATTCAATTTTAATTTTAAATTAGCAAAAATGACCCATTCAAAACAAAGCGGCAATAAAAATTGGAAGAAAAAAGAAAATGTCAAAAAATTGAGAACCTTGGTTTTGTTTTTTTATTGGACATTAGTTTAGGTCTCTTTTTCTAAAACCGATTAGTTTAATTTGGTTCTTGGTTAGTTTCAAAACCGATAAAACCGAACAGATTATTACCCCTATCACCTACCATTGAATTAGTAGAAGTGCGTTTAATATAACTATTGAGTGATTTTAATATATTACAAACATTTTTTTTTCAAAAAATCTAAGTAGATAAAAAATTGGTTTAATTTTAAAACTATTTAAAGCAGAAATACTAATTGATAATCCAAATGATATAAAGTAATTAATAAAAAAATCTTAAAAAATTTATGAAGTAAGAAAACATTATAATTAAGCAAAAAAAAAAAAAAAAAATTAATAAAATCATTTAAAAATACAATGATAACAAATAAATTTATTCGTTGAAACAATTTTAGAAAGTGTAAGATTTAAAAATATTTTTATTAGAAGAAATTGTTAGTTAAAGTTCATTTCAACTTCATATTAGAGTCCTTTCAAAGAAAGAAAGAAAGAAAGAAAATAAAAAAAGAAAAAAAGAAAACCCCTCAATATAAGAGTTGTTGAATTCTATTTTCTTTTAAATAAAGAAATACAACACGGGAAAATATTTAGAGAGATGGAAAAAAACAGCTGAGGTGGTAATCATTTCGTTCTTTGTTTTATATTTTTAAAAATTAAACTTATTTCATCTTATTTTTTATAATGATTTGTATCTTTTCTAGATATAATAGTTGAATTCTTAACCAAATTTAAAAATATAAATAAATTTTTAAAAACTATTTTTTTAGTTTCAAAATTTAGACTTGATTTTTTTAACCATTAATAAAAAGTAGATAATAAATGAAGAAAATGGAAGATAAAAGTAATATTTATAGACTTAATTTTTAAAAATAAAATAGCTATCAAACATTACCTAAATAAATACAAAGGAGACCTTTGAGGCAAAGAGTGAGTTATTATAGTCCTAGATTATTATAGTTAGGTTATGATAGATTGTTTATCAATTTTTCTTTTTTTGCTAATTTATGTAAATAGTTTAGTATTTTTTATGTGTGAAAATTTTTCATATTTTTATTGATATTTTTATATTATTTTTTATTTTTAACATTTTAAAAATATATTTATCGACATGACATTTTATCAATAGTTCTAATCAACATTTTCATAAAATTGAGATATGAATCATTTCATCCTTGTGGACATTTTAAATCCTAGCAAAGATTCCCTTAATGAATGATCATGTTATTTATGTTTAAATATATATATATTTTTTAATTTGGAAAATTCAAAATAAGTTTGTTTGTACGTTTTTTTTATATAACAAATATGAGTATATACAAATTTGAATATTTTCTTTTAAAGAAAATTAAATTTTAGTCCCTGAATTTTTTACTGCTTTCAATATTTTTTACCATGTACTTTCATTCAAATAATAATTTAATTAGTTTATATGAGTTTAGTATGTAACGGTATAATTTCAATAACAATTTACAATATTTTTGTTTTAAAATTTAATCTTTATATGTTAAAACATATATCAATTTAATCCATATAATTTACGTACATATATTTAATATTGATATATTTAACTAAAATATAAAGAGTGTGTTTGGAATGTATTTTTAAGTGTTTTATTTAAAAAATAAGTCATTTAAAAAAAATTGACGTTTTTGACAACTACTCAAAATAATTTTTAAAGTATATTTTCAACTTTTTTTTTTTTTGTCAAAAATGTTTAAAAATGTTTTTTTTAAAATGTCTTTTTCTCAAGTTATTTCAAATAGGCCTTAAAGCATAACTCGAATATAGATGAAAGATAAATTATCTTAAGAAGAAAGGAGATGAAACGTGTCAATAAAAAAGAAAAAAAATCTTCGTGAATAGTCTCTCTATTAACATTTCCTCCATAAATGTTAGGACAAATTACAAAACCACCTCTAAAATATGATAGTAGTTGTAATTATACCTCTCAAACTTTATATTATAAAAAATGAGCCGCAAAATTTATACAAGTGTTAAAATTGAATTCTCAAACTTACATAATAATATAAAATTGTAACAATTGTATAAGTTTGAGGATTTAATTATTATCAATCAGGAAACCAATTATAACACTAGTCGAAGACTAAAATTTTACAATTGAAAGTTTGAGAGTATAATTGCAACTACTATCATATTTTAGAATAGATTTTGCAATTTATCTTAAAGTTTAAAAATATATATTTATATAGTGTCTTTCTTGCATTAAACTATCATTACTTTTTTTTTTTTAATTAAAAATTAACTTTGACAAAATAAATTTAAAATTCATTTGAAAGTACCTTGACTGAAATAAAATAAAGAAATTTAAGGCCCGATTGATAGGCAATCTGGAAATATAAATTTCAAAATAAGAAATTCAATAAAAATATATTTGTATTTCATGTTTTCAAATATGTGTTTGGTAATACATTCAGAAATTAAATTTCAATTTAAACAAATTTTTTTAAAATGTGATTGAAAATATATTTAGTTATTCATTAAATATTAGGTTGAACATGAACCAATTACTAATTAATTTCTAAACTTATTTTATGTCATAATTTTTATATAATTATTATTTTATAATATCATATGATATATATAATATATTAAATATTTTAAATTTAACAAAAATGATTAACTTTGTAACACGAAATAATATGATTGTTACTGTTTTTATCATTTTTAATATAATTCTATATTTTAAAATTTTGAATTTTGGATACATTGAAAACATAAAACGTTGTTTTTTAGAGTTTGCATTGTTTAGATCACAAAATTTAGAAATAGTTTTCAAAAATAAAATTCATGTTGACAATCAAATTCAATAAATTTGAAAACATAAAATAAAATCTTGAGTTTTTTTTTTTTTTGTTTTTTAAAAAAATTGTTTCTAAATTAAATAGATACTTAAATTTTAAAATTAGAAAAATAAAAATCGTGAGTACCAGTACAGACATCAAAGATGATATTTTGACTTAAAAAAAAAAAAAGGAATCAGCGTCAGTCCTATCTTCATCGAATTTGATGAAGAAAAGAAAGTAGTTATCTCTCAATTGTGTGTTAGTAATGGGAAATTGGTGAAGTGTGCCTTCCACTATCTTTTGTTGTGTCGGCCCTTTGCTCGACAATTCTATTTAACTTTCTCATTTCTTTATTGTATTTTTTCCCCTTTCCTTCATTTCTCTCTCCCACTAATCTTCTTCTTTCTCCATCTTTTCAATATCTTATCAATTTATAACGAAGATTGGTATAATCATAATCGAATTTAATTGACAAATCAATTATAATAGACCACAATTGAAAAATTAATTGGATTTTTATTTATTACATTTACTTAAAATTATAAATCTGTTACATTTATTGTTCACGTTATCGTTACCATTACATTTTAGGGTCAAACGACATCGGTAACAGAAAAGGTAATAGATTTTGTGGTTCTCATGTTGTAACAGTACCATAACCTTAACCGTAACCGTAACCATTATGTAATTTTCAAATCCAATCGGATGATCACCTTCCGTTTCTCTAACGAATTGTGCTTTTTTATTACAAATTTGAAAGCGGTCCTATATGTCAGTACGGGTACATAACATCAGTAAACAATACAAAAAATAATCAAATGAGACCCAATTTTCATATTATTATTGATTTATTATGTTTCGCTCGGGGTAAACGTGACCTATATTTAGTTAGTCTATCTTGACTTTTACTAATATGTTCAATAATATATAATATTATTATACATCAACCTAAAATTTCATTACTCTTATTTTATCTTAATGGTCAACACAAGTATATGTTGGCGCCCTGGCAGCTCTTTCTTTGTCCAGGGTCTCCTTTGGTCAGATGAATTTATTCGAGATGACCTGTAAGGAACTTGCATCGCGTGGTCCCAAGATGGATACACTTTGATTCCTATATTAGTGCATAGAGTATTTAGTTCAGCTAAGCACACATAATATTGTTCATCCTTTGAGGTGATGGATTGAAACTATTTATAGAGTCTATGGTCTGATATCAGCTTGGGACATGTCCCATATGGGTTCTAATAAGTGAATTTGACTCAGTTGTTACTGTTTTGGTAAAACGGAATGAGTTTGACTAAACTGACTCAAGAATCAAAGCCATAACTTCTCATTTCGGGATGCATAAACTCCCAAGATTTTGTTGGCCTTCGGTCCGGCCTGCCTGTGGGCCTAGGCCTTGCCTTGGATAATCCTCAATAATATAGTTTATTCCTTATTTTCTTTAAGAAGTTGTAGTTTATTCCCTATGACATTTGTTTTTGTTGTTCTAGCCTCTACTTTATTTAAGATTGTGCCTTTTTTAGTTCGGTCGGTCGATTCATCGATCAATCCTGTTGGAGACTTGGATGGGTAAACTTTTTCCCATCCATGTCGAGACGCCACTTTACTGCTCAAGAGTTTTCTCAAGTCGGTCCCTTCCAGTCAACTTGTGATTGTGTAAGAGGAACTCATTTTCATCCTTGCTGACACGGTCTTGTATGTTCTCTAGGATAAGACCAACTCAATGTTGCCTTCGCCTTCTCCTTTCCTTTCCTTGAGAACCGCACGAGCATTGGATCCATGACCCTCTTTCCTTTGCGATGGCAGGAAGTGACCTTGGCATGGCTTCCATCTTTACCATAAGCTAGGTCATTGTTGCCTAGAAGCCAAGAAGCATGTTGAAGGTCGGGTTGGCCCGACGCATCCTCGTTGGGTTCTTGAATGACTTACCGGCTCCTTGAAGCAATATTGTCGTTTGGTTGCATGTTAGGTGATGGTGTCTTGCCCCGTGGGGTTCAATTTTCCACCATTTGGTTCTTCTAGTTAAGATTTTTTTGCACGTGATCACCTCCTCTCCCACTGGGTCTTCCCATTCGAGTGTGGGCCTTCTTTCCATTTAGCAAAGTTAGGTATGATCAAGTTGAAGGAAGGGTGAAGTTATATAGTAGAGGTGGTAACATGACCTAAATCTTGAGTGAGTTGTGAACTCCTGCCTATGAGGGCGATCCTTTGATTTGTATGGGTTAGAGTGTCGAGATTGCCAACTCAAGAAGCCTACCATTTTGGGGATTCGTTTGATTGGGGAGCTGGGAACACAGTTACACAAGATGAAATTCACTCTTTCCCTATTGTCGGGGCAGGTAGATAAATTGCTCCCTTAAGGGCTGATTCCGGGGCTTGAACAATGTGGCGCCGCAACCTCTCATAGCTCAAGAGGGATTTGATCATAGTTGGACTATGATCTATTATTCATTAGAGGAATCAGTGGTACTTAAGGAGTTAAATGTAATTATAGGGACAAAATAGTAATTTTGGCCTAGCTGTACTTACAAGCAATTTGTGAAGGGTCATCGTACTATTGATTGGTTATATCCAATGGACATGAAAATATATCTATAGTGTGAAGATTGCAGCTGTCAGTCTTTAGTGGAGTGCCCGACAGTTAACAGATGGTGAATAATTTAGTTAAAAGTTTTAATTAATTATCCATGTAACGTTTGAGCTTCAAACTACAAGTCCATGAGGTCCCCTCGGTAGCTCAACGGGTTTAATGAGAATCAGATTTTGGATTAATTTGAATTGTTAAAATTAATTGAGGGAATTAATTATATATGATATAATTAATTTAATTTTAATTATATAAAATATAATTACTATAATGTATTTGATACATTATAATATTAAGTATTTATGAGAGGAAATAAATATTTGAATGTGATTCAAATATTAATTATATGATTTAGATTCATATAGTTAAATTTAATATAAATGTGATTTATATTATATTAAAAGTCATTAGTGGGAGAAGAATTGAAACTATAGGTTATATGTTATATGTGATATAACATATAGTTATATGTATAATAAGCTAGTTATTTTATATATATATATAATTATATTATATTAATTTAAATTAAATTTGTTTATTTAATTTGAATTAATGGGAGGGAAATAATTTCCTTCCCCTTTTTTTCTCTCCACCTACGTTTAATGTGGGTGGTTGATAGAAGTTCAAATTGTTCTCATTCTTAATCCTGCAACAAGAACGATTAAGTTGTGTGACTTCTCTGGAAGAAAAAATCTCTCTTCCTCTCAATTTTTCCCTCTAAATCCAAATAGACAGAGCCCATACCTCTTGGATTCTCTGCCAGAGAATCCTGAGGTCTCCACCTGGTGGTATCCAATTTGCCAATTTTTTGGTTTCTGTTTGTGAATTTCACATAGAAGAGATTCGTGAAGATTGCTTTCAAAGGTGAGGTTTACTGTAGCCTTTTATTTTTCACAAGCATGCTGTATGTTTTTCCTTTAAATGCATATTTTTTCTTCTTCTCTGTAAATTGTGATTCTATAAAGAATTGGAATTTTGGAGATTTGCTTCCGCTCAAAGATCCCTTCATTAGGGATCCTTCACAAAAAACATTATACATTATAATTTAGAATGATTAGGAAAGAATTGAAACTTACCTTTGAAGACAATTTTTCACGAGGTCCCTCCTTCCAGTCACGAATTCTTCGTCTAGATCTCGAACAAAAATATAGCAACCCAAATGGAAACCACTACAATAGAACCTCCTGTATTCACTATTAAAATTTAAGAATAAGTAGGAGTGGTGGGCTCTACTAAAATTTTGGGAAGAGGAACAGAGTTTTGAGAGAGGAAGAAGAAAACCTTTTTCTTCTCTGTGTTCTTATGAGTATATCTCAGAGAATTCACAGAGAGACCTTCTCTACTGTGAAGAAGACAAAGGAGTAAAAAATTGAACTGCCCCTTCACGTTTCACGATGGTTAGAGAGAAAAATTAGGGATAACTCCCTCAATTAATTTAATTAAAAAATAAATCAAATTTAATATATATAAATATATACATAGTTTTATTATATGTATATATAACTATATGTTATATCAAATATAACACATAATCTAGAGCTTTTATAATGTATCAAATACAATATAACCTATAGGTTTTTTATTTATTTTAGTCATTCATGGTATTTAATATAAATCACATTCGTATTAAATTTAATTGTATGAATCTCATCCATATAATTAATATTTGAATTCTATTCAAATATTTGTTTCATCTCAAGTAAACTTTACATTATAATGTATCAAATACATTATATTAATTATATCACATATAATTAATTTAAATCTATTATATCGTATATAATTAACTCTCTCAATTAATTTGAACAATTCAAATTAATCCAAAATTAATTATCAATAATCTCTGTTGAACTACAGAGAGGGCTTTATGAAGAAACCCTTTGAAGTGACCTTGAGCAGAAGCGGGATCATTCGAATTTCCTAAAATTTACAGAATTCATATTTTACAGTAAAACATACAAATTATGCATTTAAAACAATAAAATATAGCATGCTGGAAAAAAGAAGAGAAAAAGAGTTTAGAAGGCTTACCCTAGAAGAACCAATCTTCACGTAATTCCTTTTCTCTGTGTAAATCATGAACAAAATCCAAAAATGACCAATTGGATACCACCACTTAGAAACTTGAAACGCACTTTAAAAGTGCATTATTTGGGCTTGGAATTTAAGTAGTTTTATGTTTAATATGAGGTCTTTGATGCTTTTTGTGTTTGATTGTAGGAAATCGAGCAATGGGATCGGAACAAGATTTTTTTTAGGATTAATAACCGAAATACCCCAAGAAGGTAAAAACTTTAACATATAATGATCAAGGGTGAAAAGTGAAGAAAAGGTGAAGACTGAAGGCAGGGCAGCGTCAAGTGAGCGTTGCAATGTTGGAGACCCAAAAGGTTTTGAAAACAGTACAGCGTCACAATGCGACACTCCGAAAAATAAAGGTGTGTTAAGTATAAATCAGCGTCAGTATTGTATCGTTGGTTTGCAACATTGCAACACTGCAACTATTGCCTATATATGCAGTGCTGACCCGAAATTGAACTGAGAAGGCTTTTAGGGCTGATTTTGAGAGCTTCAATTGATATTGTAGCGAGGTCTCCCTAGGGAGAGTAATTCTGGACAAAGGTGGTATTTCGGAGCTTCAAAGGATTGAATATTTGAAGATTCGTTGGGTTACGATTCCGGATTCGAGGACGAGAGTCAAGAACTCGGCTTGCATATTCTTCCCTTTTTTATTTTCTGTTCCTTTGGTTTGGAAATTTCATGAATGGTGTATGTTTGTGTTGTAACCATGAATGACTGATTTGTATTTCTAGGGTTTTGATCTAGTTTTATGGATTGCTCAAACTAAATTGGTTATTTCTTTATATTTGATTTTAGCATAATTATTTTAGCATGCTTGTTCTTAATGCTTGCGAACAATTGGCCATTGTCTGAATGTTCTTTACTTAATGTCTTGGTTAAGAAAGAAGGTGTTAGGTTCGATCTAGCATGTTAAACTGTTAATCAAGTATGCACGAGAGTGATAGGAGATTAATAGAGATTGTTGATGGAGGAGCTTAATGCTATAACTAATCAAGCAATTGCAAGAGATTGAATTGATGGTTAATTATTAGAAAGGATTGAACTCGAGAGAAGATACCTTGATATAAGACTCCTATGTCTATATTTGCATGAAATCAATCTAAGGTCAAAATAATTAATTTGGTTAATCCATTCAACGAAATTATACCCTAGAACGTGTCTTAGTCTAGTTTCGCCCCAGTGTTATCTTTTATTTGTTTTTTAGGAGTAAATTAATTAGATTCTCATCACAGTCTGATCCCCTAAATAAAACTAGAAGGATCTTCAAATAGCTCAAAGAGTCAAACCAATTTCCCAGAGGACGATACTCAGTCTCCTAACCATTTTACTATATTATAACTTGATGCGTGTGTTTTCGCAAACACACGGACACCCAGGAGGTATGAGCTCAGGTCATTTTGGATTGAGAGGGAGGGATTGATGAGAGGAAGAGATGAGGTGCAGGGGAAAAACTTTTCTGTAAAATCACATAACTCACTTCTATATCCACCAACCCTTTTGTAGGAAGAAGACAAAGAAGAAATTTTGAAACTGTTTTTTCACTCACATAAAAAAAAAGTGGAGAGAAAAGAGGATGACCATTAATAAATTCAAAAAATAATTAAATTAATTAAATAATTTAATAAATACTTTAATATATATTAATATGATAACTACCTTATCATATAATATATATTAAACTATATGTTATATTTGTTATATCCTATAGTTTTAGTATTGTATCATATACAATATATCCTATAGTGTCTTTTTTTTTTTCCACTAATGACATATAATATAAATCACATTTACATTAAAATTTAACAATATGAATCCAATTCATATAATTAACATTTGAATCATATTCAAATATTTATTTCCTCTCATAAATAGTTAATATATAATGTATCAAATACGTTATAGTAATTATATCACATATAATTAAATTGAATTAATTATATCATATATAATTAATTCCCTCTATTAATTTGAACAATTCAAATCAATTCAAAAACTGATTCTCATTATTCTCATTAAGCTACCGAGTGGACCTCACGGATCTGTAACTTGAAGCTCAAACAGTACGTGAATAATTAATTAAACTCTTTAATTAAATTATTCACTATCTGTTAAATATTGGACACTCTATTAAAGACCGGAAACTGCACTCTTCACCCCTACATATATATTTCTGTGTTCATTTGATATAACTAATCAACAGTACGATGATCCTTTACAAATTGCTTGTAAGTACACCTGAGCCAAAATTACTGTTTTACCCCTGTAGTTACATCTAACTCTTTAAGTACCACTGATCTCTCTAATGAACAATAAATCATAGTCCAACTATGACCAAACCCCTTTCAGTCTAGGAGAGAATGTGGCGAAACATTGTTCAAGTCCTGGAATTAGCCCTTAAGGGAGCAATCTATCTACTTGCCCCGACATTGGGAAGGAGTGAATTCCTTCTTGTGTAGCTATCTTCCCAGCTCCCCAAAAGACGAATCCCCAAAATGGTAGACTTATTGTGTCGGGGATCTGGCTACTCTCACCCATACAAATCAAAAGACCGCCTTTATAGGCAGGAGTTCACAACTCACTCAAGATTCAGTTCATATTACCTAAGGTTATCCTGGTGAAATGTAAGTCTTTATTATGAACGATGTTATATAATGAGACTAAACATTTTGTTGTCCGGTCTTACATAAACTAATTTGTATAGAATATCTTCGCTCACATATCTCCACATGAATGATCAGAATCACATGAATGATCAGGATCAAATCATTTGTAGCACTTTACAACAATTGTAATATCTACAAAGTGGGTCATACTCGTAGTATCATCAAGATAAGGTATCCAGCCTTATCCTTTTACTACATACTATTTAGGTTATCACTTAAACATGATCGACCTATATGTCTCTACATACATGTTTAAGCTACAAGATAACCCTGGATGTTAGTTTATTGGTTTGTGGTTAATGCAACTTATTTTGAAATAAAACATCACATATTTTATTACATAGATAAAATGTTTGTACATTACAATTACAAACTATAAGACCCTACGAGATTTAGGATATCAACCCCAATACTTTATGGACATGTAGATTGAAGCTCCAATGGTACTTGGATAATTAATTAAATTACCCAACATCCATTAACTACCTGTCACTCTACTAAAAATCGACAGTTGCACTTTTCGCACTACAGATATATTTCTATGTCCATTGGATATAACCGGTTAATAGTGCGATGACCCTTTACAAATTGCTCGTAATTATAGTTGGGTCAAAATTACCATTCTGTCCCTGTAGTTACATATAACTCCTTAAGTACCACTGATCCTTCTAATGAACAATAAATCATAGTCCAACTAAGACCAAATCCTTCTCGGGCCAAGAGAGGGTGTGGCCACATTGTTTAAGCCCTTGAATTAGCCCTTAAGGGAGCAATTTATCTACTTACTCGACATCAGGGAAGGAGTGAATTCCGTCTTGTGTAGCTATGTTCCCAGCTCCTTAATCAGACGAATCCCTAAAATGGTAGGATTATTGAGTTGACGAACTGATTACTCTTATCCATACAAATCAAAGGACCGTCTTCATAGGCAGTAGTTCACAACTCACTCAGGATTTAGATCATGTCACCTATGGTCATCCTGGTGAAATGTAAGTCTCAATTATTAACGACATTATTTTATAAGACTAGTCATTTTGTGGTCCGATTTTATACTAACTTTTTTTATAGGATACCCCCGCTCACTTGTCTTTACATGAATGATCAGGACTAGATCATTTATAGCACTTTACAACACTTGTAATATTTACAAAGCAGGTCGTATCCGTAGTTTCACTAGGATAAGATACCCAACCTTATCCATTTACTACAGACTGTTTAGGTTATCATTTAAACATAATCTATCCATATTCTCTACATACATGTTTAAATTAAAGGAACTCTTATACCAGAGACAGTCAGCGGAAGCAATACCGTTCCAAAAACCATTGTGAAAGAACAAAACATTTACAAACATACAAGAATAGTTATGCATCATAGAGTAAATTACATCATGCTTTTCATTTAAAACCAAAGGGAATCAAGTGACATACCTTTGAAGAACTCTTCTTCAAGTATTCTCTCAATCTACACCAGTCACGTGTCCACGCAAACTCGATCCAATGCACGAATGCAACGAACTACCAGTGAATTCCACAAACTATTTGATCCTCGAAACCAATCAAGTAAAACTCGATCCTCAACCCTCAAACTGAAACACTCGACACTACCACTTAGTTGCCTTGGTATTCTTGGTGTGAGAATCCAAGAAGTGTGGGCTCTATGTGAATTTGGTAGAGGAAAGAAGGATGTATACAATCAAGTTAAGTGATCAAGTAAGTGGGAGAATGAGAAACCTTTATTGTATAAAGTTGGATACTCAATCGTCTAGCAAACGAGAAGCTATCGTCTAGTAACGAGAAGCTTGGTCGTTTACTCTCTCCAAGGTTATTGTATAGCTTTTCTTCACTCGATCGAATGTGATGCGATTATGAAAAAATGAAACATTTTCACTTTTATTCATTAGTTATTACAACTGATAGTAACTTCCCACTCAAACACGGTTAAAGGAGAAACAAATAACCAACCAAACAATTATCTCATAATTGTTTTATTATAAATAAATATATTAACTAATTTATCATATTATATTTATAAACTTTAGTTTTAATATCACAACATATGTAATATTTAAACCATAGTTCTTTTCTCCTTTTATGACATTTAATATAAATCATATTTATATTAATTCCTCCAATTAATGTATCTAATACATTAAATCAATTATATCACATAAATTGAATCTATTTAATTATATCATATATAATCAAATTCCTTCTTGTTAATTTAAACACTTCAAACTCCCCAAAAACTGATTCTCAACTTTAATCCATTGAGCTTCCCAGGGGACCTTATGGACTTGTAACTTGAAGCTGATAATGGGCAGAAATGCACGTTATCATAGTGCTAAGTTCTTAAACAATGTTGGCTTGTGTTGATAAAACATATTAAATTCCGTCCATTAAGCATCAATTTCATAATTTTGCGGTCGCATGCGTTCATCGCATTAGAACAGTTGATTTTTGTATTTTTTGTGCAGAATATATGATAACGCAAGGCGAAAATTGCGATCATAGGAAATCATTGGTTGAGCACAACATCAACGCAAGGCTTTGCGGTGATCGTGTTTGAAAATATTCGCCCGAGAAGGATTGCCGCAACTTGGTCAGCGCAACATGGTGGGCGCATCTGGGTGAAAGGTTAATTAATTGCGATGAGACAGAAAGCTAATGACAGTCGAATCCGAATTAAGTTGACAGTCTCAGGTACATTCAGCTTTTCAGTGACAAATATTCAGCGCATCAGTCAGGAATTAAAGCGGGCCCATCATTACAATCATGAGAGAGATGTCGGCTTCCCTCGAAAGGGCATCCTTCAGAAAAGGGGTTGATCAATTAATCAGTTCGCACGTCATTGTTCATAGTTTTCTTTCGTTATAAGGCAGACGCGAGAGAGGAGGTTATGTCGATAGATCATTCTAGTAAGCTTGGGAGAGCGCCGGAAGCTTCAAGGATAGAGAGAGGGCCGACACCTGCGGAAGCAGGAACATCTTTGGAACCGAATAGAGATTTACAGTGTAAAAGCCTCGGTCAATAAGGAAGTGTTACCAGGCTCTCTACCTTTAACTTCCATTGTTCTTTTGTACTCCACTCATTTATAAAAATGGAACTTCCTTCTCTATATTTGTTCACTATCTGTTATTTATGCATGAGTAGCTAAATCTGTTGAATGGGTTGAGAAGCATTTAGCTAGTACAACTAGGAAATCTTCATTCTATGCGATTATCTTGTATTATGTATGCTTCATTCGTCCATTAGAGATACTCGGAAGGGTAGTCTAAGGACAGGATCTAGGCTTGGGAAGGTCAGGTTAGAATCTAGGCTCGGGAGAGTCATATTAGAACGCATAATCAAGAGATAGGAGCTTAGGAATAAGCACTATTTGTTATCAATGCATCACATGCATCCTAGAGATAGGATATGATTGTATGCAGTCACTTTGCCTTTATGCATTTTGCATCATCACATAGGAAAAGAGTAGAGACTTAGGGATAAGCTCTATGGATACTTTTGCATTCAACACATGCATCCTAGACTTAGGAGCATCACATTTGCATTGGAAAATGACTTATTGTGCATGGTTGTACCATGATTGCATAGTTTGACGCATTTTCAAGTAACACTAGCTAAAGATCTTCTCAACTCATTCATCTGCATACTCAGTGTATCTATCACACAACCGACTTTTCTCAAATCCGTCGCATTTTTTTTTATTTTTCATCAACGCAATCAACAACAAACCAACAATTAATTGAGTTACCAGTCACCGCAAAGTTTTCATAAAAATTACCATTGCAATCTATTTTCACAAGTCCCTGAGTTCGACCCTGGACTTACCGAGAAACTCAGTGGAATTTACACTTGGATTCCGCTGAGGAAACTTGAGTGCACAACGCAATTTCATCACATATCATCCATAATTCACTTCATAAAAATCAAGCATCAAGTTTTTGGCGTCATTGCCGAGGACTTCGGCAAAATAGGATGCTAACAATAATTTTATTTCTTTGCAGACTCTCTATCTCTGGCGAATTACGACTCGGAGATTAAAAGAACGTTTAGACAGAGACTGAGAAACCGCCAATAGCAACCACAATCAGATAAAGAAGAGATGGTGGAGCAACCTGGAAACGGAGCACTAAATGATAACAATGTCATGGCGAATCCAATCTTGCTGGAAAATGATCGCAATAGATCCATTAGGGACTATGCATCGCCAAAGCTCTATGATTTCTCTACAGGAATCATGAGGCCTGCCCTCGACGGAAGCCAATTCGAAATGAAGCTGATGATGCTATAGATGATCCAGACTACAGAACAATTCGGAGGAAGGCGTGGCGAGGACCCACACGCCCACCTTCGAAGCTTTATTGAAATCTTCAATACTGTTGTGTTCCAAACATCTCTGCCGAAGAAGTTCGACTAACTTTGTTCCGATTTTCTCTCTGTGATCAGGCTAGGAATGGGCATATTCTCTCGAGCCGGGAGAGTCACTTTATAGGAACAGGTCGTGGAAAAGTTTATGAAGAAATACTTTCCACTTACTGAGAATGCCAGACTAAGGAAACTCATCACAAATTTTGAACAAGACATGGGCGAATTTCTCAGCGATTCCTGGGCGAGGTTTAAAAGGTTGGTCAAGGATTGTCCACACAATGGTTTGCTAGACTGCCTCCAAATGGAAATTTTTTATCATGGTTTGAATCCCGCTTCGCAGACCGCTGCCAATGCGGAAGCCGCTGGTGGTCTGCTTGATAAAACATATGACGAGGCGAAGAATGTCTTGGATCACATCTCCAAAAACCATGAAGATTGGAGGGAGATTGACCAGAGATTGAGAATCAAAGACAATGACGCAAGTAATGGTGCTATTGCTTCACTACAAAATCAGATGACCGCAATGATGAACTTAATCCAGGGAATTGCGATCAGCAGCCGAACACCGCAAAATGGGCAAATCAACGCAATCAGTCAAAACACCGCAGGGTGTGTGACTTGCGGTGATGGGCACGCGATGGAAGATTGCCCGTAAAATCCACAATTCGTTTACTTTGTGAAAAATAATCCTTTTTCGAATACTTACAACCCCGGGTGGAGAAACCACCCCAATTTTTCTTGGAAGAATCAACAACAGAATTTCCATCCAGTGGCGTAGAAAGAAGGGCCACCAGGATTCTTCCCACGCAACAACGGTCAGACAAACAATCAAGCAAGTAGCTCACAACCACCACAATCCTCTTCTTTGGAAATCCTATTGAAGCAATACATAGAGAAGAACGAAACTATGCTTCAAAGTCAGCCTACGTCCATCCGCAATCTAGAATTATAAATGGGCCAAATTGCGAGTGAACTGAAGAGTAGACCGTAAGGGGCTCTACCGAGTTCAACAGAACTCTCACGTAACCCGGGGGGATCAAATAAAGAGCAATGTCAGGTTATAACATTGCGAAGTGGGAAGACTGTGGAGGGAGAAAAGAAGGAGCATAGTTAGACAACTCCCATTGCAGCTGAACCTGAAATTACGGTGACTCAAAAAGAAGAAAGAGAAAAAGAAGCAGTAGAACCAGAGGTTGCGTCGACCTCAAAGTCAACTGAGACGGGAACCGTGAAAGTACAATTACCCTCTTTCCCACAGAGACTAAGGAAGAAAAAGAATGAAGAGGTACAGTACCAACGCTTTATGTCTATTTTAAAACAATTACATATTAATATTCCTTTCAGTGAAGTGATGAGCGATCCTGGGAGCTTTACTATTCCTTGCTCCATAGGAGAACTATACATCGGGCAAGCTTTGTGTGACTTGGGAACCAACATAAATTTGATGCCTCTGTCAATCTTTAGGCAGCTGAATGTGGGGCAGCTTGTTCCCACCACGGTGACTCTCTAACTGACCGATAGATCTCTGGTGCATCTAGAGGGAAACGTGAAGGATGTGCTGATAACCATTGAAAAATTTATCCTACCAGCTGACGTCATCATTTTGGACTACGAGGCCGACAAAGATGTGCCCATCATTCTGGGGCGACCTTTTCTATCAACAGGTCATGCTTAGATTGATGTGTATAAAGGGAAATCACTTTGAGCATCAATGGACAGAAGCTTAAGTTTAAGATTATTCGTGCCATGAAGTTTCCGGATGAGGAAGACCTGCATGACTCAGATGATGACTAGAATTCGATTGAAGAAGAAACGTTTGATGAAGAAAATGAATAAGAGGATGCTAGTGCATCCGTTGCTGCCTGTAATGCGATCACAACAAAAATAAGCAAGGGAGAAGAGATGATTGCAAATCAAGAAGAAGAGCTTATAGAAAAAGAAGAAAGAAAAACAACGCAACCATCCTTAGTAGAACCACCAACACTGGAATTAAAGACCCTACCAAATCAATTAAAGTACGCATTCTTGGGCAGAATGAAAAGCTGCCAGTTATCATTTCCTCGGAGCTCAATGAAGACCAGAAGATTGTGTTGATGAGCATTCTAAGGAAGCATGTGTGAGCAATTGGCTGGACGCTCGTCGATATTAGAGAAATTAGCCCAGCGTACTGTATGCACCGCATTCGTCTTGAAGAGGACCACAAGGCAACAATCGAACATCAACGCAGACTCAACCCTGCGATGAAAGAGGTCGTTAAAAAAGAGATCATTAAATCATTAGATGTGGGCATTATCAATCCTATAGCAGATAGCACGTGGGTCAGCCCCATGCAGTGTGTGCCGAAAAAAGGGCGACATGACAGTAGTCCCGAATGGAAACAATGAATTAATACCGCAAAGGACCGTCACTGGGTGGCGCATTTGCATGGATTACCGCAAGTTGAACGCGGCCACAAAGAAAGATCATTTCCCTCTGCCATTCATCGACCAAATGCTAGACCGTCTAGCTGGAAATGATTTTTATTGCTTTCTGGATGGTTATGTCGGGTACAACAAGATTATGATAGCTCTAAAAGACTAAGACAAGACCACATTCACCTGCCCATATGTTACCTTCGCTTTTTGCCACATGCCGTTTAGACTCTACAATGCACCAAGCACGTTCCAAAGGTGCATGATGGCCATCTTTTCAGATTATCTTGAGGACTCTGTCGAAATCTTTATGGACGACTTCTCTGTTTATGGGAACACCTATGAAGTTTGTCTAGCCAACTTGGAGAAGATGCTGAAGAGATGTGAAGAGACGAATCTGGTAATTAATTAGGAAAAATGTCATTTCATGGTGAAGGAGGGCATAGTGTTGGGACACAAGGTTTCCCGGGATGGATTGGAGGTGTACAAAGCAAAAATCGAAGCAATTGAAAAACTTCCACCTTCAATAAGCGTGAAGGTTGTACGAAGCTTCTTGGGGCACGCTGGATTCTACAGACGCTTTGTTAAAGATTTTTCAAAAATAGCACGACCGTTGAGTGTATTGCTAGAGACTGACAGAAAATTTGAATTTGACAACAACTGCCTCAACGCATTTCACGTTTTGAAGAATGCGCTGATTACTGCACCCGTATTGATTGCGTTGGACTGGACACTTCCTTTTGAAATTATGTGCGATGCAAGCGTGTATGCTATGGGGGCAGCTCTGGCACAAAAAAGAAAAACATCTTGCATCCCATCGTATATGCAAGTAAAATATTAAATCCTGCTCAGACAAATTACACCACCACAGAGAAAGAGCTTCTTGCAGTAATTTTTGTGTTGGAAAAATTTCGGGCACATCTATTGGGAACAAGGGTACTCATCCATACTGATCACTCGACAATAAAATAGTTAATGACAACGAAGGACGCAAAGTCGAGATTGATCAGATGGGTTCTCCTCTTTCAAGAATTCTATATAGAAATAATTGATCGGAAGGGGATAGAGAACCAAGTTGCGGATCACTTGTCTAGACTGAAAAATCCTAGGTTGACCGCAATGAGTCTGAGGTGAATGCGGTGTTCCCGGATGAGCAACTATTCCATGTTGAAGAATTTCCCTGGCATGCAGACATAGTCAATTATCTGGTTTACGAGCAATTTCCTGAAGATTAAACCTACCACCAACAGAGGAAGCTCAAATATGAATGTAGACATTATTATTGGGATGAGTCGAATCTGTATAAAAGAGGGGCAGACCAGATTTTTCGATTATACATACCAAATGCTGCTCAACAACGTATATTTTCGCAATGTCATGATTCACCATATGGTGGGCACTTCGGAGGACAGCATACTGCAGCTAAGGTTTTACAGAGTGGATTCTTCTGGCCCATAATTTTTAAGGATGCAACTGACTACGTAATGAAATATGATCGGTGCCAACACACAGGTAACATTTCATGGAAACATGCAATGCTAATGAACACCATCTTGGAGCTTGAATTGTTCGACGTATGGGGGATTGATTTCATGGGACCATTCCCTCCCTCAAATGGTAAACATTATATTTTATTAGTCGTCGATTATGTATCCAAGTGGGTAAAGGCAGTGGTGTGCGCCGCAACCGATGCGATGATAGTCTCTCAATTCCTAAAGAAGAACATTTTCACTCATTTTGGCACTCCCTGTGCCATCATAAGTGATGAGGGGTCACACTTTGTCAATCATACCGTTAAGGAGCTACTGCACAAATACAACATTCTTCACAAAGTGGCCACCGCATACCATCCACAAACGAATGGTCAAGCCGAGATGTCCAATCGAGAAATTAAGCTGATACCTGAGAAGGTAGTAAGGCCTTCACGAACGGATTGAGCAATAAAGCTTGATGATGCGTTATGGGCATACCGTACTGCATTTAAAACACCCATAGGTATGGTCTCATATGCGTTGGTATTTGGTAAGGTGTGTCATTTACCTCTGGAGCTGGAATATAAGGCATTATGGGAGGTAAAGAAGCTGAACTTTGATTTGAAGAAAGCAGGAAAAGCGCGAAAAATACAACTGGTCGAGCTAGAAGAATGGAGGATTAACGCATATGAAAATGTGAAGGTTTATAAAGAGCGCACCAAACGTTGGCATGACAAACGCATATGCGGTAAGAACCTCCAAGTCAGGCAAAAGGTTTTACTCTTCAACTCACATCTGCGGTTCTTTCTGGAAAAAATAAAATCATGCTAGTCCGGACCCTTCATCATTAAAGAAATATTCCAACATGGTGCGATGGAGCTAATCACTGAGGATGGAAGCCGTACATTTAAGGTTAATGGACAGTGAGTTAAGGCATATTGCGGAGGTGATTTCCAGCCAGAAAAGACCTCCGTGAGGCTGAAAAATCCCGGAACACCCTTTGTTTGATTCTTGAACTCTCATTCCTTCGTCACTTTAATCATTAGTTATCTATCTGCATTTTTCTCTTTATTACTTCTATAAATAAATAAAAAAAAACTTGTTGTTTTGTTTAAAATCATTTGACCCTCTCTTTATTTGTTTACAACGATTAAGGCACAGGATTGTGGATATGTTACATGAAGTAGCAAACTATCTCACTCGATCACCACAATCCAAAGAAGAGAGATCGCTACAAAGAAGGATGCGTCAATACACAATACGGGCGACAGCGTAAATTTGGGGGTGTATTCTTCGTTATGCTTTATTTCAAATTTTGCGCTATCACATCGCATTTTAGTTTTAAAAGTCTTATCACCACATCCTTTTTGATTACCGCAATCATTTGACATAGATAAATTTAGTAAGTTACCGCATGTTGTTTCTTTGCCAAGTATGATTTCAATGATGAAAAACCTGCTTCTATTTCTTTCGTATATACTAGAGTCATCTTAACTTTAAGATAGTCACCTCATGAAATATTTCTAGAAGTTAGGGGTTTGCTAGCTTTCTTTGAAACTCTCTTTACGAAGCTTTCTAAGAACATCGTATGAATTATATCAATCTTTTGGCAATGAGGACATTGCCGCATTTTAAATTTGGGGGTGAGGTATTTATTTTCGACCTTGCTATTTCAAAAAAGAAATTGAGAATAACAACTCTACTGTCAACACAAATGGAAAACCTATGTTGATAAGAGTTAAGTTATGAAAGGCACTTACCCGTAGTTGAATGTCCGCATGACACACGTGGGGGCAAGCCAAAACGAGAGTAAGTCACCAAGATTAAAGCATAAATAAATGACCGCAACTCCGCTGCCAAGTAGGTATGAGTTTAGTTTGAGGAAGAGTGAATTGCTTATACTTGGATGTCCGCATGACACACGTGGGGGCAAGCCAAAATAAAGGCAAGACACTTGGATCAACGCAAGGTCAAAAAAAAAAAAATAATAATGTCAAGAAATATGCAAAGATAAAATCATTTGACACCCTGGTGAAAATTTTTCTTTTTGAAATAAATCATGCGATGTTCAGGAAATTAGTAAAGTCCTTTTGAAGGTTAAGCTTTCAGTCCCCAGGTCTTAGAAATATTTCAAGAAGAGACTTGAATAAGGCTTAAAGAATCTTTGGTATATAAGATTTGAACGAAGTATCCCTCTTACTGGGCTGAGACGTAATCTCGGGGGTAAAACAGATATTTGACTCGGTTGTTCTTGAGAAATCTAGGAAAAGGACATTGCGGTTAACTTGTTAAAGGAAGTCTTTAGCTTATCCTTGAGGACAAGCATTGTTTAAATTTGGGGGTGTGATAACAGGAAGAAATGCACATTATCATACTAAGTTCTTAAACAATGCTGGCTTGCGTTGATAAAACATGTTAAATTACGTCCATTAAGCATCAATTTCATAATATTGCGGTCGCATGCATTCATCGCATTAGAACAATTGATATTTGTATTTTTTGTGCAGATTATGTAATAACGCAAGGTGGAAATTGCGATCATAGGAAATCATTGGTTGAGCACAATATCACCGCAAGGCTTTGCGGTGATCGTGTTCACAAATATTCGCCCAAGAAGGATTGTCGCAACTTGGTCAGTGCAACATGGTGGGCGCATCTGAGTGAAAGGCTAATTAATCGCGATGGGACAGAAAGCTGTTGACAGTCGAATCCAAATTAAGTTGACAGCCGATAACGATCACAAGTACATTTAGCTTTTCGGTGACTAATATTCGATGCATCAGTCAAGAATTAAAGCAGTCCCATCTGTACAATTATGAGAGAGAAGCCGACTTTCACCCTGGATGTTCTAAAATACCAAGGACATCTTTCAGAAAAGGGGTTGATCAGTTAATCAATTCGCACGTCCTTATTCATAGTTTTCTTTCGTTTTAAGGCAGACGCGAGAGAGAAAGTTGTGCCGATAGATTGTTCCAGTAAACTTGGGAGAGCTCCAGAAGCTTCAAGGATAGAGAGAAAGCCGACGCCTGCGGAAGCAGGAACATCTTTGGAACCGAATAGAGATTTACAGTGTAAAAGCCTCGGTCAGCAAGGAATTGCTACCAGGCTCTCTACCTTTAACTTCTATTGTTCTTTTGTACTCCACTCATTTATAAAAATGGAATTTCCTTCTCTATATTTGTTCACTCTCTGTTATTTATGCATGAGTAGCTAAATCTGTTGAATGGGTTGAGAAGCATTTAGCTAGCACAACTAGGAAATCTTCATTCTATGCGATTATCTTGTATTATGCTTCATTCGTCCATTAGAGATACTCGGGAGGGTAGTCTAAGGACAGGATCTAGGCTTGAGAAGGTCAGGTTAGAATCTAGGCTCGAGAGAGTCAGATTTGAATGCATAATCAAGAGATAGGAGCTTAGGAATAAGCACTATTTGTTATCAATGCATCACATGCATCCTAGAGATAGGATATGATTGTATGCAGTCACTTTGCCTTTATGTATTTTGCATCATCACATAGGAAAAGAGTAGAGACTTAGGGATAAGCTCTATGGATACTTTTGCATTCAACACATGCGTCCTAGACTTAGGAGCATCACATTTGCATTGGAAAATGACTTATTGTGCATGGTTGTACCATGATTGCATAGTTTGACGCATTCTCAAGTAACACTAGCTAAAGATCTTTTCAACTCGTTCATCCACATTGAATGCATCTTAGAGATAGGATATGATTGTATGCGGTCACCTTACCTTTATGCATTTTGCATCATCGCATAGGAAAATAGTAGAGACTTAGGGATAAGCTCTATGGACACTTTTGCATTCAACACATGCGTCCTAGACTTAGCAGCATTGTATTTGCATTGGAAAATGACTTGTTGTGCATGGTTGTAGCATGATCGCATAGTTTGACGCATTCCCAAGTAACGTTAGCTAAAGATCTTATCAACTCGTTCATCCACATACTCAGTGTATCTATCACACAACTGACTTTTCTCAAATCTGCTGCATTTTTTTGTTTTTCATTAACACAATCAACAACAAACCAACAATTAATTCAGTTACCGTTCACCGCAAAATTTTCATAAAAATTACCATCACAATCTATTTTTACAAGTCCCTGAGTTCGACCCTGGACTTATCAGGAAACTCAGTGGAATTTACACTTAGATTCCGCTAAGGAAACTTGAGTGCACAACGTAATTTCACCATCGCATATCATCCATAATTCACTTCATAAAAATTAAGCATCAAGTTTTCCAATGGTACGTGAATAACTGACTAAACTCTTCAAAAAACTCGGTCTCTCCATGAACGAACTCCTCTCGCTCTTTCTCGTTTAGCAAGTGATCGGCCAGCAACACCAGGTCATCTACACGTACAGCAACACACGAACAACAGGCAATGGGGAGGATATCACCACTTGTAGCCCTCAGTATTCTCGGAGTGAGAATCCAAAGGATGGCCTTTGATGGAATTGGTAGAGGGGAGGAGGAAAGGCTCTCGTATACTACGAACAAGCAAGTGGGAGAAAGGGAAGACTATCGTATAGTCGGGTGCTTGATCGTTTAGAGCGGGGTACACGATCGTGTAGTAAAAGCTAAGCGATCGTCTATGAAAAGGTAGCAATCATTTAGATATGCCCAGGTGCTAAGCAATCATCTAGGAAGAGGTAAGCGATCGTTTAGAGAATCGCGGATGATCGTTTAGAAAAGCGCGGGTGTGTGATCGTTTAATAAGGGGGCGCTATCGTATAGGCAATCAACACTAAGAGATACAATACTTATCACACCGTGAGCAATTATTCGTCTCTTGTGCAAAATGAAAATTATTTTCATTTTACACTTCAGTTACTAAAACTGAATTGAACTTCCCATATCGCACGAATTCGGAGAAAACCTCGGCCAATTATCTCATAACCGCCCAATTAATAAATTAATAAATATAATCATATTATATTCATAACCTATAGTTTGATATCATATATCAACTATAATATTTTCTCCTCTACTTGATATAAATCATATTTATATCAAATTTCCTCCAAAATAATGTATCTCATGCATTTAGTCAATCATATCATATATAATTAACTAGTTCAATTATATCATATATAATTAACCAATTCAATTATATTATATATAATCGAACTCTCTCTTGTCAATTTGAACATTTCAAACTGACCCAAAAACTGATTCTCAACTTATATCCAATCTACCAAGGGAACCTTATGAACCTATGGCTTGAAGCTCCAACGATACGTGAATAGCTGACTAAACTCTTTAGCCACGAGATCCTCCATCCGTTAACTGTCAGGCATTCCACTAAAGACCGACAGCTAAACTTTTCTTACCACATATATATTTCTGTGTCCATCAGATATAACCAATCATGAGTACGATAACCCTTCATAGCTGCTCGTAAGTACAGTTGGGCCAATTTACCATTTTTCCCTTGTAGTTCCATCTCACTTTTAAAATACCATTGATCCCTGTAATGAACAATACAACATAGTCTAACTATGTGTGAACACCTTTCTGGCCATGAGAAGATGTGTGGCGTCACATCGTTCAAGCCCTGGAATCAGCCCTTAAGGAAGCTATCTATCTACTTACCCCTGCTTTTGGGAGGGAGTGAATTCTATCTTGTGTAGCTGAGTTCCCAGCTCCTAAATCAAAAGAATCCCCAAAGTGATAGGTTTGAGTCGGCGGCCTGGCCACTTGCACCCATACAAATCAAAGGACCGCCCTCAATGGCAGGAGTTCTCAACTCTCTCAGGATTAAGGTCATGTTACCTATGGTCATCCTAGTGAAGTGAAGTCTTTGTCATGAACGGTGTTATATAACAAGACGTTAACACTTCGTGGTCAGGTCTTATACAAATTCTTTGTATAGGACGCCCCCGCTCGCATGTCACCTACACGAATGATCAGGATCAGATCATCTTTGATGAGTCACAACACTTGCAACTATTCCACAAAGCGGACCGCATCCGTAGCGTTACCAGGATAAGATCTCCCTCCTATATCCATATACTATAGACCATTTTGGTTATCACTTAAGACATGATCCACTTGTATGTTACCACATACATGCTTAAGTTACATAAAGACGACTAGGGACTTTAGTTTATTGGTTTGTGGTAAAGCAAATAAAACATCTAGATGAGCAAAATAAAAAAGTGAAGTAAATATCATATATTATACATCACAAGCATTCGTACAAACTGTTTACAAATTATAGGACACAAGAATTTAGGGCATCAACCCCAACACTACTATGAGTGAACACTTCTTGGGCCATGAGAAGGTGTGACACCACATTGTTTAAGCTCCAGAATCAACGTTTAAGGGAGTAATCTATCTACTTATCCCTGCTTTGGGGAAGGAGTGAATTCCATCTTGTGTAACTGGGTTCCTAGCTCCCCAATTAGACGAATCCCTAAAGTGGTAGGTTTGAGTCGGCGATCTGACCACTCGTACGCATGCAAATCAAAGGACTGCCCTCATAGACAGAAGTTCCCAATTCACTTAGGATTAAGGTTATGTTATCTATGGTCATCCTAGTGAAATGAAAGTCTCTGTCATGAATGGCCTTATATAGTGAGAGTAAACTTTTCGCGGTCCAGTCTTATACAAACTATTTGTATAGGATACCCCTACTCGCATGTTTCCACATGAATGAACAGGATCAGATCATTTGTAGCACTTTACAACACTTGCAACATTTACAAAGTGGGTCGTATCTGTAATGTCACCAGGATAAGGTTTCCCTTCTTTATCCATATACTACAAACCATTTAGTTTATCACTTAAGGCACGATCCACTTGTATGTCTTCACATACATGCTTAAGTTACAACGATAACCAATGATCTTAGTTCATTGGTTTGTGGTTAATGCAACTAAAATATCTCATATTTCATAGACAATAGTGAAGAAAATATCTCATATTATTACATCATAAATGTTTGTTCATATACGTGCTTACAAACTATAGGATCCTACGAGATTTAGGGCATCAACCCCAACATAAATTACATATAATAACTTAGGATCTTAGTTTATTGGATTAAGTGTATGCTCATAAAATAATAATTATTTTATTAATAACAATTTGTTTATACAAAGTTTACAAATTACGAGAATACAAGAAAGATTAAGACACCTATCCCAACAATCTCCCATTTGTCCTAAAGCTTAGGGAGCCAATGTACAATACAAATAAAGTACAAAAAACAATAAAATAAGACATACACTATACCCAGTAACTATAGGATAGTGGAAGCACAAGGATCATCTAAGCACTCTAATTCACTAATTTTGGCAAAATATAAAGCATGCTTTTGTAGAAAACAAATGAGTTTTAAGACATACCTCTTGTAGAACTTCTTCAAAGCTCCTTCTCCAGCTGCTATTTTGTCTGAATCTTGTTATAAACCACCTCAAGAACTTTCCCACTATTCTATTGGTGCTTTAGATTGAGTTGTGGGACTCAAAACAAGCTTGAATCAAGGGATGAAGAAGAAAAGCTCACAGCAGCAATCTTGGTGAAGAACCCTTTCTTCAATTCGAATTTTCGCTAAAATTCTCTATAGATTGCATGCCCGATTTTCACTCCAATCTATTCATTATATTACAGATCAACATGCAAAGAATAGAGTTGCATGAGTTGCAACTCATGCTTGGAGAAGACAAGACAAACAAGAAAGCTTTTGTGTGAGCAACTTAGGAGATGGATAATGGAAAACTCAATTTTTCTATTTGTGTTTTGTTTTTTCCTCTTTTTCAATTTTATCTCCTAAAATAAAAATTTGATTTTAAATTTGAAAAATAAAATTAATTTCATAAATTAATTTTAAATAAAACTTAATTAATTTTAATATCAAATATTAAATTAATTTTTACACAAATTCATCTTTATATATTTAAATCATATTTATATATATAAATTCTTCTATTCCGTTTAATTCTCAAATTAAACATGTAATTATATCTCATATAATTACTAATTACCTTAGTGCTAATTTCAACGTTTCTAATTAACTTATCACGTTATTCTAGAGCTAGTTGTTACGAGCTAGTAGGGGGACCTCCCGGACCTACAAATCATGGGCTTCAACGATCTGAGATTATTTGGCTAAACTCATTAGACCAAATTAATCCCCATTCGTTAACTAATGGGTCACTTCACTAAAGCCCATAGTTGCACTCCCCTCATTGTAGATATAGTATGTCCACATGATTTAACCATAATCAGCAAGTCGACCCTTCACAGGTTGTTTGTAATAACGGCTAGGTCAAATATCTGTTTTACCCCCGAGATTACGTCTTATTCCTCAAGTCCCTACTGATCCTCTAATGAACAACTAGTTTGTGATCCAATCACTAAATCAAACTCTCCCAGCCTAGTGAAAGGGTGGGGTCCCTTGTTCAAGACCTGGATTTAGTACTTGAGAGAATAACCTTTTTCTTCTCCCTAAATCGGGTAGGCGTGAACTCCGTCTTGCACCCTATTTCCCTAGCTATCTATCTGGTCTTACCCTTGAAATGGGAGTCTTATTGAGCTGACGCTGTTGAGCCAACCCTCACTTATGCAAATCTAAGGGCAATCCCAAATAAACAAGAGTTCATAGTTAGCTCAGGATTAAGATCGAGTTACTTAGGTCATCTAGGTGAAATAGTCAATCTTAAACAGTAAACAACGTTATAAAGTAAGAGTGACTTATGTCTTGGTCCTAATCTTATGCAAACTCATTGCATATGATGCCCCAACTTCTCATGTCATAACATGTATGAATTAGGATCACATCATATGTTGCATTTTACAACTCTTTGTAACAACTACAGAGTAGGCCGCATCCAATGGTGTTACCAGAATAAGGTACCCAACCTTATTCATGTACCATAGATCATTTTGACTATTTACTCCAATCTAATCCACTTTTATGTCTCTACATAAAGTTCAAGTACTCATACAATAGTCATAGGTCTTAGTTTATTGGATTTAGACCTTTATATAATTTATGAAATCAATAATAATGTCACATCCTGCCCCAGACTACCCTCTACGCCTGAGAAATGACGTGACTGCAGTAGGCCCATTCTATTACAACAAATGAACAAATTCAACAATAACTCTTGCGAAAATAACTCTGATACCAATGAACAAATTCAACAACCAACTGATTAAATAAAGGAGAAAACAATAACTGATTAAATAGGCCCATTCTATTACAACAAAGTAATGTTTATACCACTCCAAGACTTAACAAAAAAGTTTACAATCACTACTGTAAAACCCTCCGGAAGTGTAACTATGGCTTGTGGTAGACCTTGACCTTAGCAGCATCCTGGAACTCCTCACCTTTCCACTACCTGAGGGGAAAAGAAAAACATTTGGAAAGCATGAGCTATAAAGTCCAGTGAGTGACCAAAAAACTGATTCTTATCAGAAGAACTACCCCACACTTGAGTACTTTTGCTCAGATACCTTCTCAATCGTGTTCTTCAGTATCGAGCTACTCGGATACCTTCTCAACCGTCCTTTGGTATCGAGTTTCAACTAAAACTAGTCATACAATGATTTTCTTTAATAAAACTTAGAAAACATATCTTTATCTCAAATATCTTTCTTTAGCACATGGTTTCTTAAAACATTGAAAATATTTTAGTCACTCACCTTGATCGTTCAGGAACCTTTCTCTCTAGAAGTTCCTTGGTCACCTCGAGCTCCCTTTTGAACCCTACGATCCAGATTCAACTTAAATCTCATGTTACTCATAGTTCTAGGATTTATCTCGAGTTACTTCCTTCTAAAATTACACTTTAAAATGTCTCAGAAATATTACCATAAAATCTTAGCTCATAAATCCTCGTGGTTTGGTCGGAACCTCAAAATCTTCAAGTCTGGCCCAATCTTACTGACAGCCTGACCCTTTTGTCTTTTTCTTAATTTCCAGCCCGATCCATTGGAGCTTCTTGTTCGGAAGCTTACCCTGAAAACTAGACTCTCTTACCTTTCAGATGGATTTGGAATCACTCCAAACGCATGAGTATTCTGGGAGAACTCCTCGTTCCAAGTTGATGTTACTTCTTGTCTTTTCTACTCGACAACATCTCCCCTCTTGGAACTTCTTGACCAACGCGCGGTCTTGCTGCCAACGCATGCGTTCTTCCATCAATGCATAATCTTCTCCCAATTAGTCCTCACACACTCTTCTTTATGTCCTTTGAAGAGAATTTAAGTTCTCATCTGAAGTCCTTGGCCCTATTTATAGGTGTCCAAGATTGCTCCACGGTCGACACCTCCTACTTGGCTGCATTTCCAATTTTCTTCACACCATCGATGCATTCTTACATCAGCGCAAGCCAAAGTGTCTTCTTCTCCTTTCACCAACGCATAGCCCTCAACTTTGCATGTCTTCTTATGCATCCCATCTCTTTTACTTAAGGCTTAAGAATTCCTCCTAACAAGCCACATGTCCGGATGACATCCTTGAATGCGTCCATCCTTCATATGTGTTCATCCTTCATATGCATTCATCCAACTTCATATGCGTTCAACTAGGATAACGAGCAACACTTCTTTCAACGTATAGTATATCATCAATGCATAGTGCATCAACACATAGTACATCAATGCATTGTATTACCCTGCCGCGTCCATCGCGTCCATCGCATCCAACGCATCAAATGCATCTAATGCATCCATCTTACTCAGTCATCGCAAGCCTTAACCATCGCAAGAGCCAACCACCATACATCCAACCTAGCTTATCGCATGGCCTATGTCCAACGTATCCATCGTGCAAGCCATTGTCAACCTCCAACACATAGCAAGGTCGCACAACACCAACGTATGGCCTCGCTCGGTCGCATTGACGCATAGGTGCTTGGCACGGCCGCTGGCGTCGACGCATAGACGCTTGGCATGGGCGCTTGGCATAGGCACTGTGCATCGACGCATGCCACCCTTCAGCACCTGCCTTGCCCCGCGTCCTAGCTTACCCCATGCATCCTCGCATGCCCGCGTGCCACCCCTATGCATCACCCTCGGTTGCCTTCCTTTAACCGCATACCACCCTCCAACGCATCCATTTAGCCTAATGCGTTGGTCTAACCTCCAAGACATGCATCATTCCCTCTTCAACTTCTCCCTTGGCCTAAAGAATCTCTCCAAGATTTTATGGCCAACGTATGACAATGCCTAGTCCAACATTTAGTCAATTTTCATCAATTTAAGCTTAACTCAAAGCTACTCAAGGAAAATCTATTCAACACTTAGAAATTTCCTTCACTTCAACATAGGATTTAACTCTCATTTAGTTAATTTCCTTAGCCACCTGCTTAAGTCGGAATAATGGAAATCCGAGTTTCACAAATAAATGTATTGATTATAGAAAATGTTTATCATTTTACAAACTGCGAGTTTTAGGACAAAAAACCCAACAAGCTCTCATGTCATAACATGTATGAATTAGGATCACATCGTATGTAGCACTTTACAACTATTTGTAACAATTACAGAGTAGGCAGCATCCAATGGTGTTACTAGAATAAGGTACCCAACCTTATTCATGTACCATAGATCATTTTGACTATTTACTCGAACCTGGTCCACTCTTATGTCTCCACATAAAGTTTAAGTACTTATACAATAGTCATGGGTCTTAGTTTATTGGATTTAGACTTTTATACAATTTATGAAATCAATAATAAATATATCATTTTACAAACTACGAGTTTTAGGACATAAAACCCAACAATAACATCTCCCACTTGCCCTAGACAATATGCTGTATATCCTGTAGACCTAAACTTTTTAGATGACCCTCGAACACTTTAGCTGGGAGAGCTTTTGTAAACGGATCAACAATGTTGTTCTCCAAAGAAATCTTCATGACAATCACGTCACCTTGATACATAATCTCCCGAATCAAATGATATTTCTATTCAATGCCTTTGCCTCATTGATGACTCCTAGGTTCCTTAGAATTTGCTACAACATCATTGTTATCATGATAAAGTGTGATGGACAAAGACATATTTGGAACAACTTCCAAATCAATAAGAAACTTCTTAAGTCAAACAACCTCTTTAGCAGCTACATATTTGGCTTCCATAGTGGAGTCTGCGATGCATCTTTGCTTGATGCTTCACCAAACTATAGCTCTTCCATTCAAAGTAACCTGATGTAGATTTTTTAGAATCCTTATCAGTCTAAAAGAGTCCGCAAATAACAGACTAAACTCTTTAATCACATTATCCACCATCTGTTAACTGTCAGGCACTCAACTAAAGATCGACAGCTACATTCTTCGAACTACAGATAATTTCTGTGTCCATTGGATATAACCAATCAACAGTACGATGACCCTTCACAAATCGCTCGTAAATACAACAGAGCCAATTTATCGTTTTTCCCTTATAGTTACATCTAACTTCTTAAGTACCACTAATCCCTCTAATGAACAATAGATCATAGTGCCACTATAATTGAACCCCTCTCGAGCCAAGAGGGAGTGTGGCGTCACATTGTTCAAGACCCAGAATCACCCTTAAGAGAGCGACTTATCTACTTACCTCTACTTCCAGGAAGAAGTGAATTCCATCTTGTGTAGCTGAGTTCCCAGCTCCCTGACCAGATGAATCCCTAAAATGGTAGGCTTGTTGAGTGGGCGATCTGACCACTTTTACCCATGCAAATCAAAGGACCACCCTCATAGGTAGGAGTTCATACCTCACTCATAATTAAGGTCATGTTACCTATGGTCATCCTAGTGAAATGAAATTCTCAATTATGAACGAATTTATATAACGAGACTAAACATTTCATGGCCCATTCTTATACAAACTCTTTTGTATAGAATATCCCCGCTCGCATGTCTAATACATGAATGATCAATATCAAATTATTTGTAACACTTTACAACATTTGTAACACCTATAAAGCGGGTCATACTCGTAGTGTCACCAAGATAAGGTACCCAGCCTTATCCATATACTACAGACCATTTAGGCACTTAAAACACGATCCATTTGTATGTCTCCATAGTATTTAAGTTACAACAATAACCATGGATCTTAGTTTATTGGTTTGTAGTTAATGCAACCAAAATATAAATTTTTTCATAGATAATGTGAATAAAGTATCATATATTATAAATCACAGAATGTTAGTTCATACAAGTGTTTACAAACTACAGAACCCATAGACTCATACTTTGCAGGTGACCCTCAAACACTGTAGCCGTGAGGGCCTTCGTAAATGGATCAGCAACGTTGTACTCCGAAGCTATCTTCATGACAATCATGTCCCCTCGATGCACAATCTCTTGGATGAGATGATGTTTCCACTTAATGTGCTTGCTACGCTTATGATTCCGAGGCTCACGAAAATTTGCCACAGCACCACTATTATCACAATAAAGGGTGATGGGCCTAGACATGTTTAGAACAACTTCCAGATCAGTCAGGAATTTCCTGAGCCAAACGGCCTTCTTAGCAGCTTCACAAGTTACTACATACTCGGCCTCCATGATGAAGTCCGCGATGCACCTCTGCTTGGTGCTTCGCCAAACTACAACCCTTCCATTAAGAGTGAGCACTGATCCTGAAGTAGATTTCTGAGAATCCCTATTAGTCTAAAAATTAGAATCTGTGTATCCCGTAAGGATCAAATCCTTGGAACCATACACAAACATGTAGTCCCTCATTCTTCGAAGATACTTGAGGAGTTCTTGATGGCTGTCCAGTGACTATGTCCTGGATTAGACTAACCTCTACTCACTATCCACAATGTGTAGCAGATGTCAGGTCTAGTACATAACATTACGTACATGAAACTTCCTACAGCAGATGCATAAGAGACCTGTCTCATTTCCTCAACCTTTTAAGGTGTCTTAGGACACTGTTCCTTAGACAATGTAACTCCGTACCTGAAAGGCAAAAGACCTCTCTTGGAGTTCTGCATCAAGTACTTGATTAACATCTTGTCAATATACGATGCCTGAGACAGTGCTGAATCCCAAGAACAAATTGAGCCTCTCCCAAATCTTTCATTTGGAATTAGGTCGCTAGCAAGATCCTAACTAAAATCAGTAAGCCTGCGTCATTCCTAATGAGTAGGATATCATCTACTGAACTATTGATGATTTTCTTGTAGACACAAGACTCATCAACGTTTTGGTTAAAGCCATAAGATTTGATTGCAGTATCAAACCTTATGTTCCAAGATCAAGATGCTTGTTTCAGTCTATAAGTGGACCGATTCAGTTTGCAAACCTTTTTCTCTTGACCTTGGACTATGAATCCCTCGAGCTGCACTATATAAATGGTATCCTCAAGTTTGCCATTCAGAAAAGCAGTTTTGACATCTATTTGCCATATCTCATAGTCATAATATTAGGCAATGGATAGGAGGATGCGAATAAACTTCAGCATGGCAACAGGCGAGAAAGTCTCCTCATAGTCGACTCCCTTTACCTGGGTGTAACCCTTTGCCATCAGTCTAGCCTTGAAGGTTTGCACCTTCCCATCAGCATCCCGTTTTCTCTTCTAGATCCATTTACAACCTATAGGTTTAACCTCATCAGGTTGATCTACAAGATTCCAAACTGAATCGAAGTACATAGACTCCATTTCGAGATCCATGGCTTTGACCCATTCATCTCTGTCAACATCCTCCATTGCATTCTTGTAAAACAACAGATCCTCAATCTCGCCATCAGCTACCATAGCCAGGATTTCAATTAAACCCATATAGCGAATAACTGGGTTCACACCCATTACGTCGAGGTTCCCTCAATAATTGAGGTGGATTTGACTTACTAGATGAACCTACATCAAAAACTCTTGTTGAGGTAGTAGGCTCTTCAACAACTCTTGTTGAAGATTCAGTAGTTTCTTTGGAGAGCTCATTCAACACGGTTTTTCTTCTAGGTCTGTGCTCCCTTATATATATGATCCTCCTCAAGAAAAGTAGTGTTTGTCAATACAAACACTTTGTTATCTTTAGGATCATAAAAATAACCCCCTCGTGTCCCTTTGGGGTAGCCTACAAATAGGCATAACCACGAACGTGGTTCCAGTTTCTTAGGATTAGATTCAAGCACATGTGCTGGGTAACCCAAGATAAGGAAATGACATAAACTAGCTTGACGACCATTTCACAACTCCAAAGGTGTTCTGGCAACACTCTTGAAGGGAAAACGGTTCAGAGTATAAGCTGCAGTTTCTACTGTAAAACCCCAAAATGAGTCAGGTAATGAAGCGTAACTCATCATCGATTGAACCATGTCCAACAGGATTCGATTTCTCCTCTCTTATCCACCATTCTGCTGAGGTGTACCAGGTGCAAAGATTTGGGAAACTATTCATGTTCTATCATATAGTTCTAGAATTCAGAATCCAAAAACTCTCCACCTCGATTAGATTGAAGTGTTTTAATCATTTTACTTAATGCATTTTCAACTTAAGCCTTGAACTCTTTGAACTTTTCAAAGGACTCGGACTTATGTTGCATTAAATAAATGTACCCATACCTTGAATAATCATCAATAAAAGTGATGAAATATTCATAGCCTCCCTTGGCTCACACATTTATCGAATCACAAAGGTCTGAATGCACTAGCTCTAAAGGCTCTTTGGCCCTATAACATTTTCAAATAAAAGGCCTTTTTGTCATCTTGCCTTCAAGACATAATAAAACTTAGGCTGTCAAACTTTGAAGAGGCTACTAAAGTGGGGTGAGCTATACAACTTTTAGTTAGTGGATGTAGTGAGTTATATGTATCATGGATGCTAGTTTATCAACCATAAGAAAGCAAGCGGGCAAAGAAGAATTTCAGAGGGATAACGCATAAAAGATAATAAGAAAGGACCTATGAGCAAAATATCAATTTCGTCAATACTTAGGATTCATGCGGGGAAATAGCCATGCATTGAATGATGGAGAAGATTCTTCTTCCGAACCATCGCACTGAGTGAAATTATTAACGCACCTACGAAGAGCTAATGCACATTCATCCAAGAAAGCAGCCATAAATCCAAAATGACAATATTCAAATAAATAAACTAAAGTTAACTAGGAAAGAAAAGTAAAGATAGAGTAGAAGACGTCCCTGGAGAAATTGGAGTGAAACCACCGCAATGAGTCTTCCATGTAGGAGATTGATCTCAATTGCTTAGGTCAAAGAACTCGTTGTCCTGACCATTGGAGCTTCCAGCAATTGTTGGACGCATGTTGCCTAATATGCGCTTAAGACTGTTTCCAGCTTATGTGATAGATAGTCTTTCTATCTCGGGTCAACATTGACTTTCGGCGTATTACCTACGCTTCAAATATTGTTTGCAACTTGGTCTCACAAGCTAAAACTCCCAAGACTAAAAGAGTGCCTACGAAAACACAAAACTTAACAAACTATTAGTTGTCAAGTCCCCGGCAACGGCGCCAAAAATTTTGTGATGAAAATTTAGTAACGCAATTATGTTGTGCATGTCTTATACTATGCGTTTGTACCCATGCTTCGGTGGTCATGTGTTGGGAAGAAAAGTATGCGTTGATCTCATATGCAAGACCATGCGTTCCTACCACAAGTTTTCTTGCATTCTCGCCAAGTATAACGAGAACACAAGTTTCTTGGGTGATCCGAGGTCGAACACAGGGACTTGTAACTCAGTAATGCTTGTGAAGCAATGCGTTTGAGGCGATGAATAAAAGTAAAAAGAAGAAGTTAAAGGATTACACACTACTCCTACTTCTAACTAAACAGATTGAACAATGGAAGACTTGCGATGAGAATTGGTAGATATGCAACAACTATTAATGCATAGTAATGTTTATTATCTTAAATCGCTCGAGTAATCCTAGCTCTCACACTAACGCAACGCATACCTCTCTGTGGTCAGCCGCATGACTATATCTCTATAGTACATGGTTGCGTCGAGCATAAAATCATGCCTATCTCTTGGAACAATGCATACTTTGCTTTAGTGCATTCCATCTCTTACCTTCTCAGGTAGTTAGATGTGGCTAACTAACTTATAGACAAGCATTGCAACAGCCCATTGACAAGCATTGCTATAGCCTCTCACCAAGCAAAGAAGATTAACTCACTATACTCGCACAATTCACACTTCTCGGTAGTTTGCTACATGCGTCCTATCTCTAGGCTACACGATTGAGTATGTGATCGCCTTTGATAAATAAACGATGAAGGTAAACGATGATAAAGATAAAGAAGATGAAGAAGATAGCATTGAAGGAATTTAGATATGCATTGATTATAAAATGTAAGTATCTTAAGCCCAAAATGTAATACAATATAGAGATCAGAAGGGAAATGTAAGGCTATGCGCCAAAGCTGCTGGTGGTGCCATGGATGGATGGTGGAGAGGTCTCTCTCGAGCTCTAACTCCGGCGAAAGCTCCGGCCGTCACTCGGGATGGGTTGTGGAGGTGAAGAATCCTCAAAGAAAATCTCACTCATGCTCTTATCCGTGACCATAAGCATCTGCCTTAAGGTAGAAGCTCGGATACCTTAGAATGAAAGTCCAAGGGGCTATTTATAGAGTTTAAACGCCAACAGCAATCATAATTGCATTCAGTCTTACTGCTGCCTTTGTCACGATATGGGCAATGTCACATTATCTTATCTTGTTGATACTCCCAAAGTATGCGTTTGAGCTTATTTCAACTGAAGTATCAACGCATTCCACCCATCTTGCGATCGCCCTTTTATTATGTTTATCACTCCGTAGCCGCAATTTCCAAGCGATGAACGCATTCGATCGATAGCCACAACATCTATGCGATGGATGGATACCCGTAACATCCCTGAGATGAATGTATATGATCACCGCATGCGATTGTCTATGCGATAGCTCGACTTCACCGAATGCGACTATCTTTGCGATTGCCTGGCTTCAGAGCATGCGTTTGATTTTACGATTGCCTGTTTCCAGCGCATGTGTTTGATTCCTGCAACAGCTACAAAAATAGACAATTTGACACGGAATAACGCATAATATTGAGGTTAGTGAGGATTTAAGGTGTTGATCGATACAAAACTCAATTTTTCACAAATTCTAAGTATTATCACCGCATTCTACTTGTCAGCCCTCATAATTCTAAATAAAAGGCTTATAATAACTGGCATTTCTACCAGTTATCTTATTTAAACTTTTATAAATAAACCTAAGTGTCATGCTTCATGCAATGTTCATTCATTACTAATATATATAACTTTTATATAACAAAGTAATGAACTAAGCATACATTCCATGATAACATACAACTTTATACTATAACATTTATAATATAAATGATGTATGGATATGCTTTATTGCATGCATATATTATAACTCTTATATTATATGATGCATAAGCATGCTTTAAGTAATTTAATCATGCAAACTAATATATTATAACACTTATAATATAAAGATGATGCATGAAAAAATGCATAACCTATGGTGGGTTTTAAAACTATATGACATACATTATGGCATATAAAATCAATATACATCACATGCACAATTAATAAAAGTTGATATACGGGGAAAACTTGTCTCAATACCGAAAATAAATGTTAAAATATTACAAAAGATTCGAGTCAACAAGTTCGAACAGGTGAACCGGGTCTTGAACTGTCCGCCTTGAAGCCTCGTCACCTGATCGTGTAGCAAATCTTTTGATCGTTGAGTAATGCACGTCGAGTGTAAATGATCATTTAGCAAAGATCGCGTGGCTTAGGACTATGCGATGAGCATGGAAGCCTACACAATCGTGCAGCGCACTTCGAGTAATGCATGCCATGCGATCATGTAGCTAGCGACTATGCGATGAGCATGATAGACTACATGATTGAGTAGCAAGTGCCAAGTATCGTATGCCATGTGATCGTGTAGTTAATGACTATGTGATGAGCATGAGAGCCTACACGATCGTTTAACGCGTATGCCTTGCTTCGAGTACCAAATACTATGCAATCGTTTACCTCCAATCGTCTACATGATCATGAAGCCAACGCAACACGATCGAGTAAACTCTTTACACGATTGTGTAGCATTAGCTATGCGATCATTTAGAAAATGCTACAAGATCGAGTAGAACATTTCTACATGATCACATAGTCAAATCTAAATGATCGTCTAGCTTGAGCTACACGATACAACCATCGTTTCGTTTTCTCCCTAAAAGTGAACAACAACTCTTTGACTTTGAAGCTTCTTCACGAACGACTCAACAAAAAAAAAAATGAATGCAGACTCAATTGCAAGTTATTGTGCCAAAAAAATGCAGGAGCTCTTACAAATTAACTTTTGTAAAAGTAAATGAAAGCTATAAACAGAGACAATTATCCTGAAAACATCTATCAACAATATCCACAAAACACTTAACACTTAAACGCATTGCAGAATGTTAAAACCCACTAAGACTGTAAAAGAAATTCAATACAGCAATAAAATTTGGAAATCAGAACACAACCTAACTCTGATACCAATTAAAGGAACTCTAATTACAGAGGACCTTTGAGCGGAAGCGGATCGTCTAAACTTCATGTGCATGAGCGCATGCGTTTACAGTTATATAAAAAAAATTATGCATTATAAACTAAATTACAACATGTTTTGAATATAAAAACAAAGGATTAAGAGATTGTACCTTTGAAGAACCCTCCTTCAAGTATAATCCCTCAATCGTTCACCAATACGTCGAACAACACGAACACAGTGAATAACTCGATCTCCCTCGAACAAGTAGCAACTCGATCTGCTAACAAATCGGACACTACCACAAGATTACCTTCGTATTCTCGATGTGAGAATCCAAGAATGGTGGGCTTTGGTTTATTTTGGTTATAGGGAAGCTTTAGAGTGAAGGAGGAACACTATCGAGTAAACGACAAGACTATCGTGTAAAAGATGATGTCTAGCTCATAGACTTAATACTCGATCGTTTAGATATTGAAACTATCGTATAGTTTCTCGATTACTAAACTCATCAAATGTTTCTTGTGTGTTTTTTCATAGAATAATTAGAAAACTAGTTTTCATCTTTATTCCACTTTGCCATAAAACCGTATAACTACCCACTAAGGGTGGTTATTGTGAAAAATATTTTTAATTATCAAATAATTAATAAATATGATAACTAACTTATCATATTATATTTATAACCTATAGTTTTAATATTGCATCATATACAATATATAAACCATAGTTCTTTTTCTTTATTTTATGACATTTAATAAATTAAACAATAACTTAAAATATTTATATTAAATTTAATAACTATGAATCTTATTCATAGAAAATTATTTGAATCATATTCAAACATTAGTTCCTCCAATAAACAATAATGTATCAAATACATTATATCAATTATATCACATATAATTGAATTAATTTACTTATATCATATATAATCAAATTCCCTCTTATTAATTTGAACATTTCAAATTAACCCAAAAACTGATTCTCAACTTAAATCTATTGAGCTATTAAGGGGACCTTATGGACATGTAGTTTGAAGCTCCAACGGTATGTAAATAATTGACTAAACTCTTTAATCACATTATCCACCATCCGTTAACTGTCGAGCACTCCACTAAAGACCGACAACTGCAATCTTCGCACTACAGATATATTTCTATGTCTATTGGATATAACCAATCAACAGTACGATGACCCTTCACAAATCGCTCGTAAGTACAGCTGGGCCAATTTATCGTTTTTTCCCTGTAGTTACATCTAAATCCTTAAGTACCACTGATCCCTCTAATGAATAATAGATCATAGTGCCACTATGATTGAACCCCTCTCGGGCCAAGAAAGGGTGTGACACCACATTGTTCAAGACCCGAAATCAATCCTTAAGGGAGCGATTTATCTACTTACCCTGCTTCGAGGAAGGAGTGAATTCCATCTTGTAGTTGAGTTCCCAGCTCCCCAATCTGACGAATCCCCAAAATGGTAGGCTTGTTGAGTCGACGATGTAGCCACTCTCACCCATGCAAATCAAAGGACCGCCCTCATAGGTAAGAGTTTACAACTCACTCACGATTAAGGTCATGTTACCTATGGTCATCCTAGTGAAATGAAAGTCTCAATTATGAATGGCGTTATATAATGAGACTATACATTTCGTGGTCTGGTCTTATACAAACTCCTTTGTATAGAATATCCCCACTCGTATGTCTAATACATGAATGATTAGGATCAGATCATTTGTAGCATTTTACAACATTTGTAACACCTATAAAACGGTTCATACTCGTAGTGTCACCAGGATAAGGTACATAGCCTTATCCATATACTACAGATCATTTAGGTTATCACTTAAAACACGATCCACTTATATGTCTCCATATACATGTTTAAGTTACAATGATAACCATGGATCTTAGTTTATTAGTTTGTGGTTAATGCCACTAAAATATCAAATACTTCAGAAACAATGTTAATAAAAATATCATACATTATAAATCACAGAATGTTTGTTCATACAAGTGTTTACAAACTACATGACCCTACGAGATTTAAGACATCAACTCCAACAATGTGGTCTTCTTCTAAGAAGTGAGTTTTTTTCTATATGATTACTTTATTCTCACTTGGATCGAAGAAGTACCCACCTTTCGTTTCCTTGGGGTAGCCTACAAATAGGCATACTTTTGAACGAGATTCCAACCTTTTAGGATTTTTCATTAGCACATGGGCTCAACATTCCTAAATTCTGAAGTGGCATAAACTAACTTTACGATCTCTTCATAACTGAAAAGATGTTTTAGAAACACTCTTTGAAGGAACGTTGTTCAAAATGTAAACAATAGTCTCTATTGCATATCCCTAAAACAAGTCAGGAAGTTGAGCATAGTTCATTATATACCAAACCATGTCCAACAAGATTCTATTTCTCCTTTCCGATACACCATTCTGTTGAGGTGTACCTGGCTGAGAGTTGAGATGCAATTCCATGTTCTATCATATAGTTCTAAAATCTTAAGTCCATATACTCTCCACCACAATCAGATCGTAGTGTTTTTATCTTTTTACCTAACAAGTTTTCAATCTCAGTCTTGTACTATTTGAACTTTCCAAGTGTTTCAGACTTGTGTTGCATTGGGTATAGATACCCATATCTAGAATAATGATCTATGAAAGAGATGAAATATTCATACCCTCCCTGTGCTCTTACATTCATCGAACCATCAAGATCTGAATGTATAAGCTCCAAGGTCTATTTAGTTGTATAACCTTTTCTAATAAAAAGACGTTTTATCATTTTGCTTTTCAAGGCATGACTCATACAGGTAAAGAGTTTTCTTCTAAATCATTTAGAAGTCCATTTTTCACCAATCTCTCAATCCTATTGAGATTAATGTGACCTAACCTTAGATGCCAAATATTGACATTTTCTTTAGGAGAAATTCTCGATCTATTAACAGTTGTTGCCGTTTTGAACATTACAGTATTTAGCACGACTTTTGTAACTAACGTTCTTAGTACATACAAGTTACTTTCCATTGAACCAACGCCTAACTTCATTCCATTCTTAAAAATAAACATTTTATTCTCAGAGAAGGATAGAGAATCCTTCTGTTCAATTAGACAGGAAGCGTAAATTAATTTCCTCTTGATATTAGGAACTACACATACATCATCCAACAACTGAAACGACATCACCAGTATCGACTCTAAGAGTCATCTCTCCAGCTACCAATTGTTTCTAGGAACTAAATCCTTGATAGAAATAATATGCATGATTAGTAGCTCCTGAATTAATTATCCAGGCAGAATTATCGTTCTCTACTAAGCACGTCTCCGAGAAAAATAAACCAGATTTATTTTCTTCGAAGTTCTTCCTTTTTTGGAGAGTAGTGGGTGTTAGGGTTGATACTCTAAATCTCGTAGGGTCCTGTAGTTTGTAAACACGTGTATGAACAAACATTTGTGATGTAATAATGTGAGATGTTTTCTTCACTATTGTCTATGAAATATGAGATATTTTAGTTGCATTAACCACAAACCAATAAACTATGTTCCCTGGTTATCGTTGTAACTTAAGAATGTATGTGGAGACATACAAGTAGATCATGCCTTAAGTGATAATCTAAATAGTCTGTAGTATATGGATACAGGAGGGATATTTTATCCTAGTGACATTACGGATACGGTTCACTTTGTAGATGTTACAAGTGTTATAAAGTGTTACAGATGGTCTGATCCTGATCATGCATGTAGAGACATGCAAGCGGGGGTATCCAATATAAAGAAGTTTGTATAAGACCGGACCACGAAATGTTTAGTCTTGTTATATAACACCGTTCATGACAAAGACTTTCATTTTTCAAGGATGACCATAGGTAATATGACCTTAATCCTGAGTGAGTTGGGAACTCCTACCTATGAGGTGATCCTTTGATTTGCATGGTTGTGAGTGACCAGATCGCCGACTCAAACCTACTTTGGGGATTCATTTGATTGGGGAGCTGGGAACTCATAGTAAGACTATGATGTATTGTTCATTAGAGGAATCAGCGGTAAAGGAATTACATATAACTACAGGGGCAAAACGATAAATTGGCCCAACTGTACTTATGAGCGATTTGTGAAGGGTCATCGTATTGTTGATTGGTTATATCTAATGGACACAGAAATATATCTGTAGTGCGAAGAGTGCAGCTGTCGATCTTTAGTGGAGTGTCCGACAGTTAACGGATGGTGGATATCGTGATTAAAAAGTTTAGTCAGTTATTCACGTACCGTTGAAGCTTCAAGCTATAGTCCATAAGGTCCCCTTGATAGCTTAACGGATTCAAGTTGAGAATCAGTTTTTTGGGTTAGTTTGAAGTGTTCAAATTAACAAGAGGGAATTTGATTATATATGATATAATTAAATTGATTCAATTATATGTGATATAATTGATTTGATGTATTATATATATTGATTGAAGGAATTAATATAAATATGATTTATAATAAATGTCATAAAGAAGAGAAGAACTATGGTTTAAATATTACATATGATGTGATATTAAAACTATAGGTTATAAATATAATATCATAAATTAGTTATTATATTTATTTATAATAAAAACATTTATGAGATAATTGTTTGGTTGGTTATTCTCTCCTTTAACCGTTGTAAGTGGGAGTTACCATCAGTTTTGATAACTGATGGATAAAAGTGAAAAAGGTTTTCATTTTTCATGATCGCTTAACATTTGATCGAGTAAAAAAAAAAAGAGCTATACAATAGCACTTTGAAAGAGTGAACGATGTGCGAGTTTACTAGACGACTCCCTCTCGTTTACTAGACGATCGAGTATCCATCTTTATATGATAGAGGTTTCTTATTCTCCCACTTACTCGATTGTTTAACTAGATCGTATACTTCCTCCTTCCCTCTACCAAATCTATATAGAGCCCACACCGCCTAGATTCTCACATCGAGAATACCAAGGTAACCGAGTGGTAGTATCGAGTGTTTCTATTTGAGGATCGAGGATCAAGTCATACTCGATTGGGTTCAAGGATCAGACAGTTTGTGAGTTGCACTGGTTGTTTGTTGCGTTCGTGCTCGTGATCGAGTTTGCTGGGACGCCTGACTGATGTAGATCGAGGGAATACTTGAAGAAGAGTTCTTCAAAGTTATGTCATTCGATTCCCTTTGTTTTTAAAAGAAAGCATGTTGTAATTTACTCGATGATGCATAACTGTTCTTATCTATTTTTAAATGCTTTGTTCTTTCACAATGACTTTTGGAACGATCTTGCTTCCGCTCACTGGCTCTCTTGAATAAGAGTTCCTTCAGTGGGATCATCTCCATAACTCATTTCATAAACTCCAAGTTTCATCTCATAGGACAGTCTTCGTTGATAAACTTCATAAGATTTGGCAACAATTGTTCTCTATTTGTCCCTTGACATTCAAAATGAACTGGAGTTTATCTAGGAAGCTTACATTACTAGTTTCATTGTCATCAACCCCACTTTGCTTGAATTGTGAGAACCTCTGCTCAAAAAATTCTTGTATTCATTGCATGATCTGATGTGCAGTGACCATACTCTCAGATATTTTAGCTAAGGCATCAGGTATGCTTGGAAAATTGTAAACTCGGGTCTTTTCATTAACCTTCGTCCATATTTTGTATGCATCACAAACATTTCGTGTTTCACCAGGGGTTGTTAGGACTTGAGAATAATCCTCAGTTAAGATGATGTTGAGGTCGTTAGCCACAAAAAAAAATTAATCGAATCTTTTCAAATTGTATAATTAAAATCAGTCAAACAAGTAGAGGTAAATAACGGAAAACTACAATTTGACATTTTTGCTAAAAAGAAAAAAATTGATCTACATTAGATTTTAGCATAACTCTAAACATCCAATCAAAATTTAGCAAAAACTGAACGAACCTCATTTAACATCTAATTTTTGCAATGATACTTCAGTGTTTTAGGTTAAAAGCCACCGAAGGGTAGTTAGTTGTCTTTTCACTGAACTGAGACACTCTCAACCAATTATTGCACCAGAATAACTTTTATTCCCATAACAATTAGTCATCATTGATCTGGTCAAGAAATAATTAACTAGCTTCACAATTTCTCATAAGTGCGACCCTTAATTTTAATCCCTAAAGTTCCGCCCTAATGAGCCAACTGAAGGGAAAAACCAATTAGGGCAAAAACTAAATCGATCCTATCCATTTTTGGAGTTCACATTGATATTGACCTAATGCATAAACCATTCGAAGAGGGCTCCCAGGGCACCACAGGTTGTGCAAGAAGATCTCATGTTGCAAACTAATGAAGGAGAGCATAAGACATGTTGACACACATTCCTCTCCCACTTACTATAAATATTCTCTCCATTCACCTTGATATTGACCCATGCAAACACCATTTGAAGGGAGACGCTCCCAAGGCGCCTCGAGGCCAAGCATGAGTATCACAGTGTGAACATTAAGGGAGAAATGTGAGTTGAAAAATGACGTATCCTATACATCTTTTTCTTCCCACTGAGTATTTTAAAAAACTTAGGGTTTAATTAACTTAGGAAAAATACGGCTAATTATTTTTACTACGTGATTGTTTAAGTTTGCCCAACAGTAACACTTACTTTGGATAGTTAAACAATTTTGATTAATTGTCGTTAAATACTTTAACAAATTTTGATCAACAATTGTATGCTTGTAGCAAATCTATCTAATTCACTTTTCTAGGTCAATTCCTGGGTAGGGGTGTTCTATTTCGGTCAACTTAAATACCCCAGCTTAGACAGAACTAGCCTTAAACAAAAGATCCCTTATAAATATGTTTGCTACAAATTTAATCTTTTATTAAAATCAATTTAATCCTATTAAACTAATTTAAAATATTAAACTAATTTCTAATCCTATTAAATTTTGTGATCTTAGGTCTATATAAATCATACTTTAAAACTATTTTTAAAAAACGATTTTAACCTAAGTTTGCATGCAAGTCTGAATTATTAATTTTAATTTCTAATTTCATTTAAATATAATAATTATAAAATAAATGAAATAAATTAAAATCATATATTGCATTGAATGACATACTTTATAAAATTATCTAAAATAGTGTCATGCATCATGCAATTCTCATTTCATTACTAAACATACATAACATTTATATAATAAAGTAATAAAATAATTAATAACATACAAACATCCACACATCCACACTACATATTATAACTCTTATAATTTAAATGATGCATGACTATGTTATTAATGCATGCAAACTTATATTATAACACTTGTATTATATGATGCATGAGCATGTTATAATTAAATCATACGATTATATATTATAACATTTATAATATAAATGATGCATGAATATGCATAACCTATGGTGGGATTTTACTATATGATATATATTATGAAATATATAATAAAATCATACATCAAATGTATAATATAAACAACAATTTATGGACTGGGATTTGAACTCCTAAACCATTAATTAAATTAATATAACATTTATATTAATTTAATTAATCAAAAGACTAAATATTATATAAATAATAACTTAACCAGTTCAAAACAGGTGAACCAAGTCTTGAACTGCACGAACCAGACCGCTCAATACCTGAACTACCCACGAATCGCTTGAACCAAGTAAACCGAACATGAACCAGCTGAACCACGAATAGAACCACGCATAAACCGATAAAATTTTTCCGTCTCCGAGCATTGCAACGCTAAGACCTAGCGTTGCAACGCTACAGAAAAATTTTCCATTTGCCCTTTGCAACGTTGTAATGCTAGGGCACAACGTTGCAATGCTACTATACAGAGACGATTTTCTTCGTTTGTTCTCCGATTTGAGCCTCGTTTTCACCAGTACATCGTTGGAAACATCAAGAACGACACAATACTTTAATAATACAGACTCAATTGCAATTAATGTCCAAAAAAAAGGGTCCTTACAGACCAAATATGTAAAATTAAAGCAGTAAAAACTCCAAACCAATCCTAAAATTATCCAAAATTGCAAACCACATTCATCTCTTCATCATTATGAACAAAATAGAATGATACCCACCATAGTTCTCTAAAAAAAATTCTGGAAAAAAAAATAACTTGGGCCAAGAACCACCACTCTAATACCAATTGAAGGAACAGTGAAGTTTCGCAACTAAGACGGGATCGTCCCAATTTTATTTTTCATTGAATCTAAATTTACATAACAAAAAATATTATGCATTATAATTTTACAGCATGCTGATCATAAGAAAAAAGGATTAGGGAAGAATTGAAACTTACCCTTGTAGACAAAATTCTTCACGAGATCCCTCAGTCCGGTCACAAACTCTTCGTCTAGATCTTCAACAAAAAATACGGCAACCCAAATGGCCACTACCACAATATAACTTCTTGTATTCTCTATTAGGGTTTGAGAATAAGCTGTTGGGGATGATGCCCTAAACTTTCATGTCCTGTAATTTGTAAACACGATTTTGAAAAAACGCATGTGATGTATAATATATGATTCTTCACTTATTGTATATTAACATTTGATGTTTTATTTGCTTTACCACAAACCAATAAACTAAAATCTCTGGTTGTCGTTTGTAACTTAAGCATGTATGTGGATACATACAAGTTGATCATGTCTTAAGTGATAACCAAAATGGTCTGTAGTATATGAATATAGGTCATGGTAATGCTACGGATGCGGCCCGCTTTGTAGAATAGTTACAAGTGTTGTGAATTACTATAGATGATCTGATCCTGATCATTCATGTGAGGACATGCGAGCGGGGGTGTTTTATACAAAGGAGTTTGTATAAGACCGGACCACGAAGTGTTAACATCTCATTGTATAACAACGTTCATGAAAAAGACTTCACTTCACTAAGATGACCATAGGTAACATGACCTTAATCCTGAGTGAGTTGGGAACTCCTGCTTTTGAAGGTGGTCCTTTGATTTGCATGGGTGCGAGTGGCTAGATCGCCGACTCAAACCTACCACTTTGGAGATTCGTCTGATTTGGGAGCTGGGAACTCAACTACACAAGATGGAATTTACTCTTTCTCCAAAGCAGGGGTAAGTAGATAGATTGCTCCCTAAAGGACTAATTTCGAGGTTTGAACGATGTGACGCCACACACCTTCTCATGGCCCGAAAGGTGTCCACACATAGTAGGACTATATTGTATTGTTCATTAGAGGGATCATTGGTACTTAAGGAGTTAGATGTAACTACATGGGCAAAACGGTAAATTGACCCAGTTGTACTTACGAGCATCTGTGAAGGGTTATCGTACTGTTGATTGGTTATATTCGATGGACACAAAAATATATCCGTGGTAAGAAGAGTGCATTTATCGATCTTTAGTGGAATGCTTGGAAGTTAACGGATGGTGGATCTCATGGCTAAAGAGTTTAGTCAGCTATTCACGTACCGTTGGAGCTTCGAGCCATAGGTTCATAAAGTACCCTTGGTAGCTCAATGGATTCAAGTTGAGAATCAGTTTTTTGGTCAGTTTGAAGTGTTCAAATTGACAAGAGGGTGTTCAATTATATATGATATGATTGAACTGGTTAATTATATATGATATGATTGACATTATGCATGAGATACATTATTTAGAGGAAAATAATCTAAATATGATTTATATCTAATGGAGGAGAAAATACTATGATTTACATGTGATATTAAACCATAGGTTAATGAATATAATATGATTATATTTATTAATTTTAATTGGAAAATTATAGGATAATTGTGCCATCGTTTTCTCAGTAACCGTGTGATAGTGGGAGGTTTCATGCAGTTTTCGTAACTAAAAAAAAATGAAAATCGTTTTCATTTTGCAAAGAGATCAGATAATTCGCTCATGAGTTGTATATTGTCTATCGTATAGCAAATCGAGAGCCTACACGATAGTTCAACATTTCTACACGATCATATACACGCGCGCTTCTTTCTAAACGATCGCATAGGATTTGCTAAACGGTCGTCTAACTCTTTCATAAACGATCGCGCGCTCGAGCATTTACTAAACGATCGTCTATACGATCGTAGCTACGATCGTGTACCACTTCTTAAATGATCAAGCATTGTCTATACGATAGACCCGATATTCTTCCACTTGCTTCGTCGTGGTATACGTTCTTAATTTCCTCCTTCCTTTTACCAAATCCAACAGAGCCCACACCTCCTGGATTCTCACATCGAGAATACCGAGGGTTCTAAGTGGTGGTGTCATTCCATTGCTATGTTCGTGTAGAGGTTGTTCATGGGTAGACGATGATTATTTGGTGAACGATTTGCTTGGATGTTCCAGCGAGAGTGAGAGGAGCAGTCCATGAGAGCATGTTTTTGGTGAAGAAGAATTCTTCAACTGGTACGTATTTATTGTTCTCTTGTTGTTTAAGTTTGAAAGCATGCGGGTAATTTGTTACCCCAGGTCCAATAGAAGCAAGCCCGACTGCATATCTGTTCTGTTAGAATGTAAATGTGGTAATTCTGTCACAATGAATTTGGAACGATCCGCTTCCGCTCAGAGGTACTCTTGTATAAGAGTTCCATAAGCAAGAGTGGTAGGCTCTGCTAAAATTTTAGGAAGAGGGAGAGAGTTTTAAGAAAAAAAGAAGAAAACTCTTTTCTTCTTTGTGTTCTTAGGAGTATATTTTAGAGAATTCATAGAGAGACCCTCTCTACTGTGAAAAAGACGAAGGAGTCAAAAACTAAACTGCCCCTTCACGTTTCACGATGGTTAGAGAGAAAAATTAAGGAGAGAGTTATTTAATAACGCCCTCAATTAATTTGATTCAAAATAAAATAAAATAAAATGTATATAAATATATAAATATATACATATAATAACTAACCTATTATATGTATATATAACTATATGTTATATCAAATATAACACATAATCTCTAGATTTTATATTGTTTCAAATACAATATAACCTATAATTTTTAATTTCTCTCAATCATTCATGGTATTTAATATATATCACATTTATATTAAATTTAATTATATGAAGCTCATCCATATATTAATATTTGAATCATATTCAAATATTTATTTCCACTAAAATAAACATTATATTATAATGTATCAAATACATTATATTAATTATATCTTATATAATTAATTCCCCTAATTAACTTGAACAATTCAAATTAATCCAAAATGAATTTCCAATAATCATCGTAGAGCTAGAGAGTGGACTTTATGAACCTGTAGATTGAAGCTCCAATGGCACTTGGATAATTAATTAAACTCTTTAATTAAATTACCCAACATCCATTAACTGTCGGTCACTCCACTAAAAATCACAGCTGCACTCTTCGCATTACAGATATATTTCTATGTCCATTGGATATAACCCACTAAAAATCTATAGTTGTACTCTTCGCACTACAGATATATTTATGTGTCCATTAGATATAACCAGTCAACAATGCATTGACCATTTACAAACTGCTCATAATTACAACTGGGCCAAAATTATTGTTTTGCCCCTGTAATTACATCTAACTCCTTAAGTACCACTGATCCCTTTAATGAACAATAAGTCATAGTCCAATTATGACCAAATTTCTCTCGGCCCTCGGGTCAAGAGAGGGTGTGGCCACATTGTTCAAGCCTTTGAATCAGTCCTTAAAGGAGCAATTTATCTACTTATTCTGACATCAGGGAAGGAATGAATTTCACCTTATGTAGGTGTGTTCCCAACTCCTCAATCAGATGAATCTCCAAAAAGGTAGGCATATTGAGTGGGCAATCTGGCCACTCTCACCTATACAAATCAAAAGACTACCTTCATAAACAGGAGTTCACAACTCAATCAGGATTCAGATCATGTCACCTATGGTCATCCTAGTGAAATGTAAGTCTCTATTATTGACGGCGTTATATAATGAGACTAGTCATTTCGCGATCCGGTCTTATACAAACTCTTTGTATAGGATACCCCCGTTCACATGTCTCCATCTAAATGATTAGGATCAGATTATTTGTAACACTTTACAACACTTGTAACATCTACAAAGCGGGTCATATCTATAGTGTCACAAGGATAAGGTACCCAGCATTATCCATCTACCATAGACCATTTAGGTTATTATTTAAACATAATACACCCGTATGTCTTTCCATACATGTTTAAATTACATAAAATAATCTAGGATCTTAGTTTATTGCTCATAAAATAATAATTATTTTATTAATAACAATTTGTTTATACAAAATTTACAAACTACGAGAATACATGAGAGATTTAGGACACCTATTCCAACACAAGTGACACATGCTTCCAACTGGAGTTTTTCTCAACAATGTGTGGCTGACTACTATCGACTGATGTCATACCCATAAATGATGCCAAATGTTGGCGCTCGAATCTCGTCCGCATTGGCCTTCACATGGTTGCTCGATGGCCTTGACCTCCAATATAGCTTTCCGTGGTCTAGTCTCAATTTAGTCTATACTAACCTATGTATAAGATCCCCATACCAATGTGGTGTCGAGCCTATTGCACTCTAATACTCAGCTAAGTACGAAAAGAAGTAAGGTGGATCTCTCCTTTTGAGATTAATTATCCTTCCCTTTGGGGTGGTCAAATAGGGTTATTTATAAGTCAATCATCTAACACATGTCCACAATTCCGTATGATGGTAGGGGTGTCAGAGATGTTTTTGGCGCTCAAAATTGAAGGGTGCCAATCCAACCTCAACTTATTTATTTTCTGATTCGTATACATTTATCAACTCGGCTGATCAACTTAAACCCCAGGGCACCGACATTTTCATTTTGTATGCAATAGATTTTTTTCGATACATTTTCTCAAACTGAGGATGTGCGCTCCTCTATGCTTTTTTTCTGTACTCTTTAGGCTTGAACCCATTCATAAGCTTTGGGTCTTACCTTGGACAACTGTAAATACCCTCAATTAATTTTTAAATGTAAATATGATTTTCCTCTATTATCCTAACTTCTTAATCTCAACCCATCAATATCAAATATCTTAACTATACTCTAGAAGAAAATATTGAGATTATCCCAAAATCTATCATTAACAAAATATATTGACAATCAAATCTATTATTTAAATATTCAAATATAATATTAAAAAATAAAATCATAATTAAAGAAAAGGAAACGATTAAACAAAAAATGATTGTGTGAATGGGATCCAATTTGATAAAGTTATCTCATATATACTTTTAGAACCACATCTTTTTAAACTAAATTATCTATAACATCTCTCAGTATCTCACCTTTTGGTAAAGCAATACAATTTTTTTTTCTTTTTATAAACGTACTTTGTTGTTTAACATCATTCCATAACATAAAAAGGAGCGTTAGGAACTTTGAACTACATTATTGACATTAGTTGAGAAAGTTATTTAAAAGTATATCTTACTGTTTCTGACATGTACAATTTCAATCACACAAAGTATGATTCCAAATTTATAGAATTAATTCATATTAGCCTTTTATGATTTACCAATACATGCTCATTTTTAATATATTAGAAAAAGGTATTAATATATTTTCATGACCTTAACAAATACGATGCATATTTTAGTTAATTCTTTTATTTTAAACATGGATAAAGATACAATCATAGTTATCTCTGTTGATACGGAATTTATAATAACTAAAAGAGGAATTGAACAATCTCTGTAAGATAAGAAAATCTAATATCAACATGGTGCTTAGCCACTAAAACTCCAACAATCAGGTTAGTAATAATTTAGAGAGCTAAGAGAAATGGAGAATTTGGAATGTTTTCAAGGTACCTCAAATGTCACAAACCTTTCTGATTGTATTGAAATATAGTTTCGTGCGATCATTCGTTAATTAACTTTACTTGGATCATTAATTAGATTGTTACAATTAATTGTTGAAACTATTTCACTAATAGACTCAAGCATATGTATAAGTTAAACACTCAGAGCATAATTTTACCTTCATGGCTGACCCCTCTTCAAGATCTAGTGCCGACCTCCATACTTGCCAAGCAAGCATCTAATTGGGTCATCCCCTTGATTCTTGATACTTAGGCATTATTTCTTTCATAGGGTCGGCATTCATAAAGCCTTGGGAGCCAACCTCATTGGCTTATTAATTTCTAAGGTTGATCTTCGTGGTTCTTGTTGATCTTAATTATGAAGTGAGTTTCTCTTTAATTGATCTTATGATTGAGCCTATGGGTCGACCTCCATACTTAGTCAAATAACTCTTCCTTTTAGAATGATTCGTTGGGTCACCTTTATAAGGAAAATATTTAGTCATTTTTTTTTTTTATTATTACTCATAACAATCACAAATCAAATACAATACTAGAAGATTAATCGAGCAAATTCACTCATTAGATTGACATAATAATTATAATAAAAAAAAAAAAAACTCTATTTTAAGGGTGTGTTTGGTGACCCGAAATGGGATGGGATCGTAATGTAATGTAATAAAAAATTCATGTTCGAATTGAGTGCTTTGAACCGATTTATAATACAAAACTCATTTTGTTCTGACAATTTTCAATCTAATCCTCTTTCTCATCATTTTCATGCTTCATGATCTCATTTTCGTTCTATCTTCGATTATTCATGCTTTTCAATACACTTATGATTCTCAGTAATCTTAATTACATTCCAACTCTCCAAATACACCGTAAATAGTTTATTGCAATGTAGCTATATTATTATATGCTATGTTAAATGATATAGATTGAGTGCCCACTTTGATTATGTCATTTACATTACATATCCCATCTCCAAAATAAAAACAAATAATAAAATAGAAAAATAAATCTAAGCAATTTAGAAAAAGGAATCTTATAATATAAATTTGCATTATCTTTTTTCTTGTTTGATTTGTTTGGTTTCTTTAAACCCCTTTTTTCTTCTCCATCCTTTTTTCTTATAATATTTAATATAATAAAATAAAAATATTATTAATAATAAAAGATAAAACTAATAAAATGATAATAATAATAATTCATAGATATTTCTAGAACCAATGTATATCCCTTTTAGCTATCTGCCATTTATAATACATCCACGAGATTAGACTTTGGGCACTGTAGAAATGATTTAATTTCATCGTTGTTTGCTTCTTTTTTAAAAAAATAAAAAATAAAATAAAAGCGTTATTGAAGGTGTGTATTTTTATAATTTTAAAGCTTATGCTTTTAATATCTGAATTTTGTTAAAAAAATATTTTTTACATATAATAACAATTATATGACATGTTTTCCAATTTAAGTGGTGCAACGTATTTTGTTTCAAAATATCATTTCATGTCAATGTAACAAATTTTTTTATTTTTTATTTTTTTTAGTTTAACATGTAAGAAAATAGATTCAAATGGTTGACCTTGATCTAGTCAAAGAATATAATATATTATAAATCAAATTGAGTCTATCAAAATACGTTATGAATCGAGAAAAGGTTAAAAACTTAGGAAGAAAAAGATCGGGATAGAGGTAAACTTGGACCAAAATAAGCTCAATGTCGATGAGTCCTAGGTCGACCAACACCTAAGTCCAACCCAACATACCTAGAGACAAAGGTTCACAAGGTCACCTCGACTAAGGCCAAGGTTGAGGTGATCTATTGAGATAAGTTCACCTCATTTTTAAACCCTAAACTTTTTTTTTCTTCTAACTTAAACAATAAAGTTAGTGTAACAAACACTACACCAGTATGCAATTCTCCTTATTTTGCAAGTTAATTCAAACCTCCTCAATTTCTTATTGAACAAATTTATGAATTGGGAAAATTCTACCTAACATACTTTTTTTCGCTTTTAAAGACATTTGTGAATCAGGTAAATTCTGCCTAATTAACTAGGTTTTTTCCTTGAAAAGTCATACTTTAACTAGTTAAAGTATATATAAGATGTTCAAACCCATATATTAAACCAAAAAAGTGGGTATTTTCTTTAAATTTTGTTTATATTATTAAAATATATATATAAAGGCTCATATGAGTGTTTTTTTTCAACTTAATTACTTTATATTATTAAAAAAATAATGTATTATGTTTATTTAAAATTTGTCCTATTTTTCCTAAAAAATTTAAAGAGTTGGTTTTATTCCTCTCAAACTTATTATTTATCATGACAGGTTTTAAATCATCAACAAGAAAAGTGTACAATAAAAAATAAATAAAATAAAACAAAATAAATTGAAACTTATTAAAATATATAAAAATATATATATATGGAAAAACTCCCAATATTATTGACGAAAATATATTTAATGTAAAACATTTTAAAATATTAACTTATATTACGTAAAATGAAAAAGCTTCCACCTCAAGATTAATGAATGTAAATGTATGGGCCCATTTGCTCATTCAGAGCCCATGGGTTTTTTTAATGGTTGATCTGCATGCTGTTATTGGGCTTTCGTGTTTCACTATTATATCCATGGAAATAGCAAAATAAAATGTTTCATTTTAAAAAATAGCAAAAATAATCTAAAAAGTAAAAGAATGATTAAGTAATTTTTAGAATAATTAATTTTGAATTAACAATTGACCAAAATATCCCCAATTTAAAAATTTTAAAATTCAAATCATAACAACCTAAAATCCTACTAAATTAGTGATTAATTCAAAAAATCTAGAATTTGAATTCCAACGATCAAGATCTAAATTATAGTCACAAAAAATTATATAAAAAAATATCTATTAACTATCGAGAAACATAATCTTTTCAAACATCAAACATGAAATTATTTTTCGAGCAAAACTAACAAAACTCAAATACTCTCTCAAATAACTATTAGTCTCCATACCCCACAAATACATTGTACTAAAAAGACAAGTATCATTAAATAGTATTCGATGAAATCGGGCAACTAATTTCAACATGATCAATGACAACCCATATATCTTGTATTTGCACTATTTCCCAACGTGATGAAAAAATCAGCATATGTTACCCAATGTATTCAAAATAACTGACTATTAATCCTTTAGACTAAGTCCCATAAATACAATATACTAAAAAAATCATTGTTAAATATGTTGTATTTGAAAGAAAAAAGTTTAACAGAGATAAGAAATAAACTCAATATATCAATAAGTGTCTTAAATATCCATTTTTTGGTGCCTGAAGGAAAGAATTAATCGACAAAGTAGGAGAAGAATAGTTGCTAGCAAATGAGTAGGCTTATTACAAATTAATTTGTAAAATTGAGAGAAAAGTTAAAAAAAGAAAAAGCTCTTCTTAAAACCTTCAATCCAAAAAAGGTCAAATTGCACTTCTAAAATATAGATACGTGGTAATTCAAGAAAAATATAAAATCAAAATTTTAACTGATTTTGTTAAGTTTAAATATAGAAATAACCATGATTTGATTAGCATTCTAAAAAAATAAAATAAAAGATACATCTTTTGAGAAAGTAATATTTAAAGATTTAAATTTAAAAAATCAGATTTGGTTAGCCTGTATACAGAGAGTTAAAGAATCTTCTTTACGAGGCATTTTGGAATATCATAAATATCCTGCACCTGATGATTTGCCATATATCTTAATAAATTTTGGTATGGCCAAATATCCAAAACAAAACTCAAACGTTGCTTTATACTCCAATTTCCCTCCATTATATTTAGAGTTAGCCCAATAATAAAGGCTCATTTAGCCCAATGGTAAAGCTCCATTTTATAGTTAAGATTAAGGGTGTGTTTGGTATGTGATAAAAAGTAGAGAGTTGAGTTGAATTGAGTTAGTAATGATTATCTGGAGAGTTAAATTGTCTAAGTTTGTTTACAGAGTTGAGTTGAGTTGGACAAACATGGATACTAAATACCCTCCCAACCCAATAACTCATACCCATTTAACAAACACCTCCTAAGAGATATATTTACAACATTAAAGGAATTTGAAAAGATTTTAAAGGGTTTGATGATGACTCAACATTGGTGGGGTTTTTTTTGTTGAAAAATGTCTAATGATATATTTTACTGAAAAATGTTTAAAGTTTAAAATTGGTTGTGTAGCGGTTAGTGCAACGATTAGGTCTTATTCAAAAATTGTTCTCTAACTACACTATTTTTAGAGATATCCAAAAACCCGTGGGTTGGACTCTGCGGGAACCAGTCCCAAAGGGGCGGGAAATAGGGGAGGGAGTGAAAATTTTTTTCATTAACGATTAAAGGTCGAAGATGGGGATTATATTCCCGGTCCCCGACCTTGTCCTGTGTCCCTGCCTCGCCTTGGCTTTTGTATATATATTTATATATATATTAGAGATTTTGTTAAGATAATTATGGATGTTTTAATTATTTGAGTTTCAAACTTTATTAGTTTAATTCCTTAGATATTGTAATATTTAAGATAGAGGTTCTAATGGTTGAGTTTTAATTTTTATAGATTATGAGAATTTAACATTTTAATTATATATTTTCAAATTGCATGCATATTGTTGTTTTTATTAGCAAAATTGATAATATTTTATTTAAATGAAAATTGTATTAGAAATGTTTAAGGAATTGTTTAAAATATATATTTAATTAAAATAAAAAATCGTTGAAAAATAAAATCGAGAATTTTTCTACCGCAGAGAACCTGAACCGATCTCCTCAAAGAGAATCCTAGAATTTGGGAGGGACAAGGAACGGAATAAGGGTGCGGGGACGGAGATAGGGAAGCTTCTTCGCCTCCATCCCACTCAGTGGACATCTCTGTCTATATCCCACATTGGATGCCGGTTTTTAAAGTTGTTGAGAATCCTATTTTGGTAGATTCTTTTTTGAATTATCAGTAGATCTTTTAGATTTGTTTTTTGATATATTATATCATTTTGTAATTAAAATTATATATTTTTAATATTTTTAGCCAGACTTCTTTTTACGTTTTGGTGACATCATCTATTTTTCTATGAGAAGAATCATAGTTCGAGGATTTACCTTCAAATATATGCAGTCGCTAATAATTGTTGAAAATATAAAAAAGCACTAACAAATTCTTTTTTTAGTCAAGAGTTCAAATCATGGTGGACACCTACTTAGGAATTAATTTCTTACGAGTTTTTTCAACACCTAAATATTGTAGTGTCAAACGAGTTGTCTCATGAGATTAATCGAAGTCCACATAAGTTGATCTGATACTCATGGATATCAAAAAAAATACATCGACAATTAATAAAAAAAAAAAATGATACACAAAATAGGGTTTTAAAGGATTGATGGTGAGGGATTTGAAAGGGCTTGAACATTCTTGACGATTGTATGTTTTTTCTTTTTCTTTTTTGGTTGAGTGATTTGAAATGAATTGGATGTTGGAATAAGGATTATCGAGTGAAGTGAACATTCAATATGAGAAAGACATTGTGATTAATAACGGTTTGGGAGGGGTTGTTTTTTCTTTTCTACGATATTTATTTATTTTTATATTTTACCAACTTCACGTAATTGATTGCTTCAAATGATTTTAAATTTAATCGTCCTTCATTTTCGATTATTTTGAATTCTTAAACTAATTTCTGATTCCTTTATCTACATCAAATTTGAAATTTTGGATTAGATTTTGCATTTAAATAGTTTAATTCTATTAATCGTAAAAAAAATAAAAAATAAAAAGTATATTTGTCAACTTTTGTAAATAATTATCGTATATTTTTAAGATATTATTTTATGTTTATACATTTTTAGAATAGAAACTTTATTTAGATATTGTTCATAATTTCATTTTAAAATCAGATATTTGTCTTGTTGCCAAAAAAATAAAAAATAAAAAACATCAACCACAACCATCACCTTCTAATTCAATTTTTTAAACAAAGTTTATTATAATTTTAGCTTTTAGAAGAAAAAAAACCCCTCTGAGATACTTTTTTTTCAATTTCAAGGATTCTTTTTTAATATAAAAAAAATATTTAAAAATACTTACATTTTACTTTTGAAATTTTTTACTGTATATATTTTTTGGATTTTTTTATTTATAAGAATTTTCCTAATTTTAAAGTATTTTTTGAAAATAAAAAATATATTTTCTCCCTTTAACTTATACCTTTTACTCAAGGTTTAAGATATTATGAAAAATTCGATAGAAATATCGATGAAATATTGTTCTGACGGATATTATTGGAAGAATTATAAAAACAAAAAATTTAAAAATATATATTAATAAATAAAATTTTATTATTTTAAATAAGTAAATAGGTCTATTATTTACATTATATTTAGATTAGTGCATTTTGATGTTTATTTTTTGTGTTTTGTGGATTTTTCTACAATATAATGGAATTATTGATTTTCACCCACATATCGATATCGAACTCTTGGAAAGATGAAAATATTGATGGAAATATCAACATGTCGATGGAAATTTAATACTATATTTTTACTCTCTACCATATATAATTTAATTGTTCGGCAATATCATATAAAGCTTTTGTCTAAGGAGATAGAAAACTATTAAAAAAAAGTGTAAGGCCAATGAGTAGGATGGAGAAAATAATCACTATAGTTTTTTGTTTGGTTCACGTGAACATTGAGAATCAAATTTTTATCTTTTTAATCAATGATATACGTCTAACTTGTAATGTAATATGTCCATATTCATATCACATATGTTCGGAGAAGGAATTAAGTTGGATAGAGTTAGAGGTAGAGTTATTAAATTGATTGCGTACTCCACAATTTAACCACTTATTAATATCAATTTATTTTATTAATTCTTTATACTATGAAGCCTGACAATTAAAAGATTCTACCGATTAAATAATTCTACTCTCTACTCTAAAACTCTATTAAAAGAATTGAAATTATGATTAGTAAATTTTCTACTTAAATGTTTATTTATTTTTAATTTAGATAATGATTACGGTGGTGGTTGTTATTATTAATCAATATGTTGTATATATAATCAATATGTTGTTGACTCGGCTATCATTTTTGGGTCAATGAATTTCAACCCTTCATCTCAATTATTTCATTTCAAGGGGAATATGAATCGTTTTTCCCATTTCCATTTTAGTTTGAATTATAGAGTTGTTTCGAACTTGAGTCCTATTTATTTGGTCCTTCAATTTTAAAATTTTAAAATTAGTCTTTGATTTATTTAAATTTAAAAAAACGTACAAATTTATTAGACACAAAAGTTAAATTTTTAGAGTTTTTATTAAACATGAAATTCAAATTCATATTTAATAGATCGATTAATTTTTAGACTTGTTAATTGAAGGTTTAAGAACCTTATTACAAACTTTCGAAAATTCAAATATCAAATAAATACAAATTTCAAAATTTACCATTTAAATTAATATTAAGCTTGTAATTTCACCAAAATTTTAAATAAACTAAAATATGTGGTTACCAAAAATTATACCATGCACTTTCCCTTTATAATTGTTAGATTTGTCTTGCATAGTAAAGAATGGAGAAAAGGTATTAAATGTAATTTTAGGTTAAAAAGTATTTTTATCATGAACTTAACAATTTAGTCCTTGAATTTTAATTTGTGATGATTTAGTCTTTATACTTTCAATTTTAAAACAATTTAGTCCCGAATTTGAGTATGTAACAATTTAGTATTTGTACTTTCGAAATCGTAACAATCTAATCCCTAACGTAAAAAAATTAGTTTAACGGTTTATTTATGCATGAAATCTCATTAAACCTTAACATTAATTTCTACAATAGGGGCTAAATTGTTACAAATTTTAAAGTGCAAGGACTAGATTATTACCTAATAAAATTCAATGACTAAATAATTACAAAATTGAAAGTATAGGGACTACATAGTTACAAGTCAAAGTTGAAGGACTAAATTGTTACTTATATGAAAGTTTAAGGCATTATTTGGTAACCATTGATTTTTTTTTTAATTAAACCTACAAACACTACTTTCACCTCCAAATTTCTTCTTTTTGTTATCTACCTTTTACCAATGGTTTAAAAAACGAGTTCAAACTTTGAAAACTAAAAAATGTAGGCCCCATCCGGTAACCATTTCGTTTTTTTGTTTTTAGTTTTTAAAAATTAAGCCTATTTCTTCTTCATTTCTTATAATGGTTTGCATATTTCTCAAGTATGATGGTTGAATTCTCAGCCAAATTCTCTAAAAAAAAATGAAAAGCCACTTTTTTTAGTTTTTAAAATTTAGTTTGATTTTTTAAGCCATTGATAAAAAGTAGATGACAAATTGAGAGTTTTAAATGTGGAAATAGTGTTTATAAACTTAATTTTCAAAAACAAAAATAAAAAACTAAATAGTTATCAAACGGGACCGTAGCTTTTAAAAACTTGTCTTTGTTTTTTGAATTTGACTCATAATTCAACCATTGTCCTTAAAAGAAATATGTAAATCATTATAAAAAAAAAAAAAGAGAAAATAAATTTGATTTAGAGAAAAAAAAAAAAAACAAAATGATTATTAAACCAGAAGGAAGAGACAAAGTGATTTATAACTAATTTGAAAATTATTGGTGTGGCAATGGCCCACCACTCTCAATAATTTTTTCACTACAAATGGAGGATTTTATATTACATCCCTAGCCTTACACTTATCAATTATGTGATTCAAAAAGAAAACACCCTTGTGAAGAATTAAATTATTGTTGATTCGTACAATTTGGATCTGACATTTATTTAGTCTATAAAATTTCTAAAAAAGTGTCTCCTTGAAACTTAAAATCGAATACATACCAAATTTAAATCTTAAAAAACTAAAAATTTGTTTTTTTGAGGAAAAATAATTGTTGTTACATTTTTTTTAATATTTAATAACTTTATTAAATTTGAATTTTTATTTAAGTCAAAAAAGAGGTCTTTTGAATTAAGACGTAGTTGATTTGTAAATGTTATTTATTATGGATATCAAATATTGGATGTAAAATTTCACTATAAAATGACTCTTATCATTTTCAACACATAGAGAAATAATTAAAAAACGACTCTCTCTTATTTTCTCTCATTAGCTCGTTCAAGAGTAATTGGCCAAAAAGAATATAATGATGTTCTTAGTTGTAGAACTTCGAGCTTAACCTTTTTAGTGCAGAGTGGTTTGAACTATCACAATGTTGTTGTATCTTGGGAGACTTGCTAGAGGGTATCTATTACACCAGTGGTAAATTATAAAAATATTCAATACAAATGTCACGTAAAGCTTGAATCTCCTTAAAGAGAGCGAGATATTCACGCCGCAATCTAATTGTTTACGTGTTTATTTGCCAGTATTTACTCTATTTTTTTTTTGTTGGTATTTGTAATTTTCCGACAATAATTATAGAATGAATTTACTCTCCCTTCCATATATATTTGTTTTTTAAATCAATGACCTGGTTGATAATCAATATTTAAGTCTCAATTATGATATTTAATCGTATAATTTTTTATTAAAAAATATTTATTAGAAGATTTTGGCGAGTCTATTCTCCCAATAATAAAATTAGTAATGTAAATTATATGTTTACCTAATGATTGTAAATGGATGGCATACTATCTTTTAAATTTTTTTTTTATTTTTTTATTTTTTTATTTGCTTTGCTAACTTTAAATTAATTTTATAATTGATCAAAGACATCCTCAATGATACGTTAATTTTGTTATAAAATTGAAAAGCACAACGAGAACACCGATATGGAGAAAATATAATATAGTAATTTAATTATAACAATAATATATAAAATAATAAATAAATAAAATATAAAATGACTAAAATGGAAATTGAAAAATTCTCCAAAATTCTCCACTAATTTCTCAATCTTTTGAATTCCTCATCAATGTATGTATGTCATCCAAAACCCACAAAATGTCGCTATGTATAGGCAATTTGGCAAATAGAAGGTGAATTACATGGATACTAATAGTGTGTAATTTTGAGACACATGAACAACATTTTGGGTAATGAGGATATGACACACGGTAATTGGACACTAAGCATGAACATCTATTGGGCATTTATTACTATAATAATTCCCATTTAGATGTCCATTATATATATATATATATATATGCCTGACTAAAATCTTACTAGGAAAAAAACCCAATGGAAAAAACATAGTGAAGAAAAAAGGTACGTATTTCATATAATCTAATACTCTTAAAAAGAATATAGTATATTTACTCCCCTCATGGAAACATCACTTGAAATCTCTAAATCACTTCATTCCAAAGTTGCACCAATTTTTCAAAGGTTGTGATTGGTAATAATTTTGTAAATAAGTATGTCAAATTATCCTACGAACAAATTTGTTGTACAATGACGTCACCAATTTCTTCAAGATCATGAGTGTAGAAAAGCTTTGATGAAATATACTTTATTATATCTTTTTTAATCTATCCTCTATTGATTTGGGTTATGTAAGCTGTGTTGTCATTGTATAATATTGTTGGAATATTTTTATTGGAAGATAAGCCACGCGTTCCATGAATATGTTAAGTCATTGATCTTAGCCGTACACATTCTCGACTAGCCTCATGGATTGCAAAGATTTCAGTATGATTTAAAGAAGTGGCTCTTATGGTCTATTTCACCGATTGTCATGATACGATAGTTCCTCCACATGTGAATAGATAACTCGTTTGAGATTTAATTTTGTGTGGATAAGATAAATATCTAGAATCTGTATAACCAACTATATAAAAATTTGATTTATTTGAATAAAATAAACCCATATCAGTCGTTCCTCGGAGATAACGGAGCATATGCTTAATTTTATTCCAATGTCTTTTTTCGTTCCTCGGAGATAACGGAGTATATGCTTAACTGAAGGAACTTTTATCAAAGAGACCCGTGAGCGGAAGCAAGATCGTTCCAAAACCCCATTGTGACAGAACATAAACATTTATAATCAAACAGTAATAGTTATGCAAAAACTCTAAATTACAGCATGCTTCAAATGGGAAATACTAAGGCTTAAGAGAACTCACCCTTGAAGAACTATTCTTCTTGTTCCCTCGATCTTACTGCACGATCGTTCACTAACATGAACAAATGTACACTTGAACAATAATCTCCTCAGCAATCTCCTTGAACAAGAACAAATCTACACTCGTCCCTCGAATAGTAAGTAGCCACTACTAGAAGGCTACCTTGGTATTCTCGGTGTGAGAATCCAAGAGTTGTGTGTTGGCATTGGTGTCCTAATTCTCCCGGAGTCTCGTTGTTTGTAATACATACACATTGGTATGAATAAAATAAGAGTTATTTCATTATCGCATTTACTTATATCCAATAAATAATGCTTCATGGTTATTGTATGTAAACTTAAACATGTTTATGAGATATACAAGTGGATCGTGCCTTAAGTGATAACCTAAATAGGTCTGTAGTATAAGGATTAAAGAGGGATTCTTGATCCTGGTGACACTACGGATACGACCCACTTAGTAGAGGTTTGTAAGTATTGTAAATTATTATAGATGGTAGATCCTGACCATTCATGTGGAGACATGTGAGCACGGGTGTCCTATAAAAAGAGTTTGTATAAGATCGGACCACGAGATGATTCGTATCTGTATATAACGTCGTTGATACTGGAGACTTACATCTCACCTAAACGAACATAAGTGACATGACCTTGATCCTGAGTGTTTTGGGAACTTCTGTCTTTGAGGGCAGTCCTTTGATTAGTATGGGTAAGAGTGACGAGATTGCCAACTTAACATGCCTACCTTTTTAGAGACTTGTCTGATTTAGGAGTTAGGAACTTAGTTACACAAGATGAAATTCACTCATTCCCTAAGCAGGGATAAGTAGGTAGATTACTCCCTTAAGGGCTGATTCTAGGGCTTGAACATAGTTGCCACAACTTCTCTTTGGAAGAGAGGGTTGAGTCATAGTAGGACTATGACTTATGTTCATTAGAGGGATCGGTGGTACTTAAGGAGTTAGATGTAACTACAGGGGCATAACGGTTATTGGTTGAGTTGTATTTACGAGCGATCTGTGAAGGGTTATCATACTGTTGATTGGTTAAGATGGACACATAATATATCTGTAGTAAGGAGAGTTCGGCTGTCGGTCTTTAGTGGAGTGCCTGTCAGTTAATGGATGGTGGATCCCGTGACTAAAGAGTTGAGTTAGTTATTCACGTACAGTTGGAGCTTCGAGCTACAGGTCTATAAGATCCCCTTGGTAGCTCAATGGATTCAAGTTGAGAATCAGTTCTTGGTGTTGATTTAAAATGTTCAAATTGACAAGAGGTAATTCGATTATATATGGTATGATCAGTGTGATGTATGAGATACATCAGGTGGAGAGTTAATGTAAATGCGATTTACATTAAGTACCATGAAATAGAAAAAAAGCTATGGTTTATATGTTTCATGAGATGAAATATTAAAACTATAGGTTATAAATATAGTATGGTAAGTTGGTTATCATATATATATATTTATAATAATATTAATTGTTGGATAATTATCTCTTTTTCTCTAATAACCAATTGAGTGGAAGGTTATTGGTGGTTTCATGGTAACCTGAGATAAAAGAAAAAATATTTTCCTAAATTTAGTCGTTGTATTGAGAATTCCATTCTCAGAAAGTTCTCACGGAAAGACTGTCAAGTAAATTAGATTTGCTAAACGATAGCTTTGAGAGACTAGATGATCGTGGAGTGTTTCTATACAATAGACACTCAACTGGTCAATTAGCTAAATGATTGTGCAGCTTTTACTAAATGATCGCATGGCTTTTGTTAAATGATTGGGTATCGTCTATACGATAGATACTGTCATCTCCCACTTGCTTAGTCGTTTACACGATTGTTCTCCTCCGTTCTAGTCCTCTAACCAAGTCCAAATAGAGTCCAAACTTCTTAATTCTCACACCAAAAATATCAAGATAGCCAATGTGGTGGTGCCATACTCAACTAGACATAGTCGAGGTTCTATGGAGGTCGTTCGTGGTGTTCGTGTGGAGTCCGCTATGTTCGTGATCTTGGAGATCGTGGTGTTCCAGTTATTTATTGATCGTGCGTTCGTGTGTTGCAATCTTGGAGTCTGTTCGAGCACTCGTGATCAAGGACGTTGAAGATGAGTCTTCAAAGGTATGTTTGTTCTTTCCTTGATCTTAGTAAAGCATGCTATATTTTTGGTTTTGTGCATAGCCTGTATGTTTCCGTTTCTTGATTGTAATTGTTAATGTTCATATACGATTGAAATTTGGAACAATCCTTCCACTGCCCATGGAAATCCTCATGTTCGATTTCCTTCATTGTGGGCTCTGTAGGATTTGGTAGAGGGTCAGAGGAATTTGACAGATCGTGTAGACGATCGAGTAAGTGGGAGATAACAATGGTTTATCGTATAGACTTTGTACTCGATCATTTAGAAAACTAGTTACTATCGTATAGAAAACTATTACACGATCGTTTATGCTCTCAAACTATCGTATGGCTATTTCTTTTGATCGCACGTCATTCAATCGCTTAATGATCGCATAGTGTAAAAATGAAAACAATTTTTATTTTATCTATTAGTTACCATAATTGATCACAACTTTCCACTAAGTTGGTTATGAGAGAAAAAACCGTAACCAATTATCCTATAATTGATTTATTTACAAATATAATCAATATATTCATACTCTATGGTTTTAATATCACATCTCATGCAATATATAAACCATAGTTCTTTTCCTCCCTTATAGCATTTAATAATAATTCCTCCAATTAATGTATCTAATACATTAAGTCAATTATATCTCACATAATTGATGCAATTTAATTATATCATATATAATCAGATTTTCTCTTGTTAATTTGAACACTTCAAACTAACCCAAAAGCTGATTCTCAACATGAATCCATTGAGCTACCAAGGGGACTTTATAGACCTGTAACTTGAAGCTCCAACGGTACGTGAATAACTGACTAAACTCTTTAATCACGATATTCACCATTTGTTAACTGTCGGGCATTCCACTAAAGACTGACAGCTGCACTCTTCGTGCTACAGATATATTTTTGTGTCCATTGGATATAACCAACCAATAGTACGATGACGCTTCATAAATCGCTCGTAAGTACAGCCGAACCAATTTACCGTTTTACTCATGTAATTACATCTAACTTCTTAAGTACCACTGATTCCTCTAATGAACAATCCATCATAGTCCTACTATGAGTGAATCCTTCTCGGGCCATGAGAAGGTGTGGCACCACATTGTTCAAGTCCCAGAATCAGTCTTTTAGGGAGCAATTTATCTACTTATCCCTAAATCGGGGAAGGAGTGAATTTCGTCTTGTGTAACTGAGTTCTCAGCTCTCCAATCAGATGAATCCCCAAAGTGGTAGGTTTGAGTCGGCGAGCTGGCCACTCGCACCCATACAAATCAAAGGACTGCCCTCATAGGCAGGAGTTCCCAATTCACTCAGGATTAAGGTCATGTTATCTATGGTCATCCTAGTAAAATGAAAGTCTCTGTCATGAACGACATTATATAATGAGACTAAAAATTTCGTGGTTCGGTCTTATACAAACTCTTTTATATAGAGCATCCCTGCTCGCATGTCTAATACATGAATGGTCAGGATCAGACCATTTGTAGTATTTTACAACATCTGTAAGATCTACAAAGCAGGTCACACTCATAGTGTCAACAGGATAAGGTTTCCCTCATTTATTCATCTATTATAGACCATTTACGTTATCACTTAAAGCACGATCCACTTGTATGTCATCACATACATGCTTAAGTTACAATGATAACCAGAGATCTTAGTTTATTGGTTTGTGGTTAATGTAACAAAATATCTCATATATCAAAGACTATAGTGAAGAAAATATCTCATATTATTACATCACATAATGTTTGTTCATATATATGTTTAAAAACTATTGGACCCTACGAGATTTAGGGCATCAACCCCAACATTAACTCTATTCCAATGTCTTTTTGTTGGAGAAGAATTCTATCTAGTTAATAAATATTTGGTCTTGTATTATTAGCAAGATACATAAGTGCATTAATTGTACTAAGATATGGTACTTTAGAACCAAGAAGTTCTTTATTATTATATCGAGGTTGAAATATATCTTTCTTCATATCTAGTGAACGAATTTCAATTGGAATGTTCAATAGATGTACTTTGTTCATATAAAATATTTTCAAAATTTTTCCTATATAAGTTGACTGATGAACATGTTGGGATTGGTGTCCTAATTCTCTCAGAGTCTCGTTGTTTTATAAAGATACACATTGTTCAATGAATAAAATAAGTGTTATTTAATTCTAGCATTTACTCATGTTCAATAAACAAAGCTCCTTGGTTATCTTATGTGAACTTAAGCATGTATATGTGATATACAAGTGGATCATGCCTTAAGTGATAACCTAAATCGATCTGTAATATAAGGATTAAGGTAGGATACCTGATCCTGATGAAACTACAGATATGGCCTGCTTTGTAGAGGTTTGCAAGTGTTGTAAACTACTACAGATGGTAGATCCTGACCATTCGTGTGGAGAGTAGAGTGGGGGTGTCCTATACAAAGAGTTTGTATAAGACCTGGACCACGAGATGACTAGACTTTGTATATAACGCCGTTGATACTAGAGACTTACATCTCACCTAAACGACCATAGATGATACGACCTCAATCCTGAGTGTTTTGTGAACTCCTGCCTTTGAGGGCGATCTTTTAATTAGTATGGGTGATTGCCAACTCAACATGCCTACCTTTTTGGGGACTTGTCTGATCTGGGAGTTGGGAACTCATTCCACAAGATGGAATTCATTCCTTTTCCGAAGTAGAGATAAGTAGAGAGATTTCTCCCTTAAGGGCTGATTCCGGGGCTTGAACATAGTGGCCACAGCTTCTCTTTGGGAGAGACGACTCAGTCATAGTAGGACTATGACTTATGTTCATTAGAGGGATCAGTGGTACTTAAGGAGACAGATGTAACTATAGGGGCATAACGGTTATTGGCCCAGTTGTACTTACGAGCGATCGTTGAAAGGTTGTCGCACTGTTGATTAGTTAAGATGGACACATAATATATCTGTAGAGAGGAGAGTTCAGCTGTCGATCTTTAGTGGAGTGTCTGGCAGTTAACGGATGGTGGATCCCGTGACTAAAGAGTTTAATCAGTTATTCACGTACCGTTGGAGTTTCGAATCTACAGGTTCATGAGGTCCCCTTGGTAGCTTGGATTCTGTAGAGAATCAGTTCTTGGTATTGATTTGAAATGTTCAAATTGAAAAGAGGTATTTTGATTATATATGATATAATCGGTATAATGTATAAGATACATCTAGTGGAGGATTGATGTAAATGAGATTTACATTAAGTACCATTGAATAGAAAAAGAACTATGGTTTATATGTTTCATGAGATGAAATATTAAAACTATAGGTAATAAATATAGTATGATAAGTTGGTTATCATTTATATTTATAATAATATTAATTATTAGATAATTAATTCTTTTTCTTTTAAATAACCAAAGTACTGGGTGGTTATTGGATGATGGTAACCGTGAGTTTAAAAGGAAAGTGGTTTCCTATTTTGAAAAGGGGTTTTTCAAAAGTTTGAAAAGGATTTTTGAGTTTTCTCTCCGCGAAAAAAAACTCACGAAGTTGTCAAATAAATACAAATTTACTAAACGACAGCTGAGCGAGCTAAACGATCGTACAGTGTTTACTAAACGATCGCATATCTTTGCTAGATGATCTCTAGCCCATTGTAAACGATCGTGTAGAGTCTGTAGGTGACAGACCGAGCTAAACGATCACATAGTCTTATCTAAACGATTGGGCATCGACCTATACAATAGGTCTCCGACTTCTTCCACTTGCCCAGTTGTATACACGATCGTTCTTTCCTCCGTTCGTCTGCCTCATACCAAGTTCGAACAGAGCCCACCCTCTGGATTCTCACCGAGAATACCAAGGTCGCCTTGTTGGTGGTGTCAAACACAACTCGACATCGTCGAGTTTTTCTAGAGGCCGTTCGTGGTGCTGTGGAGGAGTTCGTGTTGCAGAGGAGATCGTTGAGAACGAGCGCGAAGTGTTCGTGCTGTGTTTGTTGCGGTGTTGCAGTCGTGTAGATCGAGTGTTCGTGGTCGCTGTTGTTTGAGGGGTCGCGCATCGGAGCGTGGAGACGCTTCTGCCTATGTGTGTAGAGTTTTACTCTCTGTTCCTTTGTATTTTACATGCTGTAATTTTTATATGAATCGCATAACCGTTTGTTTAAAGTCGACTGTATATGTTTTGTTGATTCATGATGTAATTTGGAATAGTCTTATTCCGCTGCTCATGAAAATCTCGATTCCGATTTCCTTCAGAACAAATATCTACCACTGGAGAATATGTCTCCTCAAAATCAATGTCAGGTCTTTGTGAAAAAACTTATGCAACTAGTCTTACTCTATATCTTAAATAAACAGGAGTTTATAAATAGCTCAGGATTAAGGTTAAGTTATCTAGGTCGTCGCTTTGAAATAGTTAGTCCCAGTAAACAACGTTTTAAAGTAAGAGTGACTTACTTCTTGGTCCGGTCTTATACAATCTCTTTGCACATGACGCTCCTACTCGCGTGTCTCCAAATGAACGATTCAGGATCACATCGTTTATACTAAATACAAAGTGGACCGCATTCGATAGTATCCCCAGAATAAGATGTCCAGTCTTATCCGTATACTATAGACCATTTTGGCTATCTACTTGAACTTGATCCACTCTTATGTCTTCACATAAAGTCCAAGTACTTATGTAATAGTTATGGATATTAGTTTATTGAATTTAGGTTCTTTCTAAAATGAAATGAGTAATTCATACATTCAATAACAATTTTATTGAATAAATCTCAATAACATCTTTGTTGATAACATAATAAGTTTATTGTTTAACAACCACGAGTTTTAGGACATAAAATCCAACGGGTATGTCTTCCAAGACCCACCAAATTCCATTTTTTATAGGTAATTTTGCAAGTAGGAGGTGGACTACATGGACACTAATAGTATATAATCTTGAGACACATGGATAACATTTGGGGTAATGGGGATATGATACATGGTAAATGGACACTAAGCATGAGCATCTATTGCTATAATATTTATAATAGTGTCGTCCTATTTTAAAAGTTTTTTATTTTAGGTTTAAATACATATGGGGTTTATGTACTTTTGCTTTAATCTATTTAATTATTTTTAGAATCAAGTTTTGTAAATGTATCAATTTACATCATTTTCTAAATTTTGTTCGTCAAAATTCATAATTTAAATTGATTAAATTCCTAAATGTTCATAAGTTAATCAATTTAGACTTTTCATTACAATTTCTTACTAGCATCATCCATCCATCAAATCTCAAACTGTGTAAATTTCTTCAAATGTTGTTGTTACAAAATGGTCAATATAAATAAATGCATGGATGATTTATTAAGGAAATTTTGTCTAAGAATCCAAATTTATTCCTTTATAAAAGTTTAAGGATTTAATTGATACTATTACAAGTTTCATACAATATTTAAATTGATACCATTATTAGTTCACTGTTTAAATTGATACAATCCTTAAAGTTTATGTATATAAATTAATATACTTTTTTTAATACTTTTAAAACGTCCATTTTGATCATTGTATTTTCAAAATGTACCATCTTAATTACTATTTGCAAAATTTTAACACAATTTTTATATACCAATTTATGACTACATAATAAGAAATTTAGTGAATTAAGTTTCATGTTAAACATTTGATTGAAAGAAATAAGAAAATAAAATTAAAGGAACTAAAATGACCACTTTTTAAGAGATTAAGACCAAATAAATGTTTTGAAAATACGAAAACTAATATAAACGAAAGTTGAAAGTACAAAACCTAAATAAATTATAGTGAAAAAGTACATTGACTAGATTAATATTTAAAACTTATTTGCAGTTTTAGTATATTATATTATAGAGATTTGAAATTTTTTAAGTAAGTGTTATTGTACATACATATTTCTATCACGTTAAATTTCAAGTATGCTCCCTAAATTTGTATGTTGGTTTCAATTAGGTCACTAAATTTTGAAATATTTATAATGACTCCTTGAAAATTAAATTCATGTCCCAATAGATCCCTGCACACTAAAATTTTTTAATAGGTCTATAAGCTTTTTTTAATTCTAATAGATCTCGTATTTGAAATTTTGACATATTAACTAGTCTATTTGATATCAAATCTAATTTATGTTTAATACGACACTATACTTTGAATTTTATGTCTAGTATACCTATCTATTTTTTAAAAAATGTAAAATATGTCAATGATATATTAGATACAAAATTGAAAACTCATAGATCTATTATAGATAACCGAAATATTTAGATGTTAAGAATTATAGATGTCTGGGGCTACATATACCCAACATTTAGATAACTATGTTTGTTTTGTAAGAATATTTTTTAATATATCTAAAAATACTTGGATGACTATGTTTGTTTGGTAGGATTTCTACTCGGGAGTGTCTTAAATTTACATAATATTCCAAGATTGTTCTTGCGACTACTCATTAATTCATAATTAATTTAATAAAAATTGAACTTAAATTTAAATTAATAAAGTGTATTATTATATTTGTTTTTTTTAACAGAATTATATATATATTAAATTAAGTTTTTTTAAGAATAAATATCGATTTAAATTTAAACTTATTTCTTAAAAAATAAAAAATAGCTATATATAAGCAAATAAAGTAAAATACATGGTAAATTTATTTTAATTATAATATGAAAATAAAGATGAGTGATATTTATATATGAGGAAACTTGAAGGCTTGAAAAAGTAAAAAATGATGGTCTCAACTGATGTGGATATTTCATGTTACATGCAAGTGTACGTGGTCAAGTTATAATATTAAAATGGTTTGTAAGGCCAAATGTTGTCTTTAGGGAACAAATCAACAAGGTATCGTTTAACTATCTCATGAATGTATCAATTTTAGCTAAGGAAACATAATCAAATTAAATTTGTGGTTTTGGAAAATAAAAGATACTAGAAGAATTGTTTAAAAATCTAAGAACAAAAGCATTCTAGGGTATTGAATTCGTTAACTACTTCAATAGATTTATGCTAGCCAATTCATAGAATCATGTATAAACATTATGCCTAAGTCTAAAAACTTAATTCAAGATTACTTTTTCTAAAAAATAACTTATTCTCATGCATCTTAATTGATAACTAATCTCATGAAATCAAATTAAGAAACAAGGCATTAGGAGTTGTCATTAACAACTTTCACTATTAACCTAACTATGATCATGATAGATTAATATCAATCTAATAGTATAAATCCAGTAAAACATTCAACCTAACAAATATCAATGGCCAATTAATAAGAATTAAACATGATATCATTAAAAAAAAATAAAGTGTTCGGCAAGCATCCATGAAAAGAACTAAATTCAATCTAAATTCATAACAATTTCATCAATACCCTAAAACAACAAGTTTAACCACTCATAGCTTGCAGAAATATATTTTCATACATCAATTCAAGCATAAGATTCAGAGAAAGAAAAGGAAATCGAAGAATGCTCTAAGTTCGCCTCGATGGTCACCTTGGGAACTCGAACGTTCTTCAAAATATCTCTTAAATTCTCTAACTTTTAAGCATAAACTCTCTTTTAGGTCTCAAATTTCAATCTTCAGCGTTCAATTTGATCAGAATTATGTTTCGTTAGGTCAAAATGGCGTCCAATTATATAGAAGATGAGAAATTTGGCACAAAATCTTTACTGAACTTATCAGATTTTTTTCAAATAAGGTAAGTTAGCGTTGCGATGCCTCGACAAAAACGTTGCAACGCTGGTTCAAAATCATCATAGCGTTGCAACGCTTCATCTTAAATTGCAACTAATTTGCATCAAAACCTCACTTCATGTCGTAGCATTACAGCGCTACACCTAGCGTTGCATCACTCCCCTATTCTTTGGACATTACATTTTCCTCTCTTTTTTTCACTCCATTTGATCAATTGTTCGGTTTTAACTCCTTTAAACCTAATTTACTCCTTTTTTTATTTATTTTGAGTATGATTCACATCTCAATCATAAATCCTTGAAATTACTAGGAAACATATCAAATCCTAATAAAAACACATTAAAAACAGTCCTAAATCTAAGGCAAATAACGTACATTTTGTGTGCATTCTATTAACACGGGACCAGATTGAAAGAGAACGTGAATACTTGCAGCGGAAAACAGAACATATAATTCAACAGAGGACGAAAACTAGGATTTTCAAATCTAATTAAGCATGTAATCATAGTTGGAAGGGATGAAGGGAGTAAGAACTTACCTTTGAAGACAAAACTCTTAATAAATTATCTCCTGGTCGACTGCACGAACAACTCGTACTCATCCCACGAATACACGAATGCAACAATAAACACAACAATTTAAAGCCAAAATCGGATACCACCACAAAATTAATCCTCGTTATTCTTAAGATTGAAAATCATAAGAGGAGTAGGCTTCCGTAATTAATTTTGGATGAGGAAGAGGTTTGATTTTGTGAGCAAAAAGTCACAAAGAGTAACTATGAGAAGTTCTTCTGTGTGTTTACAGGAAAAGGTAGAGAATCTATATTAAAACCTCTGCCTTAACCCACATTCAACGAGAGAATAGGGCAGAGGGGTGGTTATCCAATGACTCCTCTCCAAAAACTAAAATTTTAAATTAAAAATAATTTTAATTTAGTTATATATATATATATGTAACTTTATGTTATATCTAATATAACACATAACATATAGTTTATATTATGTCACATATAATATAATCCATGATTTATTATTCTCTCATTAAACCTATAGTATTTATTATGAATCATATTTACATTACTTTTAACCTATATTTTATAATATGAATCTCACTAATATTTGAATCATAATCAAATATTTATTTTTCTCAAATAAAACTTTATATTATAATGCATCACATACATTATATTAATTATATCTCATATAATTAATTTTATATTATAATGTATCACATACATTATACTAAATATATCTAATATAATTAATTTTCTATATAAATTTGAACAATTCAAATTAATCCAAAATTAACTTGATCCTCATTAATTTGTTTTAAACTAATAAGGAGACCTTATAGATCTATAGATTGAAGCTCCAATGATACTTGATTAATTAATTAAATTAATAAACTTTCATTAATTTTCAGTCACTCCACTAAAGACCGATAGTTGTACTCTTCGCACTATAGATATTTTTCTGTGTCCATTGGATATAACCAATCAAAAGTGTATTGACCCTCCACAAATTGCTCGTAAGTACAGTTTGACCAAAATTATCATTTTGGCCCTATAGTTACATCTAACTACTTAAGTACCACTGATTCCTCTAATGAACAATTAGTTATAGTCCAACTATAACCGAACCCCTCTCGGACCAGGAGAGGGTGTGTGGCGCCACATTGTTCAAGTCCTAGAATCAACTCTTAAAGGAGCAATTTGTCTACTTGTCCTAACAGTATGGAATGAGTGGATTTCTTCTTGTGTAGCTACGTTCCCAACTCCCAATCAGAAGAATTCCCAAAATGGTAGGCTTATTGAGTCGAAGAAACTGGCTACTCTCACCCATGCATATCAAAAGACCGTCTCATAGGTAGAAGTTCACCAACTCATTTAGGATTCAGGTCAAGTCACCTATGGTCATCCTGGTGAAATGTAAGTCTTTTAGTAACGGTGTTATATAGAGAAACTAATTCATTTTGTGGTCCGGTCTTATACAAACTCTTTGCAAAGAATGCCCATGCTCACATATCTCCACATGAATGATCAGTATCAGATCATTTATAGCACCTTATAATTATAACAACCACAAAGTGGATCGTATTCGTAATGTTACTAGGATAAAGCACCTAACCTTATTTATCTACTACAGACAGGTTATCACTTAAACATGATCCACTTGTATGTCTCCATATACATATTTAATTTATAGAAGATAACATGGGTCACTACAACTAAATGTTAAATAAAATACCTCTTATTTTATTAAATAAGTAAAATGTTTGTACAATACAATTGCAAATAACAAGACCACGATATTTAGGGCATCAACCCAATACAGATGCCAAGGCATCTTACACTATTGCAAAAGAAACACGGGTAATCCAAATTTCATTTTTATGGTAATCTTGGATTCCCACGAGGGGTTTTTTTTTTTTTTTTTTTGGAATGTAGATAATCAGAATCTTTAGATACTTGGAATTATAGATGTCTGACATCCTTAAATAACCATGTTTGTTTTGTAAGAATATTTTTTAAGTTATCTCGAAATACTTGGATAATTGTGTTTGTTTTGTGATATTCATATTCAAAACTTTTAAATTTACATAATGTTTCCAAGAATGTTCTTACAACTATTCATTATTTTATAATTAATTTAAGATAATTGGTTTGAATTTTTTAAATTATTATCATTTTATTATTTTATTTGTCAATTTTCTCAACAAACTAATATATATTTGTATAAGGTTTTTCATAAGATACATATTTATTTGAATTCTAATATTTTTTGAGAACCAGAAATAGGGTTAAAAAAGTAAAAATGGATGCCCTCAACACAGGAATCTAGAGAACTTATATTTTCAGGAAGACATCCAAAACTTTTAAGAAGTCCTTTGTATAACCATCCTAGGATGTCTAGGTATCTAACATTACCGCAAAACAAATGCATTGATACAAATATCCATCCATAGAAATCTGGGATTCCCATCAAACAAATGACTCCTAAAGATCTTTTAGAAACGTTCTTAAAATTCAAAGTCCTATTAGATATAAGACTAAAGAGATTTGTTTGACACTTCAAAATTTAAAAACCAAATAGGCACAAACCCATAAAATTGAAAGTTTATACTCTAAACTTATAATTTAACATTTTACTAAAAATATAATTAAAAAAAAACATTGACCGTAATTCGTGTGATAGGTTTTAAGTTTTATGATAATAGTATTCACACCTTGATGGGCTATAATTATTTAGTTTCGGTCTTATATATTTTCTTTTTTCTCTTACTATTTTTTACAAGATATAGCAAAATTTTAGAACTATCTGTGATAGACGTCGATATGCACTGATAACTCTAAAATTTTGCTATATTTTACAAATATTTTGATTCATTTTTCTATATTTAAAAATAGCTCATTTCTTTAACTTTTTTCATTTATTGACGTGAGCATAACTCAACAAAAATAAATTTGTATTATAAATTTCTAAATAAAAGTTAGATTATGGTATAAAAAAATTTTATTTGAATGTTTATTTATTTTCCACTTTTCTTAAATTCTACCCAAGAATGATGAGATAAAGTTAACATAAAGTTGTTCAAAGAAAAGTTTAGATAAAATTATTACGGCAGAGACTAAATTAAAAATCTAAGAGAAATGGTAGTATATAGCTTAAAATGAGATTTTAAATACTTGTGGACCAAAAAATGAATACAAACAATTCAGCTAACAAAATAAAAAAGATTTAAAACTTGTGATCCATAATGAAATATAAAGAGAGCTTTGAGACCAAACTATCTGTTTAAAACCCAAAATATAATCATTCAGGGAAAAAACAAATATAAGGTGGAGATTGGAGAGTACAAAAGATATTGAATGACAATAATAAAATGAAACTAAAAATTCAAGAGAAGTTCTTATAAATATGAAAAATCTAAAGAATATTTAGACTTTATAGCAAAAAAATTTCAAAAGTATTTATATTTTGAAACTTTTGCTATAAAGTGTAAATATTTTTAAATATTTTTTTATATTTAAAAATATCTCAAAATTCAAATTATTTCTAATGAAAAATAATTTTTTAGACAATAATAAAATTAAAGTTAAGATTATATACTAATATTTAAAAATGAAATTTTGATAGAAGGTTTTTTTTTTTTTTTTAAACAAGAGGTTTACATTTTTTTAGAAAGATGAAAATATTCGTCGATATGTTGATATATCTATTTATATATCCGTAAATCCAAAAGTTCAACATCATATTAAATATCTATGGATATCTCCAACATCATTCGTAAATGCTTTTAAAACATAAAAAATGTAATTTATTTAGTCCAATATGAATATAAATATTAATAACAATGTCAACCACTTAATTTGGGAGTAAAAACAACTTAATTATTAATGCAAATAAATTTTTTAAATTTTGTAGCTAGTATCCGTCAATATCGGTATATTTGTCAATATACCCATAAAATTAAAATCTCGATTTCGACATTGATATTTTAATTCTTTTTTATGGTTCGACAAAACTTCATAAATAATCCTAACCGATTAAATTAATTAGTTGAGTACTTTCAACTAACCAATTAAATTAATTAGTTAATATCAAACCAAGTCACAATTTTTTTTAAAGAAAAAAATAAATAAAAATAAAAATAAAAACAAAAACTTGTAACGATTAAAAACATAATAGCGACGTTGTAACGACGAGATTCGAATTTTTAAGACATGGAAAGGGAAAAGATTCAAATTATTAGGGGAAATAGATAAACGACAATGAAGAATCGCAACTTGAATCTTGAGCTATATTATTTATTCGGATAATATTTATAATAATTAGGTTTTAAATTCCATTTTCGTTTCTTAACATTGAAATTTTGTTTTATTTTAGGCAACTTTTAATTCTTTAAAATATGTATTTTCACTGAGTTTTTAGGTTCATTCAAATTTTACTTTTTAAATTTCTAAAAAATGCATTTAGATTCCTTGATTTTTTTAAAATAATTATTATATTTATTTTTTTATTTTAAACATCTTCTCAACCTAAATAGTTTGAGACAATTTTTTTAGTATAATAAGGGACCTCTTAATTACTAACATATATTGGGTGTCAATTGATTTATACTCGCTTTAAGAATTAGAAACAAATTTTAGACATGTGAATACTAGAACTAGATAGTTAAAAAAAATTATCAATAACTAAATTTATTATTTAAAAAGTTAACTAAAATCGATATTTTAAAGATTATAAACAAAGAATGAAAGAAAGAGACTTTGATACAAAACCCTTAGCGGATTGAAATTAAGAACCCTCTGAAACATGTGAACCTCAAATTCTCAAACACTAAAACTCCCAAGTCAATATGATTTCAACATATTGAATTAGACATGGATTTCCTTAAGATCAAAACTATTGAGACAAAAAAAAAATAATAAAAATAAAAATTCTTGACCCAAAATTTGAACACTTCAAAAGATAGGACGATAAATTTTACTTGAATATTCTTGACACGCAACCAACACATGAATTATAAAATCAAAAAGCTCTTCTAATTAAACTTGAAAGAAAATGCACAGATGGCAGATTTTAATTCATCATAGACATCACAAAACTATATAAAGTCAAGGTTTTAATAGCCTAAAAAAAACCTAATGCTACATTATAGTTCATAAATAAATGATAAAAATACCCCAACTTAAATTATCATCCAAATTATAATATTGAAAAATACTAAAATCATACCAAAATTATTAAATATAACATAATTAATAATTTGATGATGATTCACATAAGACTTTAAAAAACAATAATAAATCCAACACCAAAATTTTGAACAATAACTTAATAATTGGTGATTTGTTTCCTTTTTCTCTCTATATTTTCAAATGTTCTTTTTTTTAGAATAATTTAAATATCTAATATTTTTAGCTACTTTCCATAAATCTTTAAATCTAGGAATGTATTCATGGCATGAATTTATTATATTCTGATTTAACCAAATTCGAGAAGGTAAAAAATAAAATTAAACAAAGACTAAAATAGTAAAATTATATTTTAACCAATAATAATTCATAGGTGGAAGCGTGGGAAAAGACACGTCAATGAATGGGCCTACATCCACGTGGTCACCAGTTATTGGATGTATGGTCACTTCACATTTGGCCACTTCATCGGGGAATCAAATATTGATCTTTCCTATTTTTTAACAAGTCTTTGAATTTCCCAAAAAAAGATCAAGTCTTTGTCAATCCATTTTTAAAATAAAAATAATTAGAATTCTATTTTGGAGATTTTTTTGAATTTATTATTGGGACAAATTGCAAAATCTATATCCGAAGGATAATGATAATTGCAATTAAATCTTTAATTTTTTAAAAATATTAAAATTTGACTATCAAACTTCAATAATTGTAGAAAATTTGACCTACAAATGATAAAATTTGAACTCAAACTTATGTAATTGTTACAACTTATATAGTTATGAAGTTTGAAGGTCAAACTTGAACCAATTTTAATTTTTATATGATTGTGAGGGTTCGACTTTTAAAATTGAAAATTTAAAGGTAGGATTACAACCTAGAAAGCACATATACTTTTCATTGGGCAGAGAATTAGTACCATATACGTATCTGATACGAGTATGTCCATGTACATGTTCAATACATGATTTGAAGTATCTGAATTTTTTTTTTTTAATTTTCAAATATGGGTATCCCTTTCTAGATACGTGAAGGGACACGTTGGGTTTTTTTTTCCCATATTTATGCCCAATCACTTAAAAGGGTTGTTTTCAGATATGAGAAAATGAACAAAAATATTTACAAATAATAGAAAATTTTCATTATTTATCTGCGATAGACCGCGATAGATTACTATCTGTATTTATATGTGTTACGATAGATATAGATAATAATTTATCACGATCTATCATGGTCTATCGTAGATAAACTGTGATATTTTGCTATTGTTTGTAATTATTTTCAGCAATTTTATCATTTAAAATAATTTTTCTCACTTAAAAGTAAACCCTTAATGGACCATTTAAAATTCATCTTTCAAAAGGTCATCCAAATGCCGAGGCATCTTAAAACACCACAAAACAAACGCGGTATATCTAACTCATGATTCACATCCCTTACCCCTTCATCCTCAACTTCATTATTTAATCTTCGTCTCCTACTTCTTCTCTATCATTCGCTCTAAACACTCAACCAAAACTAGACATTGCTGGATTTTTTTTTTTTTTTAAGTTTTTACTATCTTCTTATATCACCTTTAATGTAACTTAAAATAAGTATTATAAAAATTAATTGGATATATATATCAAATAACCTATTTTCAACATATACGTATTTGTGTTTCATAGTGAAGGAACGGTGAAGTTCCACAGTGGAAGTGGGGATTGGTCTCAATTTTAATTTTCACAGAAAGTAAAACTTACAGAAAAATTTACAGGATGCTAGTAAAGAGGAAAATATGGTTAGAGTTTAAGAAAGACTTACCCTAAAAGAATAATTTCTTTACGTGATTCATCTTCTCTAAATTGATCACGAACACGTTGGTGAGAACATCACCACAAAAATTTCCTCTATATCCTTGAGTAATTTGAGAATATCAGGAGTGTATGGGTTCTGAAATCTTTTTGAAAGAGGGAGAAAGAATTTTCGTGAGGAATATCATTTTTTTTTTCTTTTTGTTGCATGATACCTTAGGCAAAGTCCAGAGAGTCTCACTTAGGATCTTTTGTGAAGAAGATGGAGATCCTAAAAAAACTAAACCACCTCACCATGTAAAAAAATTTGAGAGAGATATCAGATGGAGAGATTAGGAATAACTCCCTCTATTTTAAATTTTAAAAAATTTTAAATAAAATTTAATAAATTAAAACTATTTTCAATATATAGATATAGATATAGATATTAATTACCTTAATATATAATATATACATATTATATGTTATATCCAATATAACATATAACCAATAATTTATATTATATCAAATACAATATAACTTATAGTTTGAACTCTCTCAATAACTCATCATATTTAACACAAATAATATTTATATTAAATTTAATTATATGAATCCAATTCACATCATTAATATTTGAATCATATTCAAATCATCTAAAAAATAATTCTACATTATAATGTATCAAATACATTATATTAATTATATCACATATAGTTTATTCTCTCAATTAATATGAACAATTCAAATTAGCCAAAAATTAATTCTCAATAATCCCTATTGAGCTACGTCTTATAGACTTGTAAATTGAAGCTCCAATGGTACTAATTAATTAAACTCATTTAATTAAATTATTTAACATTTAATTAAATTATTTAACATCTATTAATTGTTAGTCACTCTACTAAAGAACGACAACTAGGGGTGTATATGGGTTGGATTGGGTTGAGGGTATTTTTTGGACCAACTAAAAAATTCGGGTTGGTTGGATTGGCAACCCAAATGACCTAAATAAAATTTTCAACCCAACCCAACTCAACCCTTAAAATCCGGGTTGGGTTGGGTTGAGTATTTAGGTTATAAGTTATAACTTATTTTTTTATTTTTAATGAAAAATGTGTAAATTTAAATACTAAATACCAAATATCTATAATACTTATTACAAACTTTAAACAAAGACAAATATCATAATAATTTTAAAATAAAAATATTAAAAATTCACAAAGTAATCAATACAAAGTAATCAAACTGTAAACAAAGAGGAATACATACATACATATATAATTCGGATTGGGTTGGGCCAACCCAAATTTTTTTAGTCAACCCACAACTTAACCCAACCCAGTAAAAATAGAAAAATTCAACCCAACCCAAACCTTATTGGATAGTCCGGGTTGTTCGGGTTATTTTAACACCCCTACCGACAGCTACACTCTTCACACTACATATATATTTATGTGTCCATTGGATATAACCAATCAATGACCCTTCACAAATTGCTCGTAAGTACAGCTAGGACAAATTGTCGTTTTGTCCGTATAGTTACATATAACTTCGTAAGTACCACTGATCCCTCTAATGAACAATAAGTCATAATTCAACTATGACCAAACCCCTCTGGGCCCAAAAAAGAGTGTGATGGTACACTATTCAAGCCCCAGAATCAGCCTTTAAAGGAGAAATTTATCTACTTACCCAAACGTTAGGGAATGAGTGAATTCCGTCTTGTGTAGTTTTGTTCCCAGCTTCCCAATCAAACGAATCCTCAAAATGGTAGGCTTATTGAGTTGCAATTTGGTCATTCTCACTCATACAAATCAAAAAACCACCTTCATAGACAGGAGTTCACAACTCACTCAGGATTCAGGTCATGTCACCTATGGTCATTATGGTGAAATGTAAGTCTATTATTAAGGGTGTCATATAATGAGACTAGTCATTTCGTGATCTTGTCTTATACAAACTCATTTGTATAGAATAATCTCACTCATATGTCTCTACATGAATGATCAAGATCAAATCATTTGTAGCACTTGACAACAATTGTAACATCTACAAGGTGGGTCGTATTCATAGTGTCACCAGAATAAGGTACCAGCCTTATCCATCTACTACAGACCATTTTGGCTATCACTTAAACGAGATCCACAAATATGTCTTTACATACATGTTTAAGTTACAGATGATAATCTTGAATGTTAGTTTATTGATTTGTGAGTTAATGCTACTAAATGACGGATAAAACATCTCATATTTTATTAAATAAATAAAATTATTTTTACATTACAATTACAAATTACAGAACCCACGAGATTTTAGGTATCAACCCCAATACTTAGATTGCAAACCACCATACTTCAGGGTGGTTTTTGAAACTTGTCTTTGTTCATCATCATCATCATCATCATCATCATCATCATCATCATCATTATTATATATCCACAAAGATTCTCAATAACTAGAAAATTTTATTTGAATAAAACTTAAAATCTATTCAAATTATTTTAAGATTTTCCCCCATTTGCATGGACAAAGAAGATACTTATTAGGGGTGTTCAAATGATTCGCCAACCTAAACAATCGAAACTACCCAACCCAAATTATAAGGGTTGAGTTGAGTTAGTATTAATTTTGGGTTGAGTTAGGTTGAACTTTTTATATTTTTTCAGATTGGATTGGGTTTAGTTGCACTTTTTAAAATTTGAGTTGACCTAACCTAGCCCGAATTCCTAATATATATATATATATATAGATATACATACATATATATACATATATATAGATACATATACATATACATACATCTATATACATATACATATACATATACATATACATATACATACATATACATCTATATACATATACATATACATATAGAATATATATATATATATATATATATATATATGTATGTATGTATGTATATATAACTATTATAATCCATATATATTTTTATGATGTTTTTGTGAAGTTTATAATAGATATCTTAGATTTTGATATTTAACCTTTGAGTTTTTTGAAATTTTAATTCTTAATATGTGTTATACACAAATTTAATTATTTTAAGTTAATAAAAAATGTAATAAAGAAGAAAAGAAAAAGAATAAATAATCGACAACTCAACCCAACCTAATCCAAATTTCAAGGGTTGGATTGGAGATCTTATTCAGATCATTCGAGTTGGTCCAAAAAATCTCCCCAATCCAACTTAATCTAACCTATGTACACCCCTAATAATTATAATGGTATTAAATTGTTTATATATTTACTTGAGTATATTTTAATATTTACATTTTGATTATAATATAATTTAAATAATTTAAAAATTGATAATCCCCTTTTATTTTTCTTGTGTTTTTTACAATGATTTTTTTACCGGAGAAAATTTATAGTACTACTTGTATGAAATTTTTTCTATATTATTTTCGTAAGCTATTTGTCATAATAATAACATTTAAGATTTATGTTGGATCATATTAAAAGTAAAAAAAAAAATCAATCCAAAAAATAAATTATAAATTAATAAATTATTTAACGATGTGTCAAATAATGAATATAACTTGTTGGTATTACGATAGTACTAAAAGTTTACGATCGTGTAGATAGTATCACGCTTTTCAATGACTATTGAAAAAGGCCAGAATAGTTATTTATTTATTTTTATTTTTAAATTTCTTCTCTTTCATTTATTTTCACTTCATTTATTAAAAAAGCAGATGTTATTTTATTATGTAATAATGAACATTCTTTTACGAAGCAATTATTTGACTTCAAGTAAATTGCCATATTGAACTCATAAGTATTTAATAGCAAAAATGGGACCATATTATTTACTCAAATTATACGAACTCCCAAGTCATACTCATGACAAACACGTAACGAAGAAGGATTGTCAACTAATTTAAGGGTACATACAAGGCTACTAAAAACGGTATCGATCTATTTAAAAGTTGAAGATTTGAATACCTACTATTTATTTAACTATAAAATTATATAGAAAATTATATGAGATGAATTAACGATTTGCCTTTCTTTTTTACATTAGCATATATATTTTTTAAAATTATTTCATTCATCACGTAATAAGTAATAGATTAATTCGACCTTTGTCTTCGAGTAATATTTGAGTGTCTCCTAAAATGCACAAATCTCTATGTATTTCACTTTCATAACTTATACTAAAAAATTAATTAAAACATTTTTTTATAAAATGAAATAAAAATAATTTGTCACATGACAAACTATGATTTGACAACTTAATGGAATGTACAAAGATACGTGATGTTCGGGATGCATCTAAGTATTTTTCTTTGTCTTCTACTTCATTTATATTGATATATTATTTTTCTATTGTTTTTACTGTAGTAAACAAATGTTCTTTAATTTAACACAAAAAAATATCAACTTAATTGATGTCATAAGATTAATTTAAAAGTTCAAAAGATCCGTAAGTAAAATTGTAATAATAATAGTTTATAAGAAAAATTATCTTCTTGGTGGATAGGTTTAAGGTTTAGTTTCTATTTAGTCTATAAACTTCAAAATATTACACATTTAATCTTTTAAATTTTAAATTTAGTAACAAAATAGAAACTAGATTTAAAACTTAATAAACATATAAGGTTTTTTTTTCTATAGTTTATAAGTAATTGGTACAATTTGTCCAAAAGTTTGTACTCACTAAATCATTATTTATGAAAATTAATTAAAGAAAAAAGAAAAAAAAAAGTAGAACTCTCCGCATCCTTCTCATTATCGTCCCCTCACATCGCAAAGGGCCATTTGAGATATGACTTCAATAAGTTTTAATGATAGTTTTCTCAAAATAATATTAATAAATAAACAAATTTTATATGATGTTTAGTAATATATATTCAAAATTATTGTAAAATTTACTATTTCCATATTTATTACATGCACTAAAAAGAAATTAAAAAAATATATATCTTTTTTATACTTATACTTTAGATTTTATTCAATTTTAGTTATTTTCAATAAATCTTAACAATTCGTATTAATAGTTTATGGTTGATTATTTTAACAATTTTACATTATCTACTAAATTTAAGATTTTTCGAAAGTATATTGATTAAAATCGAAGATTTTAAAGTATAGAGACATCAAACAAATTATAATATACAGAATTAAAATTTTATTTTTTTAAAAAATAAATAATTAGAAAACAGATATATTAATATTGCTTCATATTATCTACTTTATTTTGTGAATGCTATTAGAAGCTTTTCAAAACCTTTTCTCCAGCCACGCAATTTGCTTTTTAGTTCATGAAAAAGCCTAAAGAAAAATCTAATTGTTTTTTTATTTTCTGTAATTATTATAGAATTTGAAGGGTGGGACCCATCTTGTAAAGGGATTGATTTATGATTACTTCATTGGCCAGTGGACACCCCCACTCCCCACGTCTTGTTTGGTCCTTTTTCATTCTACTGTTCCATCATAATTTCCATTTTCCCAAAAATAAACCGACATAAAATAAATAAAAGGAAAGAAAATACTAAATTCATTGCATACACTTTAATATGTATTTCCACAAACGTAACATAAATTTAAGCTTTTAGTTTAACGATCCTATGATAGAAATTAAGGTAAAATTTAATAAGATTCCTTGCCTAAATAAATTCATAAATTAATTAGAGACTACATCATGAAATAATAAAAAATTAACATTTAATTTTGATATTTTTTTACTTTAAAGACTAAATTATTACAAATTTGAATATATAAGGACTAAATTGTTACATACTAAAATTTAAAGACTAAATTGTTACAAAATTGAAAATACAGAGACTAAATCATTGCAAATTAAAGTTTATGGACCAAATTGTTACTTTCATAAAAATACAGAAATAAAATTATTTTTAAACTAAATTTAACTTTGACGTATTTTATATGATTTTCAAATTTGAATAGTAAAAAAAAGAAAGAAAGATTTTGATTATGTCATTTTTGTAAACTCCTGGAAAATTTAAGAGGCAACATTTATTCATTCACATATAAATTGCAAAACATAGCATAAATTTAACTTCAATATATTTCCATGTAATTAAGAAGATCGAAACATAAAATTTATATTACATACCACTCGCGTAGATATTGAGAATAGATAATAATAGATTTAGGTGAGTGACATCAAGATTTTTCTTTTTTCCTTTTTTTCGACAATTTTTAGGTGGGAGAATTGAGTTCCTAAATAAGTTTTATATAAGTTAAATTATACTTCTTTTGATGACGTTCAGAAATTCAAGATCTATTGATGAATCGATTACATCCCCAACTGTTCTTTAATTTATTTTTAAGTTTTAACAATTTCTATCTATTAAAAAATTATAAATTGAAAATAAAGTATAATTTAATTGGGTGAAATATTAGGAGAATAAAGAAAATGAAGATAAATATATGTATTTTTTTTTAAATAATTTAGAAACATACCTTATTTTTAATTGAAGGTTTAGGAGAACTACGACAGAATATTTCATTTAGATCAAAGAGTTGAATGTAGATAGTGCTTCAAAATGTCTACAAGAGTCATATTTTGACAATATGTAAGAGATCAAACTTCATATCTTGAAATTGATAGTACAAATTCATTCTAATTGAGTTATGCTAATGGAAACTTTTTATTAATTACAAATCAAAATTACATTTTAACTTTCGTATGTGTGGTCAGAGCATTGATTAAATAATTTAAAAGTTATCTAGTTAAAAACTTTGGTCATCAATGTTTTAGTTCAATCTTAATTTATTGATTATAATGTTGAAATTTTTAACTTAATTTCATTTTAGTCTCTAAATTTAAGTTTTTAGTCTTTATGATTTGGTTAAACCTCTAAAATAGACTTTGATATTACAACTCATTGTTATAGGGAACATGTTTTTGTGTAAGCCGACTTTCAATTTGACTAGTTGTATTTTAAATTAACACTAAATAGAAAAATAAATAGGAGTTTCATTCCTTTTTTATCACAATAAAAGTAGGTGTTCGAATTATAGAGCTTTTTGTCGTTATATCTATAAATTAGTTGAGTTATACTCACTTTGTTAAATGTATGTATGAAATTTTTGAATGAGTAAAATTTTGGTTTAAACACATTATTATAGAAAAATATACATTGATATTAAGAAAAAAAAATTGATTATTTATTATTATTGTTGTGGAGGGAAATTTTATGAATGAGTGACTCATTTTAATAGTATCATTAAGTATTCTAACCATAAATTTGAGAAAGCATTTGGAACTGTCTACTCAATTTTATATCCTATTTGGTAAAAGTTTTTTTTTTCTCCTAGAAAGTTTCTTACTCAATTATATTAGGGGATTTTAGAAAATTGAAAAATAAAAGAAACTATTTACGTACAAATAACAAAATTTTAATATTCTTTGATAGAGACGGATAGAAGTCTATCAATGTTTATGATAGAAATTGATAAAAGTTTATCAATATTTTTTATATTATTTTTATAAATAATTTGAAATTTTTTCTATCAAAAAGAATTTCCCTTATATTTATTATTTAATAATATTTTCTATTCTTATTAAAAAAATATCGTTTTATTGTTTAAATTTAACTTTAAAAGTCAAGAACCAATCTAATTCAACTATCTAAAACATTACATTACAACTTCTAAGTAAAAAGAAATGGAAAGAAAATAAGTCTCTAATATTGGATTAAAGTAAGTCTTACATTACAACTTCTAAGTTCTTCTACTCACACTTATATTGGATTAAATAAATCAACATATAAATATGGTAGTTGGGTCTAAATAAATTCATAACTTAAAAAAGAATATTTTTGTAAGTCCCTACACTTTTAACCTTTTCCTAAAAAAAACTACTAAATTTCAATTATTGTTTGGGTGATAGGTACAATATTTGTGCACATGCATATTTTAATGCAACAATACATGGATGGTGAGATTTTCAAACCTTTTAATCTCTTAATTGACGACATATATCTTAATTAATTTGAACTATAATTATATTGATAGTAAAATATAAGTTTGAGACTCGTTATAACTTTATAATAAAATTTAGGTTAGATTATATGAAATATCCCTTAACGGTCAAGTAAATTTCAATTATATTCTTACATTTTTTTAAGTTGTTTCAATGACGGTTAATTTTAGAATAAATTTTAAAATTTAAAGATAAAAATGAACCTCTTCAAAACAAAATATCATATAAATGAAACCATTCCAATCGAGTTATTTAGTATAATTTATTTATTAAATCCTACTTTGGTCCCTAAACTTTGAATCTTGTTCTATTTTGGTCTTTAAACTTCAAAAAACGTTATTTCTAGTCCCTAAACTTTAAAAAAAATACTATTTTGGTCCATACCTTGTTAAAACATAATGTGAGATGGCTTGTATTTTTTGATAATTAGGTTGCCAAGCAAGTTAGTCATGTTAAAAAAATTTAGGGCTTCAGTTTTGAATTATGTGGTAAAACAATTTTCTATATGAGATCTCAAAAGTCATTTTGCGTCCAAAATTTTGGCCGTTAACTATTTTGGCACTTCGGTTGTTGACATTTTAGTCCACCTTCATCTTGTTTATCTCACACTAGATGCAATTTCATCCTCAAGCAGATTTCATCAGAGTTGAACATAATCTTAACAGTAAAGACCAAAATAAATATTTTATAAAAAATCTAGAACTAAATCGAACATGTTGAAAGTTTAGAGACCAAAATAGAATAAGACTCAAAATTCAAGGATCAAATATAGGGTTTAAACCTTTATTTAACCTAAAATGTTGGGTCCACAATGGTAGTTTTGAATGTTACGAAACGCCGTCGTTTTGTTATATGAGTGTAGAACATTGACAGAAAAATGCTCATCTTCCTCTATAAAAAGCTGCATGAACTGCAAACCCATTGTCTTACCATTGAACTCAAACCCGAGGCAATTACGCCATTACTCTCTCTCTCTCCGGCTAAAATGGCTTCTCCGACTCCGGCTCCGGCTTTAAATGGTTGAATTCTTGTGCATTTTCTACTGTAAAATGCATTTTGTTCTAAGCTTAATGACGATTGAGCAAAATTAACAGTAATTTTCTCTAGCAGGCGAAGAGCGATTGATTCAAAAGAAGTACTGGATTGAACATTCAGCCGGACTGACGGTAGAGGCTATGCTGCTCGATTCGAACGCCTCTGATCTCGACAAAGAAGAAAGGCCTGAAGTATTAATTAATTAATTAATATCGAACAGTTTAATTTCAGTTTCATTCTATTAAATACATTATAGTCTCATTTCGATTTCGATTTGACGCGATTGCAGTTTTTAATTTTGATTTCGGTTCGAGAAATTTGGAATTTCGTTTTGATTTTTCTGAACACAATGAAATTTCAGGTGCTTTCTCTGCTTCCGCCGTACGAAGGAAAATCGGTGCTGGAACTTGGAGCCGGCATTGGACGTTTCACCGGCGATCTGGCGGAGAAAGCCGGCCAGGTTCTGGCATTGGATTTCATCGAGAGTGTGATCAAGAAGGTAATTTAATATGTGGATTTAATCTTTATGAACATTATGAACTTGGATTGAAAACAGGTAACTGATTTTTGAGTTTTTGATTTGGAAATCAATTTCTTAAACCCTAGTTTTTGTTGGTTTGTTTGTTTGTACCAGAATGAAAGCAATAATCGGCACCACAAAAACGTAAAGTTCATGTGCGCTGATGTAACTTCACCGGAGCTTAATATTTCAGAGAATTCGGTGGATTTAATCTTCTCGAATTGGCTGCTCATGTATTTGTCTGATATAGAGGTAAATTACATTATCTACTCCATATAATTTTATATATTATATTTTAGTTCAATAATGTAAGAGAATGGATTTTCGAATATCTAAGTATAATTTAACAAATTGAAATTGGTTAAGAAATAGTATATATATATAAATATATACATAACAAAGTACTCCAAAGAAAAAAAAAAGTTTTTGGACTCCATGTTTTGTGTCTATTTTCTATTTATTTCTAGGTTTTCAATTTAGTATTTACGTTTTGAGTTTTGTTTCATTTTAGTTTCTAAATTTTAAAATATTATAATTTTATTCTTAAGATTGAAATTTTATTTCAATTTGGTCCATAAGTTTCAAGATTTCATATTTTTAATCTAATTTTTTCATTAAGTACTTGTACTCACTTTCAATAATTGTTGTCAATTTCTATTAATTAATTAAAAATAATTATGAGTGAAATTATAAATTTAATTTCAAAAGTGATTAAAAAATAATATAACATAGTTATTTAGAATTCTTTTAATTATTTTAAAATAATATTTAGTGAATTATCGAAGTTAAAATTGTAAATCTTGAAATATAGAGACCGAATTGAAGCAAAACTCAAATGTCAATGGTAGAATTATAACGTTTTGAAACTTAAAGACTAAATTGAAACATCGAAACCAAACTCAAAACTTTCGGACTAAATGTATAACATTTTAAAAATCTTGGGACTAAATAAAAACTAAACCTAAAACTTAAGGACAAAAAATGTATTTTTTTTCCCAAAAAAAATTTATGAATAGTTTTTTTTTTTTGACCGTTGTAGGTAGGGGATTGGACCTTTAACTTTGAGGTTATCATGTAATTTATTTTTCCTTTTAAAAAAAGAACAGTTATATATTTCTTTTATAGTTTTGGTTTGGTTTGTTTTTTAGAATACTTTTTTTTAAAAAAGAAAGAAAAACAAGTGGGTTCCACCTATTTTTGTAAACTCACTAGTTGTTTAATAAAAAAAATCAAGGGATTTATATAGACGGTACCTAATCATGTTTTAAACAAGCTACGATGTAAATCACAAGAGTGTTTTTATTAATTTTTAGGAGTTATTTTTAAGGTTGTATTTGATAACCATTTTTTTAAAATAAAAAACTTACAAACACGGTTTCAGTAGGTAGTTTTCTTGCTTTATTATCTATTTCTTAAAGCATGTTTTAAAAAACAGATAAAAATTTTAAAATTAAAAAACTATTTATGAAATTTGACTTAGAATATTTGTGTTTTAAAGTAAGTTGTACCAACAAACTGTGAGAAATAAGTTTAAATGAAAAAAAAAAAGTGCAAAACGATTATCCAATGAGAACTAAAATTTTCAACACTTTATTTTGTATTATTAATATGAGTGTTTTTAATGTCTAATAAACTAGCAATCTATTCACTTGCCTAGAAAATCTAGTATGAATAAAGCTCAATTGACATAAAATTCGTATTGTTAATGTTTCTAACACTTACACATTGTATTAAAGAAAAAAAAACTTACTACAGAGTGGGAAGATGTTAGGTTTAAACATTTTTCTTCTCTTAATTTGTGTTTTACTATTGAAATTTGGTGTAATTTATATCTTGACATGTGAATAATTTTTCAATTAAGTTTATAAGAAGTTAAACTAAAGCATTTTTGTGATGGAAAATTGCAGGTGAAGAATCTGGCAGAAAGGATGGTGAAATGGCTGAGAGTTGGGGGCCATATTTTCTTCAGGGAATCTTGTTTCCATCAATCTGGGGACTGTAAACGTAAATACAACCCCACCCATTATCGAGAGCCACGTTTCTATACAAAGGTATTTCTCAAATAGCAATGATTAGATGTAATCTAAATTGCAGCTAATTTATATATTCTCTATTTCTTTATCACACAAAAAAATAAAAAAAAATAAAAACTACGACGTGTCAATATTTTATTGGACTATATTTAGGATGCACCAATATAAGTACATCTAAAGGAGTATCCAAGTTTTTTTCTTTCTCAATGTCTATACTAAAATTTAGGGAAAATAAGATTAAGATAAGTTTCAACTATCATAATTAGTTAATCTTATTTTCGACTAATTAAGACTATAAATAACTACATTAGGGGCGATAATAAAAACTTTTATAAATCCTACTTTGAAATAGAATATTATTTTAGAGAGTCCTATTTCAATTTTAGGATGATATTTCTTTGTTTGACCATAAATTTAGCTTAATACCCTGAACTTTGGAATATGGTTTTATTCAATTATGCATAATATTAATGTTGTAAATGGTGTCTAATATGTGCTTCAACTTTACCCATTAACCATCGTGTTAATTTTAATTTCATTTTAACGGGAAAAAAAGCTCTAAGAATAATTTATTAAACAAATTTCAAACTTTAAAGGTAAAGTTTTATAGAGATTATATATATATAAGTTTCATGAATGGTAAAATATGACAGTAAGAAATTAATGATGGCCAAAGAGAGTTTAACTCATCTAATATTATAGACATCGAGGACTAAGAGATGTTGACGTTCAAATAATCAAATCTCCAACCTCATTTCTATTTTATGAAAAATAGAAGTTAATTCGATGGAATTTAATGAAAGAAAAATAGTGAATTTGGAGAGATTTTCACACCACTTGTTGAAATTATGGTTTAACTCATTAAATGAGGGTGAAAATTGATTTGTAACTTGTAAGATATGGGGTTGATCTGAAGCATTGGTATAGGTGTTCAAGGAATGCCATATGGAGGATGAAGGTGGAGATAGCTATGAGCTATCCCTGGTTGGCTACAAATGCATCGGAGCTTATGCCAGAAATAAGAAGAATCAGAATCAGGTTCCCAAATCAATCATCATCACTCTGCTCTGTTTCCTTCAACCTTAAAAGGGATAAAATTGTGTGTGGGTTTTGCAGATCTGCTGGATATGGCAGAAGAATAAAAGTTCCAACGACGACAGAGGATTTCAACGCTTCCTAGACACAGTTCAATACAAATGCAGCGGCATTCTCCGCTACGAGCGTGTCTTTGGGCCAGGCTTCGTCAGCACCGGCGGACTCGGTAAGCGCTAAATCAATTCGAATTCCATATAAAATGGGCCTATTCCCGCAAGTGACTCCATTGTTAGAAGTTTAGTTTTTTTTAAAGTACAATTGTAAATATAGTAATCAAATACAAAATATTATTAGTAGATATGTTATAACGTAAAAAAAAATTATAAATATAATAAAATTTAGATCGTCTATAAAACATTGGTAGGAGTATGTTAATAATAGATTATATCATTGGTAGAAGTTTATCAGTCATAGACCGTATAATTTGATAAACTTTGTTACATTTATAATTTTTTAAAAATATTGTTATACATTTAGGTTCCCTTTCGTTTTTTTTAGATTAAGCATATTTGCTCCTAATTTCTTACCTGATCGACATGTTTTTTTAAGTACAATGATTGAATTTTGAGCTAAATTTAAAAAATATATATTTTTTAAAATTTTTTTTTCAAACTTTGGCCTGATTTTTTAAACTATCAATAAAAAGCAGATAAATTTTGGAAATGAAACTAGTGTCTACATGCTTAATTTTTAAAAAACAAAAACAAAAAAACCAAATAATACTAAAAGGAGTCCTTAATTATTATCACTAAAAATTATGGTAGTTATTTTTTTTACTTGTTAATAAGTGAAAAGTCATAAATACCTCAATATTTAAACTTCGCTCTCACAACTTTTCTAACCAATATTTTTCAATTTTTATCCTACTCCCATGAAAATTGAATAAGAAAATCTAGAACGAAAACGTCCACATTTTTAAAAATTTAAAAGAAAACACTTTCGGATGTGTTCGTTGTTTTGTATCGTGAAAATGTTATAAATGGTTAATTAAAAGAAGATTAAACAAAAGAAACCAAGTTTGAAAAGAATTGGAAACCATGAACTTCGATTGAGATTTTTGACCAGTTTGTGATTTCTGACTGAGATCTCGGTTGAAAATTATGATTTCCAACAACTTTTTTTAATTAGTTTTTTTTTTCTATACTATTTTATATAATAATATTTAGTTTTTGTTTTCTTTTTAAAATTAAACTAGACAAAGAAAGAAATAGTATCTTTAAAAATAAATCAATTTTTTCTTTTTGATTGTTATCATTTTTTTTTAAAAAAATATTACTAAAGAATCGTACCAGCTTAAAATGTGGACAAAAGTTACGTTTTATATATTTTTTTTTATCCAACTTTGATGAAAGTAGATTAAAAGAAACTTTAATTTTTGTGAAAAAGTTGGTAAAACTCTTGAAGTAGCAATTGAGCCAAAAGCTTAATCTAATAGGTGAAAGTAAGATGAATTTAATTGTAATATCTAACCATCCTCACACTTGTGGGCTTGAAATATTTAGAATGTCCAACGAAACAATAAGTGGAAATGAATAATAAATTGACGCATGACATCATGAACCGACCATCCTGAACCGACATACTCTAATACCATATTAAATTACCAATTAACGTAAAAGTCTAATCTGATGAGTGAATGTAAATTTAATTATAATATCTAACTAAAATATCAAAGAAATATCAATGAAAAATTGAAGAAAGTAAGAGTATTATGAAGCTACTTTCAACATTGTGACGCCATCTTAGGACTTATAAATAAGTTTTTAAAAATGGCTCATTTTAAAAAATAAAAATCATAGGAACCACTTTTATCAGTTTTCTTAAATCAATAATTTATTTTGATATGACATGAGATTTGAAAAATCTATATGAGTATCTGATACGTATTATGATAAAAAAAAAAAAAAAAACAGAGACAACGAAAGAATTTGTAGCGAAACTGGATCTAAAAGCAGGACAACGAGTTCTGGATGTGGGTTGTGGAATTGGGGGAGGGGACTTTTACATGGCAGAGAATTTTGACGTGGAGGTTGTCGGAATAGACCTCTCTATTAATATGATCTCCCTAGCTTTAGAACGTGCTATTGGACTCAAATGCGCAGTAGAATTTGAAGTGGCCGATTGTACAAAGAAAGTGTATGCAGATAACACATTTGATGTCATTTACAGTCGAGACACCATTTTACATATTCAAGTAAAATTATTTTATCTCTTTCTATTTCCGTTTATTTTGTGTCTAATCTTTGAGGAAAGTGAAAAGAGAAATTGTGGATTTTGTTTTGTTTTAGGACAAACCTGCGTTGTTTAGGTCGTTTTACAAATGGCTAAAGTCAGGGGGAAAGGTTCTGATAAGTGATTACTGTAAAAGTAGTGGAACTCCTTCCCTTGAATTTGCAGAGTATATCAAGCAGAGAGGATATGATTTGCACGACATCAAATCCTACGCTCAGGTAACTTTTCACCCAACACAAATCGCTTTACTATACTATTAAAATTTCTGTCATTTTGATATATATTTTTACGTTATGATTTAAGGAAAATTGACATCTTTGCTACATTGTAAAAAAGACTCATGCATCGTAAAAAAATAAGTAACAAAATGTTAGTAAATTGAAGTCACAATATTTTTGTAGATGTCGTTGTTCACGGTAAAGTATACTTGTTAGTTCCAAATTTGTTAATGTCTATACTTCTTCATTTTATCTTATATTTTCATCTTTTCAATTATACTTTGGTGTTGGTACTAAGGTTAAAATTAGTTGATGATAGAGGTAGATCAGGACCTATAAAAAAAACAAAACAAAATAAAATTATCAAATTTTGAGAAACTTGGAGGAAGAATTATAAATGTCATGCTGTTAGATGATGCCTTGACCTTGACTTAGGCCAACGATTAGAATATCATTTTGATATTTGTATATTGAATTTCATTTTATTTTATTTTAGTTCATATAATTTTAAATTTTTAAATTTTTGAATTTAATCTAAACATGACTAAATTAGTCTTAGTTTGAAATATTTTTTTATTCAAATAAGTTAAATAATACTAATTATTATAAAAAATGTGGACATATTTTCAAGAAGGTAATTATTTTAAATCGTAAAATTAATTAAAATATTTTTAAATATAGTAGAATGTCAATACCTATGTCTATTCGTGTCAATAAATGAATTAATTTTATTATATTTGAAAACAATCCATTTCAAAATCTATATATAATGTCAATAGGGAGTTAAAGAGAAAAAAAAGAAAAAGGAAAGTTGACATAACGTTGGTGATTTTTTAACATGTTTTTTTTAAAGTTTATTAAAAATCAATTTTAACCATCAACAATAAAGGTATAATTCTCAAAATAATTTGACATTTTTTTTTTTATTTATGAAAATTTTCAAATTAAACATAAGGAATCGAGAATATACAAAATTTAAAGGAAGAATGATTAGAGAGAACCCAATTGCATAATTTTTAAAATTTTCTTTTTTTATTTACATATGATCTGATGTATTCATCAATCAACGATGAACAGATGCTTGAAGAAGCTGGTTTCAACAACGTGGTAGCCGAGGACCGAACCGATCAGGTTTTACTTTTTACATAATTAATTTGCAAATATATATTTAATTAAAAACTTTGTTGGGATTCTTCTTCATCTTCATCTTCTTTGCAGTTCATGAGTGTTCTTCAAAGGGAACTCAACGCTGTTGAAAAGGAAAAGGAAGCATTCATCCATGACTTTTCTGAAGTGAGTTTCTTCTTCTTTTCAAGCCCGTTTAAACGGACCTTCTAAAGGTTTTAAAAAGTGTTTTTAAGTGAAAAAAAAAAGTCACATTTAGATCGGTTGGATAATCATTTCAGTTTTAGTTTTTGATCTTTGAAAATTGAAAAAAACTATTGCCTCGTTTGGTTCTTGAATTTTAATTTTTGAAAATTAAGTCTACAAATACTTATTCCATCTCTAAATTTCTTCTTTTTTTAAAAATCTATTTTTTACCATGTTTTCGAAAACCAAACCAAAATTTGAAAACTAAAAAAAAAAATATATTGTTATTGTTTTTTTTTAATTTGGCTAAATTCAACTGCTTAAAAATATGTTATGATCGTAAGAAAATATGAGAAATAGAATTAATTCTCAAAAACCAAAAATAAAAAACAAAGACCCCATTTGGTAACCATTTTATTTTTGAAAATTAAGCTTATTTCTTTTCCTTTCTTATAATGATTTGCATATTTCTTAAGTACAATGGTTAAATTCTAAAAACAAAAACAAGTTTTTTTTAAAAATTTTAAAAAAAACTTGATTTTTTAAACTATTGGTAAAAAGTAGACCATAAATAAAGAAATTTTGGAGGTGGAAGTAGTGTTTATAGGTTTAATTTTAAAAAGCAAAAAAAAAAAAAAAAAAAAACAAAAGATTATCAAACGAGACCAAAATGGTTACCAAATAGCTTTTTTTTTTTTTTTAATTTTTAAAATTTAGCTTAGTTTTTGAAAATATTGGTAAAAAGTAAATAAAAAAGAAAAAAATTGAAATGAAATGAATGTTTATAAGCTTAACTTTTTCAAAAATTAAAATAAAAAATCAAATGGTCACCAAACAGATCTTAAAAAATCAATCCAAGACAGCTGATTCATCTATTTTACAACTCATAAATAGATTCCCTTCTTGTTGTTTGTTTTTAATTTGTAATTTTGATGTTTTTTCCCTCTGATTTTGTGAATATAATGCAGGAAGATTACAATGATATTGTTGGAGGTTGGAAGGCAAAGTTGAATAGGTGTTGGTGTGGAGAGCAAAAATGGGGATTGTTCATTGCCCACAAAACAAAATGATCAACACACCGACTTCCTTTATTAATGTAATTAATTACTTTGTTATTCAGCTACTACTGCATCTATTGTTTTTCTTTTGTTTTTAGTTCAACCATTAGGCTTAAAAATGATAATAATTGTGTTATCTCACTATTCGATTGAACTATGTTTAAATTGATTTTTCTCATTAATAAAAGAAAAAATTAGAAAAAAATAAGTAATAAAAATTATTAAATTAAAAATAGAATTGGCTCTCGAGTAGTAAGTTGGTAACAATCTTCCAAATAATGGCTATAATTCTCTTCAATCATCGTTGGAGTTGGAGATGGACACAAACACTAATAATTGGATGAATGGAATTAATCTACTATCTAAAAATTAAATGTTTTTTTTTTTCCGTTTAAAGGAGTGAAGATGAAGAGAGTGGAGGAACGGTTGGTCACTTCATACTGTTTCAAGTCTCAAATTTATGTTTAAAAATTTTAATGAATTTCTAATTGATATTATAACTTCTAGAAACATTAAAGAAACTTTTGAAACAAAGGATTAAGGTCTCGTTTGATAATTCATTTGCTTTTTTATTTTTATTTTTGAAAATTAAGTCTATTTTATCAACATTTCCTACAATGATTTGCATTTTTATTAAGTACAAAGTTGAATTATTAGCCAAATTCCAGAAACAAAAACAACTTTTTGAAAGCTACTTAGCTCTCAAAATTTAACTTGGTTTTTTAAACCATTAGTGAAACGTAGATAACAAACGAAGAAATTTGGAGGTAGAAGTAGTATCCATAGATTTAATTTGAAAAAAAAAAAAACAAAATAATTACCAAACAGAGCCAAAATTATGGGGTATTTTATAATTTTACCCTCATTTACTAATGAAACTTCCTTGAGAATTCCTGTTTATTGGGGCTTAAGAGTTTCAATTTCGGTGGAGTTACAAAGATTGGCGGTTAGGTGGTTGTTAATGTCTTAACTATTAGATAACAAATTGGCAGCTAGGTGGTTGATAGCTTCTTACCTATTAGATAACAAATTGAGAGGCAAGTGGTTGTTAGTGTCTTACTTATTAAATATGAAAGAGTTCCACCTTGAGAATAATGATGGAACCCCATCTTATACAATAACAAAAATTTGGATTTGATCCAAAAATGTTAAATCCAAAGAAACATAATTTTGAAAGAGCAATGCAAGAAGTAACATCTTATTAAGATTTTAAAGTCCCTTTATTTGTTCAACATGGGATCTTCAACATGCCTCTTAACATAATGCCTATTTGGATACATTATTTTTGGATCGAATCACAATTTTTGTTTTTAGGTTGAATGACTCTTTGGGCTTCATGGGCTTTAATACCAATTTTTGTTTGAATTTTCATACCCCAATTGTACTTAAAAATGACATGATTGTTAGTGTTTTGATGTTGACTATATTTTTTGGTGCGACAAACTTGAATGTTGGGAAGTTTGTCCTTCTTCATGTTCTTTGTGATGTTACACAAAATGTCTCACTCGGTGTATTTATTGTTTGGAAATACTTTCCTTGTAGGATATTATATGCACCTTATTTTCATGGATTATTTCCTTTTTTTGTCGTGGACTGACCTTAGTGTTTATCCGCTTCCTTCCTAAAGTTTTGAGTATTTCTAAAGATATGGCCTATTTGCTTTAGGGTTGTTGTCTTTGAAAAAGTTTCATTCTATTGGCTTTGTTGCGAGTTGAGTCACTTGACACGTGTGTGTTGAAGAAACCATTTCCGTTCATGGGTGTTCAAGACCATTGAGAGACTTGTATTTGTGTTAGTCGAGAGTTTTTTTAAGACTATCTTGACGTGAAGCTTTCATTCGTGAGAGAGGTGATCATATTTAGGGGGCCCAAGTTTTATCAAGTGAAGAGTACTTCATATAAGACAAGAGAAAAAAAAAATCAAGAGTATAGTTGAGAATGAGTCTCACATTTAGGAGACCTTAAGTCATTATTCACAAGAATTAGACTATTGTTTGTCACTATAGATGTCTTCTGTAATAGATAAGTACAACACTGTAATTACAACATTATATTAGTGAAACTATCTTTTCTTGAGCACACTACTCTCATATGTGGGTACTATTGCATCACTCCTACTATCCAATTATGGGCTTTGAGTGCATTCATGCTATCAACAACGAAGAGAAAGGGAGAGAGGGATGGGTGGCTCTTAAGCTAGATATGAGCAAAGTCTACGACAGGGTCGAGTGGCCCTTCCCTCTTGCTATGATTATTTCGTTGAGTTCCAATCAAATCTGGTTTCGTTGTATTATGAATTGTGTGGATTCGGTCCATTTCTCAATGCTTATTAATGGAATGCCTCAATGGAGGTTTGTGCCCTAAAGAGGTCTCCGTCAAGGTGATCCTCTCTCCCCCCGCCTCTTCCTCATTTGTGCCCAAGGTCACACGACTTTAATCTGAAGAGAAGAATCACTTTTTCTCATCTGTGGTCTTCGAATTAATAATAAGAATATCTTTCTCTCATTCATCGTCTTCGAATTAATAGATACTGTCTTTCTATCTCACATTTACTTTTTTTTTTTGTAGATGACAACCTGATCTTCTTTGAAGCCTCTATTAATGAATGCCAAAGAATTCGCTATGTTCTTTGAACCTACGAAGAGCCTTAGGACAAACAATCAATCTGGACAAGTTTGAATACCTTTTAAGCAGAACATTGGGGCTTCCTAGGTGGGGAGGATAAGTAGGGAGTTGGGTGTGAGATTTGGTTAAGTCTTTTGGTATCTAAGGGATGTTGGCCCAGAATTGTAGGAACAAGTCTAGGCTGTTGAACAGCCTATGTGATAGGGTGTGAAAAATCCTTCAAGGGTGGAAATAAAGCCTCTTTTCCAATAGTGGTAAGGAGATTCTCATCAAGGCAGTGGCTTAAGTGATTCCGACTTACACCATAAGTTGCTTCAAGGTGGGTTTTGTGACAAATTTAACCACGTTTGTGCTAGATTTTGGTGGGGCTCTAGTGGGGAGAAAAGGAAAGCACATTGGATGAGTTGGAAGAAGTTATGCTGTAGTGAGGATACTGATGGGCTTACATTCCGTGACATCAAACTCTTGAACCAAGCCATGTTAGCTAAGCAAAGCTAGCGGATTATTAAGAATCCTCACTGTTTGCTCACCTAGGAGCTTTGAGGTAGGTACTTCAAGGATGGAAACTTTCTCAAAGCCTTAATGGGGTATAATCCATCTCTAACTCGGAAGAGTATCCTCTGGGGAAGAGACCTATTCATGGGAAGGTACAAATGAAAAATTTGAAATAAAGCTACCATTTATATCCACAAGAATCCTTAGCTTGCAAGTAATAGGCCAAAAATTCCTATTTGTTTGAATAGAAATATGGAAGAAAAACGTGTTCACGATCTTTTCGGGTCGTTGATGGAACTCATCCCTCATTAATGATAGCTTATTCCCCAATGAGGTTGAGGCTATTCTTAGTATCCCCCGTAGGGGAGGAGGGAATATTGATGAGATTATCTGGGGTTTGGATCCTAAAGGTTTCTTTTCGATAAAAAGTGTTTACAATCTTGCGGTGAATCTTTGGAATGCTTCTTGTGCTTCTAGTTCTAATGCGCTTAGGTTGAAGCCTAAGTGAAAGTCGATATGGAAGCTGAATGTGCCTCATGGAGTTAAGTTGGCAGTGTGGAAGCCTCTCAACAATATTCTCCCACTGCCAGCAATATTTTAAGAAAAGGAATCTCTACTGACCCTCTTCTTTTTGTTTTGTAAGAAATACTTGGAGACCTCATGTTCTTTAAGGATGCAAATTTGCTAACGGTTTATGGCTTTCCTTGTTCCATCCTATACAAGTTTTTGGATGGTTTGAGGGAATGTTGGAGTCTGTTCGACAGTTGGGATGAGATTTTAAAGGAGCTTGTTGGTTCAGATCAAGAGGCAGCGACCGTCCTTCTATGGGACGTTTGGACCCATCGAAATATGGTGAAATCTTATGGTGTTGCCCTAGATCGAATCACTTTTTTGCATAGGGTCTGTGTGTACGTCAAGGAGTTTAATTCAAAGGTTTTTGTTGCTCCCCCCTCAAATAGGGTGGAAAGGTCGGTGAGTTACTCTTGTTGGTTCTTACCTACCCATGGGCATTGGAAGCTCAATTATGATACTTCGTGGGTGGAATCTGTTGGTCTTGGTGGGATTAGTTGGGTTTGCGCGACTTTGCAAGGCCTCTTATCTTTGCCGAGAGTGAGAAGATTTCGACGAAATAGGCTATAAAGAATTTGAAAGCAGTAGCGGTGGTTAAGGGTCTTTCTGCTCTCATTGACCAGTTCGATGGTGGTCTTATTCTCCCTTTGAACGTGGAGTCCAATTGTTGCGAGCTCATTCATGCTTGCTGCCACAAGGAGTTTGATCTGTCGAGCTTGATGGCCTGGTGAATGGGATTGTGTCTTTAGCTAGCGAGGCTTGTGTTCGGTCTTTCGTCTGGTGTTCGCGCTCGGTGAATGGTGTTGCACACCGTCTTGCCCGTGCAGCGGTGGATAGGGGTAGTTTTGGATTTTGTTGTGGACTCTCCTCTTCTTCCCATTCTGAAGATGTTGGGAGGGTTTCTTTTGTTTTGCCTGATTGGTTTTCCTCGATACTTGTATCTCTGACTCATTTTGTTTAATTGATTTCCTTTCTTAAAAAGAAAAAAAAAAACTACTATCTTTCTTGTCTATTTTATATCTTATTACTAGTTTTGACTTAATATTACATGTAACTCATGATCATCTGTATTAGATGACACTTCTTTCAACATTTTTTTAAACATGAAGAATCGGATTATTTTGATAACAATACTTTCACTTCATTGATTGTGGTTGTACAAAAAAGGAAGAAGGAAAGAAAAACTTCATTTTCCCCTAATTAAAAATATTAAGATTAAGATTCCATTATTCTCCCTTTTGTAACTTCAACTCAAAAAGTCAAACTAGCTAATTTGTTCGATTCTCATCCCAAAGAAAAGCTCAACTCAACAATGGCGTCCTTCGTTAAATCCACTTCTTCTGACCGTAAGTTGGTGGGGGAAGAACAAACTCTACGATTCACAGATTCTTCTTTTCGAGATTTCACTTCCCGTTCTTATCAATTTGATTTGAAATGTTAAACCATAATTCAGGGGAAGAACGTGAGAGACAGAAGAACTATTGGATTGATCATTCCGCAGATTTGAATATCGAGTCGATGATGGTCGATTCCGATTCTCATGGACTTCACTCGGAAGAAACGGCTGAAGTAACTCACACACTCTCTATCTTCCAAATTTCGACTACAGTGAAAATTTCCAACTCTAAATCCAATTCTGACTTCTGCAGGTGATTTCGCTGCTTCCGCCGTACGAGGGGAAGACGGTAGTGGAGCTTGGGGCTGGCATTGGCCGTTTCACGGCGGAGTTAGCTCAAAGAGCGGCGCAGGTTCTCGCTGTTGACGTTATTGAAGATGTGATTAAGAAGGTAATTTTCTAAATGCAACCAAGCTTTTTGGTATTTCTTCTTCATTTTTACTTTGTTGTTTTACTTTTGCAGAATGAGAGTATCAATGGGCATAATAAGAATGTGAGGTTTCTATGTGCTGATGTGACTTCCCCAGAACTTGATATTCCTGAAGACTCTGTGGATTTCATCTTCTCAAATTTGCCGCTCATGTATTTTTCTGATGAAGAGGTAAGAACAATCTTTCTTCTTGTTCATTTTCTCCTCTTAGTTTAGAATTGATGGAGCCATGTACAATCTAGTGATAGTATGGAGGGAAGTGAGAGAGATATTTGTATACAAGTGAGGAGAGCATCTCAATTGATACAAGAAAATCTAGGTAGAATTCAATATATTTCAAGATAAAGACTCAGGTCAAATTGTAAATTATAGAGACTAAATATTTACTCATAAAAGTTCAAAGACAAATTGCTATAGTTTTGAAAGTACATGACTAAATTGTATCAAGTCAGAGATTTTTCTTTTACAATTTAGTCATGTACTTTCAAAATTATAGCAATTCATCAGAGATGTTGAATGGGTGTATGAACAACTATTCACTGAGAGGACTGACTTGGTCCTTTGTTTGAAAAGGATTGTTGGGATGAGAACATTATTGATTTCACTTGGGTTATTGTTGGATTTGCAGATTGTGAAATCCATTGGGTACTAGTTTTGAATTGTCCCCACCATTGTAGTAAGAGTCAATGCTTATTGATATGGTAGTTTAAAATTAGATGCACAAGCTAAAAGAAAACAGCATATAATATTCCACAAATTCTCTTCTCCCTTTCTCCTAATATTCACATTCATTTTCCGACGGATTAAGAGATTTAAGCTGTGATTTCTCTGCAGTTGGATAAATTTTAAGTCGATACAAAGCTCATGTTATCATTTTGTTTTATCTGCTCTGATCAATTGTTCAGTTTTGTCAATATGCATCCATCTCTTGGATCTACATCATATCTGAAATACGAATTTGATGGTAATCGTTTCTAATGAAGTACGTTAGCATTTAATTCCTTGGCGCTTCGAGGGAGCTTCTGTTTTGTTAGTAATTCTATGGTCTATATGTTTCCTCCAATTTTGGTTTGTGGACTGCAGGTAAAAATTCTGGCAGATAGGATGATCAAATGGTTGAAGGTTGGAGGTTATATTTTCTTCAGAGAGTCTTGTTTCCAACATTCTGAAAATTCTGATAAAAAGCACGACTTGTCTCACTACTGGGAACCAAGATTCTATTCAAAGGTTTGTCTTTTTAAGATTTTCTTTACGCCTCCCGCTTCGGCCTGTAACTTATTTTTGCACTTCAATGTGTTTTGTGCTTTTAAAAACAATGTTGGAACATAATAGCATCTATTGGCTGCTGCTCTGCCATTAAACTTCTTATTGCAATTTATGTTTGCAAAATACATACTATTCTTATCTAAACTAGTTACTTTCCAGGTTCTCAAAGAGTGTTATGCCAAAGATGATTCTGGAAATGTTTTTGAACTTTCTCTTCTTGGCTGCAAACCCACTGGAGTTTATTTGGGGAACAAGACGAGTCAAAATCAGGTAAACAATCCTTGTCTATGTCTGTTTATTCTGTGCTTGTGTGTGTGTGTTTTTTTCCCTAAAGAAAAATAGTGAATTTGGAGAGATTTATACCTCACTTGTTGAAATTATGGCGATATACTCATACAAGTAGAATCCTTGTCTGTTCTATTTTCTCGTTTTCCAATTCCTACATATCTTGAACCCAAAAGGATAAAACTCTGTTTTTGGGTTTTGCAGGTCTGCTGGATATGGCAGAAGAAGAAAAGTTCCAGCGAAGGCAAAGGATTCCAACGCTTTCTAGACACAATTCAATACAAATGCAACGGCATTCTCCGGTACGAGCGTGTCTTCGGACCCGGTTTCGTCAGCACCGGCGGAATCGGTAAGTGATAAATCAATTATTTAGGTCCCGGTTAGTTACCATTTCATTTTTTGTTTTTAGTTTTTTAAAATGAAGCCTATAAAGTCATTTCTACCTTTAAATCTTTGCTTTATCTACTTTCTACTGATATTTTAAAAAACCAAGCTAAAATTTGAAAAGTATATATATATATATATTAAAAACTTGTTTTGGCTTTTAGAATTTATATAAGAATTCAACTCTTACACTTAAAAAAAATGAAAACTATTAAGAAATTGAGAGGAAACAAGCTTACTTTTCAAAAATGAAAAACCAAATGGTTACCAAGCAGGGGCTTGAGAAATCTGTTTGAATATCTAATATGTCTTATCATAGAAAAACAGATACAACGAAAGAATTTGTAGCGCAACTGGAGCTAAAAGCAGGGCAGAGGGTTTTGGATGTGGGTTGTGGAATTGGGGGAGGAGACTTTTACATGGCCGAGAATTTTGGAGTGGAGGTCGTCGGAATAGACCTCTCCATTAACATGATCTCGCTAGCTTTAGAGCGTGCTATTGGACTCAAATGCCCAGTGGAATTTGAAGTGGCCGATTGTACAAAGAAAGTATATGCAGATAACATATTTGATGTCATTTATAGCCGGGACACCATTTTACATATTCAAGTACAATTATTCTATTTTTATCTATCTTTGTTTATTTTGTGTCTGATTTTTGGGGAAAGTGAAGAGGGATTGTACGTTTTGTTTTGTTTCAGGACAAACCTGCATTGTTTAGGTCGTTTTACAAATGGCTGAAGCCTGGCGGAAAGATTCTAATAAGTGATTACTGCAAGAGTAGTGGCATTCCTTCCCCTGAATTTGCAGAGTATATCAAGCAGAGAGGCTATGATTTGCACGACGTCAAATCCTACGGCCAGGTAATTTTTCACCCATCACAAATTGAAATACAACTCAAATCTCAAGGGTAAAATTGTAACGTCTTGAAACCTAAAGACGAAATCGAAGCCAAACTCAAAACTGAAGGACTAAATGGGTAACATTTTGAAACTTAGTGACCAAGTAGATATTAGACCCGATTTTTACAACTTGTCCTAAATCTATAAGTTTGAAGACTAAATTTTTACGACTGAAAGTTTGAAATTGTAATTACAGTTACCAATATAGGGTCCGGTTTTTGCAACTTGCCCCCAAATTTTTGTTTGCATCTGATCTATTAAATCAACGATGAACAGATGCTTGAGGAAGCTGGTTTCAGCAATGTGGTAGCAGAGGACCGAACCGATCAGGTTTTACTTTTCACATCATTTAATTTGCAAATATATATTAATTTAAAACTTTGTTGAGATTCTTCTTCTTCTTTGCAGTTCATCAGTGTTCTTCAAAGGGAACTAAACACTGTTGAAAAGGAAAAGGAAGCATTCATCCATGACTTTTCTGAAGTGGGTCTCTTCTTCTCAAATTTCAAGCCCTTTGAATTGACTTTCTAATCGTTTAAAAGAATGTTTGAAAAAAACAAGTCTTTAAACACTCGGGCCCTATTTGATAATATTTTTTTTTCGATTTTTGAAAATTAAACTTATTTCTTCCCAATTTTATATAATGATTTGATGATTTGCATTTTATTTCAAGAGTTGTATTCTTAGCTAATTTTAATTTTTTTTATTTTTAAGTTTTCAAAATTTCGTTTGGTTTTTTTGAAAACACGGGTAAAAAGTAGATAAAAGAGCAAGAAATTTAGAGGTGGAAAGAATGGTTATAAGCTTAATTTTAAAAAACTTTAATAAAAAATCAAATAGTTATCAAACGGGATCTTACAAGATGAATGAAACATGCTCTTTCATTTAATTTACCACTCATATAGATTTCATTCCTCTTGTTTTTAATTTGTAATTTTGGGTTTTTCTTTTTTGGTTGATTTTGTGAATATAATGCAGGAAGATTACAATGATATTGTTGGAGGTTGGAAGGCAAAGTTGAATAGGTGTTGGTGTGGAGAGCAGAAATGGGGATTGTTCATTGCCCACAAAACAAAATGATCAAAACACCAACCTTTATTAATGATCAATTACTTTGTTATTCAGCAATTGCATCTATTGTTTTTCTTTCTTTTGAATTCAATAATTATATTGGTGAAGATCATACCATGTCTTAAACGATGGTAATACTTGTGCTACCTCACTACTCGATTGAAGTATGTTTAGATTGATTTTTATTGTCAATAATAATAATTAAAAAAAACATTTGCAAATATAGCCAATCAAGCCAAAAGTATTAGTTGATATAATAAAATACCAAAAAAAAAAGAGAGAATACTAATAAAAAATTGTAGATATGTTAATCCAAACTAAGCACACTTAACTTTAAAATTCTTATGATTGAGCCACCGAAAAGCAAGATGCACCTTGTTGATATAGGTAGTAACTTTTAATTCTTTTAAATCATTCTTAACCATACTTTCATGTCCTCATGATCCCTCTTATTCAGATGTGATATCAATTTATTCATGTACCTCTCTTAAACTCGGGTCGTTACATTCTTTCCTATCAGATTGGAGTTGGACACATCCATGGTGAAAAATTTCCACCGAGAAATTTCAACAAGGAAAATTTCGAGAATATTTCTTTTTAGAACTTTATAGTACTAAATTTTTGTCAAAATGTCGATATTTTCACAGTTTCTAGATTCGATATCGACGTGAGGGATGAATCGATATTTCCATTATATTGTAAAAAATCTGCAAAACTAATAATTAAGCAATAAAATATCACTAATGCAAATATAATATAAATGATAGATATGTTAACTTGCTTAAAAATCACAAAATATTTATTTACTAATTTTAATTTATTTTTTGATTTTTTTTTCACAATTTTTCCAAAATATCAATCGAAATTGAAATTTTATTGATATGTCCATCAAAATTTCCATGAAATTAAGACTTCAATATTTTAGTTATCTATTTTACACATTTAACTAATTTCAAGTTTTTTTTCCAGTTTTATGATCTTGATTATATGCTGTTCACACGAGATTTCATGAAAAATTTAATTCGTGGAATTTGAACTTTGTATTTGTATTCATTTCTTTAATGTAATGAGTGCAATCTCTAATACATAATCATTTGATGTTTTCTCTAAAAAAAAACTAATCTTTGGGTTTGTTAGTCTTCGTGGATGATAGGCGTTTGGGCTTGTTGATATGACCTTTGGACTTATTGAGTATAATACAATTCGTATATGTCATGTCAAATAGCACATATATATACATTCATGAACTTAGGTCCAATATTGCATATGTTTCAATTACTCGTATATGAGTATGATACAATTTAGAAAATAAAGCATGCAACTTTTCTAATATACGTTTTTCATTCGAATCAAAAGAAATAATATATAGATCCTTCACATTATTCTTACTATCAGTTTCAATATGATAAACCATTGTAATGTATATCTTTAAAACTTAGAAAATTTCTCTTTGATTGACCAGAGAACAATGCATTATTAATTGTGAATTTTGTCCCTAGGTAAAATAATATTTGATTTTCCCAAACCTTCAATCAAGTTTGCAGAATTTGATATTGTATTTACTTATGCTTTCAACATTGTCAATTTGAAAAAATATCTTTTTTACTTGTAAGTATTGTGTGTAGTTATACTGTTTCTAGATATAGATCTTCTTTGCTAATTTTTTAATCACCCAACATATAAAAATGATCAATATTTCTTCAGCGAGGGAAACTATATGAGCTCGTGTTGATAATATGTTGTGAAATTCAGGAGTACATCGGAACATAATGGGAACACGAATATGAAGAAAATATAATATAATGATATATAGATATAATAATAAACTAAAACTATAAAAATCGGATAAAATGAAAATTTGATGGAACTTTGAAGTGGATTAACTCACTAATGTATGTTCTTTCAAGATGCATCAAATATCACTATTTATAGAATCTGATACACTTGGGTACTATGCATAGTTGAATAACATAAAAATGACATTTATAATAATACGATCATTTTCCTTTATGTAATCTCAATTCTTCAACAATGGCGTCCTTCGTTAAATCTAACTTCTTCTGGCCGTAAGTTGATGGGAGGGAAGAAACTCCTAAATTGATTTTGATTTGAAATGTTAAACCGTAATTTAGGGGAAGAACGTGAGAGACAGAAGAAGTATTAGATTGAGCATTCTGCAGATTTGACTATCGAGTCGATGATGATCGATTCGGATTCTCATCAACTTCACTCGAAAGAAACGGCCGAAGTAACTCACTCACTCTCTATCTTCCAAATTTCGACTACAGTGAAATTTCGAATTCAAAATCCCATTCTGATTTCTGCAGGTGACTTCGCTGCTTCCGCCGTACGAGGGGAAGACGGTGGCATTGAAGATGCGATTAGGAAGCTAGTTTCCGAATGCAACCAAGCTCAGTGGTATTTCTCCTTCATTTTTCTTAGTTGTTTTAGTTTTGAGAATGAAAGCATCATTAGAATGTGAAGTTTCTATTTGCTGATGTGACCTCCCCAGAATTTAATATTCCTGAAGGCTCTGTGGATTTCATCTTCTCAAATTGGCTGCTCATGTATTTGTCTGATGAAGAGGTAAGAACAGTCATCCTTCTTTGTCATCCTCTCCTCTTAATTTAGTATTGATGGAGCCATGGACAAACCTAGTGATAGTATGGATAGAAGTGAGAGAGATTTTTGTATATAATTGAGAACATCTTAATTGATACTAGAAATTCTAGGTAGGATTCGATAGATTTTATGATACGAACTAAATCATTGATTCATTACAAATTGTAAAGTACAATGTCTAATTTATTACTTATTAAAGTTCACGGACTAGATTGTTACAATTTTGAAATACATGACTAAATCATTACAAATGAAACTACATTGTTACTTTCAAAAAAATCAACGACCATAAGTGTTTTTCAACTTTATTTATTTATTTTTTATCAATTCAAAGATATAAAATGGATGGATGAACGACTATTCGATGAGAGGATTGGCTTGGTAGTCCTTTGTTTGAAGAGAAAATTGTTGGCACGAGAACATTATTGAATTCACTTGGGTTATTGAGGTATTTGCAGATTGTAAAATTTATTGGGTGTTCGTTTTGAATTACCCCCACCAATGTGGAAAGATTCGATGCTTTTTCATATGATAATTTAAAAGTAGATGCACGAGCCAAAAGAAAACAGCAGATGAGATTCCTCAAATTCTCTTCTTGCTTTCTCCTAATATTCACATTCATTTTTCGACACGTTTAAAGGTGAAGAGATTCAAGCTTGTGATCTCTCTGCAGTTGGATAAATTTTTAGCTGATACAAAGCTCGTGTTATCATTTTGTCTTATTTGCTCTGATCAATGTTCAGTTTGGTCAATATGCATCTATCTCTTGGATCTACATCATATCTGACATACCAATTTGATGGTAATCGTTTCTAATGAAGTACACTGTCATTTAATTCCTTGGCTACAAACTGGAGTATTATCTGTTGATTTCAAGGTTGCTTCTTTGTAATTTCATCTTCTCAATGGAATTTCATTTTTTGAAGAAAAAAAATTGGCATTGTTCCATATTTCATGCTATAGATTTGCTGGATATGCCAAAAAAGTTTGTTCAGACAATGATAGCGGATTCCAACTATTCTTAGACACAGTTCAATACAAGAGTAGCGGCATACCGCAATACGAGCGTGTTTTTGGACACGGATTTGTCAGCCCTGGAGGTTTAGTTATGAGTACACAATGAGATTTTAAAAAATTCAAAAGATTTTACTGCTTGAACTCTGTTTAGCTATTTGATTTCAAGAGATCAGAAGCAGTTGATTTGCTTGAGTACATGCAAACCTCTACAATCCTTATTTGTTCAAGTGATTATTTGTATTTGATCAGATACAACAAAAGAATTTGTGGCCAAGTTGGACCTCAAGCCTGGCCAGAAGGTTCTTGATGTTGGTTGTTGCATTGGGGGAGCAGGCTTTTATATGGCGGAAAATTTCAACGTTGAGGTTGTCAGCATCGATATCTCCGTCAATTTGATCTCTCGAGCATTCCATTGGACTCGAATGTTCCGTCAAATTTGAAGTTGCCGATTTTAATAAGAAAACATATCCGGACCATAATTTTGATGTCATATACAACCGTGACACCATTTTACACTTCAAGTAAGCCATCTAAAATTTAAGAAGACAATGTCTTGGCATTGCAAACAAAGTATACTTCAACATCATGTTTGAATTGTTTCAGGACAAACCTTCTCTGTTCAGATCATTCCACAAGTGGCTGAAGCCAGGAGGAAAACTTTTTATAACTGATTATTGCAGAAATGCTGGAACTTCGTCATCCAAATTTGCCGAGTACATCGTGCAAAGAGTGTATGATCTGCATGATGTAAAAACCTATGGTCAGGTACTTCAGTGAACAATTTTCCAGGGTGTTTTCATTGGATCTTTTTCAACATATTAACTTGTTACTTTATTTATTTTCATTTGATGATTGAGGATGCTGGTTTCAGTGAAGTCGTTTCGGAGGACCGCATGTACCAGGTCTGAATTCTGCATCTCTTGCTGATATTATGAGCAAATGACATGAAAAGAAACTGTAAATTGTCTTCATGTTCTAAATTCTAACTCATAACCTTTCATTCTCCATTCAGTTTATACAAGTTCTGCCGCGGGAACTCGAAGCCGTTGAAGAGCAAAAGGACAGATTTATCCATGATTTTTCTGAAGTTGGTTCTTTCTCAGTTCTACCTTCATGTAGCTTATTGTCTATTCTGTCTACCAGATCTCTCACTTTCTATATGAACCACAGGAAGGTTACAACAACATCGTTTGTGGATGGAAGGCGAAGCTGAACCGAAGTTTATCCGGTGAGCAGGGATGGGGTCTGTTCTTTGCCAAGAAAATAAACTGAATTCTGATTGCTAATATAGAATTTCCTCCTCTTGCCAAATCAAGCTTAGCAGTAATTGGCTAAAGTGAACCTAGTTCAACGATCATTGGCATGACCTTCTTTTTTAGAGATTGGAAGTTCGATTCCCTATCTCTGTAGTTATGGTACTTAACAATAATATATTGACATGTACTCGTTCTATTGAGGTTAAAAGTTTATATCATAGAATACATATAGTTTATATTGTAGATATATTGGACAAATTATAAAACTATTTTGGTCTATATACTTTTGGTTATGGTTCTTTTTGGTCTCTACACTTTCAATATATTCATTTTGGTATTTTGGTCCCCGTACTTCCAAAGTCACTTTCTTGGTTCTTTCATTTTCATTTTTAAAATCCAAAATGGTTACTTTTTTAAAATTCAAGTATTAAAATAAACCAAAATTGAAAGTACAATGACCAAAATGAATATTTTGAAAGGATAAAGACCAAAATGAACTAAATTCAAAAGTATAAATATCAAAGTAGTGTTTAAACCTAAAATAAATTGAGGATTTGTAAGGAAGTGTGAGAATTCCAATCTAAATGTAATAATGATTAAACAAAACTTTTAACTTTAGGGAGAGAAACTTCTATGTCTGTGTCACAAAGATATAGTATAATATAATATCCTTATAATATACTAAAAATGGTAAATTAAAGAGAACAAAAAGAAAATAGTTGAAGTCAATATTTTAAGAGTTGATTTCAGAATAGAATTCTTTCAAGTTTAGAGCTGAGCTTACATATCAACATCAAAATTCTGACGTCATCCTTTTTCATCTTTTTCCCTTCTTCGCCGTTGCAGACATCTCGAAGGTCGATTCACATGGCAGAACCCATTTTTTGCCATATCACAGATAAAAGCTTTCTTCCTTATCTCTCTGTCACCTTTCACATGTCTCTCTATCTCTCTCTCTCTCTCTGCTATATTCTATTCATTCTTCACCATTTTATTTCATACCAAAACCATTCTCATCTCAAAAATAAAAATCAATTTATACTTCAAAACAAAACGCTAAATAATAATTACATCAATTTAATTCAATTTTAAAATTTTATATTTGAGTTGATTTTTTTTTAATTATTATTTTTAGGATAACCATTTCTCAGCCTCCTAAATAATTAATGTAAAAAAAAAAAAAAAAAAAAAAAAAACACCATCATTTCAAACAGTATTGTATTAGACATGGTCATATCTATCATAGCCCCCAACACGATGGTTATGTCTATCGCGATATTCATTTTTGTCCACTTGATATAGTATGTGTTATGGATGGACATGTCTATCGTAGCTCTAATGCGATGACCATGTTTATCGCAAACTTCATTTTCCCCACAAATATTGTGATGGAGTGGAGAAAAATAAAGATCGCGATATACATGACCATTGTGTTGGGGCTATGATAGATATGATCATCCCTAGCACGATACTATATAAATGTAGTAGTGCACAAACGAAACAAGATGTTGGATTTCATATGTTTGTGGAGGTGGGTCATTAATCATTTTGTATATGTGAAAGGATCATCCGTACAAAAATCTTTTGATTTAGATTTTTTTATTTGATTTTTTAGCTATTTTCACTAATCTCACTCAAATCAGCTCTATTTCACTTAAATAACATTATCTTAGAGAAATGTTATTAAGTAATTGTTTTTCTGTAAGCCGAAAAAAATAAAGGAAGAAGAGTATGAAAAATCTTTCAAAATTTAATGAAAAAAAATTTACTATCTATTGATTAATGCATTTCTCTTTAATTTACATTAATTACTTGTATTAAAAGTAATTTTATACAAGCATAGAAATTATCTATTAATAATTTTGAAATGAAAGTCTAGGTCTAAATTGATTCACTTGTAAACGTTTAGATTTTTTTTTTAATTCAACAGATTGGGACACAAAAACCAACAAAAACAAATGATTAAAAAGAGTCAAAATGAGAAGCAGAATCCACCCATGGAGGGTCGAATAATGAAATCTACAAGCATGGGTAGCTAACTTGTGTGCAACAGAGTTACACCTACAGTTGGCCCAAAAAAAGCCAAGAATAGAACTACGGGAGTAGAAGTCATGAATGTCATCAACAGAAACTTGAATCTCATTTGCATAAGATATTTTTCAATCAAGAGATTCCAAAGAATTTTGGAGTAAGTTTCAACCAAATTTAGAGTTTAATTTGATATAATCATTAGTTTAAAGTTTCACTTATATATCTTATCAAATCTTGGAGATGTAAATGAATTTTTTTCCAAACAACTTTTTCCTCAAAAATTTTCTTTGATTATATCTCTAAAATTTCGATTTGTGTCAAATAGAATAATGTATTTCTAAGACAATGTTTGTAAAAACTTCGAAGATTTATTAAAAAAAAAAAAAGGTAGAATTTTTTAACAGCACCGGTTAAGATTTAGGATTTAACATTTTTTAAAATTCAAATACTTATTATTAGGTATAACTCATTCTTGATATCTATGATGATTCTTCTTTAACATCGACATTTTATCTTAGTTTTCACATTTTTATCGGAATTATATTTAAAACCTTTTGTGGAAAAAAAACACACACACATTAGAACACTCTCTGATCTCTTCTATTCCTATATGGTAACAAAAATAAGTCTTAACATTGACATAACATGGTGAAAATGAAATCAGTTTTTGAGTGGAAGAAACTCAAAAAACTGGAAACTACAACTTGGAGATAAGGTGGTGCTTTTGATCACATTGTCTGAATCCGACATGATCGCTGGCCAATCATCCCGTCGTCCTTCTCTCTCGCCGTCGTATTTGTAAAACTTGGTGCTGCATAGAGGAAACAACTGAAGTGTCATCGTTTTAGATTCTTCTTCGCCATCGTTATCAACGACATTGTGTCGTTGGTCTCCGGTGCGGGATTCGTCGACACTGTTTAGATGTTGGGTCTTCCTTGTAGGGTTTATGAGTTGACAATTCAATATATTATTGTATTTCCATGTTCCATCTCTTTCCACTGACTCTCTTCTTGTTTCCTGTTCTTCTTCTTCTTCTTGTTGTTCCAATTCAACAACTTTTGTTTTTCTCTGTGTTTCTGCACATTCCTGCATGGGGAAGATTCTCCTTTCATTTGTCTATCAATCAATTAATATAAATGTTTTGATATCGTTCTTTAATATATTATATGTTGTACTTTTTAAAATTAAAATACTTTATATGATCTTCAAACTAGATTTGAAGACATTTCAAAACCCATAATCCCTAAACTTGAACTTAAACGGATGTGTTATAGTAAATTTAATCAATACTGTTAACACTTTTCCTCTGTTGTAAGCTTCAAATGAAAATCAATATTAATTAGAGAAGAAATAACATTTCTTGAGGGCTATCCCAAGCTACTCTTATACCATATATTAATTAATAATCAACTCAAAAATTTAAGCCGGTGGGTTAATATCCATGTAAAGAGGAAAAAAAGTTGCCTACATTTTTGTTAGCTAGTAGAATATCCACATAACTTTCTAAACGATACATTTGTAATGACTAAAAAGATATGATAAGTTAAATCCACTGAAATGAAGAATACACCATATAAGAAAGTTAGACATCTACTAATCAAGTCAAGGAAAACACATATAGTAAAAACGTTTATGTGAGATTTAAAGCATATTTGAAATTGACTTTGAATGATTAAAATCATCCAAAAACGTGCAGTTAACGATTCAAAATCATTTGAAATGTTTGATTTTAAACTTTTGAAAATAATGATCGATCTAATGTACGTTTAATAGTAATTCTAGATACGAAAAAAATGATTTTAACAGCATAGAACACACTTCTAAACAAAGGGACACACCAATGATGAAAGTACTAGACAATAGAAAGAAGCAAAGAGAAGTATAGGGAACAAAAGGGAAATGTGAGATTGAAAAAGGAGGGAAGAAAGAAAAAGAATTGGGGATGTCAATGTCAGGAAAGTTTTGTACAAATTTCTTTTTTGAATAGAACATAAAAAAAAAGAGTTGAGGATATATTGTCATTTGTGAGCAAAATAGGGGTAAAGTGAAGGACAGCACAAAACCCCAAACGTTTCTCATCTCCTACACTATGCCAACAAATGCACCAGCTTTTGGGCCCCCCTTTTTCATTTCCCAACAAATCCATTTTCCATTCTCCCACACTTCAAAAATTAAACTCACTTTTTGTAACTCAAACCTCCACACATTTTAATCTAATTTCTATTTCCCCTTTCAATTTTAAGATATTATAGTTTCCAATTTAGTTTCATTTTAATTACTCGATTTCATAATAGTTTTAGTACGTATATTTTGAAGTAGTAACCCTTGATCGTGGATTGGATTGGGTTGAAGTACTTTTTAAACCCAACTTAAACGTTTGAGTCGTAGATTTCTTCAACTTAAATAATCTTTATTAAAAAAATGAATCTAACTCAACTCGACTGTGAAATATTTGGATTAGATTAGTTGGGTTACTCAGATCATTGATTTAAATTTTTGTTCTAAAAATAAGTAAAATGTTATTACTTACAAATTTGATTTAATTTTTTTTATATATTAAATTAAGATTAACAACTCAATTTCAATTTATATAATGCAAATTTTCTTTCTAAAGTACTAAAAAAACTATTTTTATGAGTTGCTAGAAATAAATTATCTAAAAAATAATGAAATTAAATAAGAAAAATAAATATATGTATATATAATTGTATCATAGATAAAAAAAAAAAAAAAAAAAAAAACCACAATTTAAAGTAAATAATAAGTTTGAATTGGTTCGAGTTGGTTTGTGTCATTTTAGGTAAACTCTTGAACTAATCCAACTAAAAAAATTTAATTTATTTGAACCCAAACCCAATCTAAATAAGTTGATAATCCAATCTAAACCACACAGGTTGGGTTGGGTTGACCCTACTAACTACGATAGTATAGGTTAATTTGTGAATGATAACAACAATATCAATTAACCACGAAAATAAATAGTAACTATAATCTTAATTATCTTTCCCATTTGTATGCATTAGCCCGTAGCCTTCAATTTTTTCTCTAACAATTTCAAAATGTAAGCTCTAAAATGAAACTTTTTAGGAGCTGTATGAGGTCCAAGTTCAATTGGATGGAATGAGCTATTATAATCCACCCAGTGTTTAGACCTCCAATTATAATAATTGATATTTCTAACTATTATAACTTAAAACTAACTACGGTGCTACTATTTCATACTCATTTGTTCTTTCTCTTGATTACAGTGTGTACTAGTTTCTACTGAAACTAAAATAATTTGCACTCTAAATAATATAATAACTAACTTAACGTCCTAAATGTCTTCTTAGAGTTTAAAAGTTCCATCTAGACATTCAACCGTACCTTAAAATTGGGTATTTTATATAATTTAACCTCTTTAAAAGTTGAAAACTTTGATATGGGTTTTGAAAAATAGGAAATGGGTTTTGTTCATTTATTTATTTTTTTTTAAAAAAAATGGGCTTTGAAGAGAGAGAGAGAGTAGAGAGAGAAAGAAAGAGACCTGTGAAAATAGAGTAGAGGAGATTATAGAGGGTGGTGGTGGTGGTGGCCTTCCCCACCTACACTTCGTCTTTGTCTCTTCAATTTCGTACCCTTTTTCTGCCTCTGTGTTGTTGACATTATCCAAGACAAGAAGAATTCAACCTTTTTTTTCTTTTTCTTTTTCAAACGACAATTACAATAAAAAGAAATAAAAGTTAAATTATCATTTTAATTTTTATATCTCGAAGTTCTATTCAATTTTAGTCATATACTTTTCATAAATTTTAAATTTAGTCATGAAAGTTAAGTTTTGCCAAAATTAGTTAAATAATAAAAGCTTTATAGTAAAAATATTGGTGAATAACGAAGAAAATGAAATTAACATTAAATAAATGATATGGATTAAATTTAAGATTTTTGGAAACTATGGACTAGTATTCAACAAATTTCAAGGTATAAGCATGAAAATGGTATTTTAGACTAGAAAGGAATTCTAACATTTATTTTTCTTCATTTCGGGTGATAATTTGATTCCATAAATTTTAAAGGTAATCTTTGAAAGAAATTGATTTTACATAAAATAACAAAATTTAATTTTATTTAATTGAGCCTGATAGGAATCTATCGATGATAGAAACTAATAGAAGTCTATTATCGATATTATGTGATAGATAATGATAGAAGTCCATCAGTGTCCATTAACATTTTTTTTCTATTTCTATAAATAATTTGACACTAAAAATTTTTCTAAATATTATAATAATTTTATAGTAAATATGGTAATAAATAACAAAAGAAAAAAACAATTTGTGGAATAGAAATAATATTTATTTATTTGTTTATTATTATTATTATTTTATTTTTTGGGTGTGTGGTGTTAATTTGTTTACCAGAATATTTGGTTTGTTCAGCGGCAGTTTGACGGCGTCGTTTTTGGCGCTCTCTAGCCTTGTGATTTTGAAACCAATAGAAAACGTTTTTGCCTTCTATTTTGCCGTAGCGGCGGAGCTGGGCGGTGATGTGTTGGATTTGGTCGGCGGACGGCGTTCTTGTCCCTCGCCGGTAAAGCTCCTCCAGAATTCTCAACTGCTCCGCCGTCGGATTCCATCTTGATGAACTCACTGTTACTGGTGTTGGACTTGATGAACTCTTTTCATTATTCAACAACTCTCTCTGGCTTTCCTCATTCAAAAGATTTGCTACAAATTAAAAAAAAAAATCAAACTAAAATTATTCCCAAACACAAAAGCTTAAGTTGATAGATTATAATAGAATGTTCAAAATTCCAACGATTGGTTCAAACCCTAATAACATTCTGTCAAAATCTATTTGCACTAATAATAATGATCGATACACTCGTTTTGACAAATGGTTGCAGTTTAAACCTATTATCCTAATAAATATTCGAAATAGTATCATATGCTACGGATCATCAATGTGAGCATAGTTGAACAGATTAAGATATTATATTCTCAACGATTGAACAAATATATATATATATATAGTTGAAAGGGATAATGCATACCGAGATGGTAATATTGGGAAGACAAGTTAGCGCCATTGACACGAAGGGAAGGCAAAGGGCGAGGGACAAGAGGCCGGAGCTTGCGACCGCCATGAAAGGCCTCAGAGAAGCAAAATTCTCCGCCATTGTCATCATAACCCAAAGTCCACATTCTCAAAGAGGAAGAAAGTTGGAAACTTTTTTAGCCTTTGGTTCAATAATAGTAATAATAATAAAAAAAAAAAAAAGACAATATTTATAATGTTTTTGTTGGGAGTTTATTAGAAAGAATGGAATGGTTTTGGGAATTGAAAAACAGCTGAGAGGGAAAGTAGAATGAAATGGGAAGGGAACAAAAAGGAAAGAGAAAAATTTAAAAGTTAGAAAAATGGGTTTTGTATAATAATAATAATAAGTAAATAAATAAATAAATGGGGTATTGGAAAAGTATTTCAAGTGTGTGTGTTTGAAGTTGCAGACATTAAGAGATGGTGATTGATCAATATAACATTACAGAGGAGAGAGAAAAAAATATTGGTTTATTTGTTGTTTGTAATGTTTTGTTTTTATTTTTGTTTTTGTTTTTTTTTATCAATACAAGTATAGGTCAGTAGATAGATATATAAACGATCATTTTAAAGGTTGATGATTCGATCTTACTCCTATATTATCGTTGAACTAAAAAAGTTAGTTTTAAATTTCTTATGTCGACAAAGTGATTAACATTGACACGAATGAGTGAATCGATAAAAAAATATTGATGAATTATAATTGGAATAACAACTTAACCATCATAATTTGGCTTACTACTCAATAAAAACCATGACTAAAAAACTTAGAGAGAATTAATGAGTTCAATTCATAAATTAATGAGTGGATCGATAAAGAAACAATGATGAAGTATATAACTAAAATAACAATTTAATCATCCTTTGAAAAAAAAAAAAAAAAAAAAAAAAAAAAAAAAAAAAAAACTCTCTTCACTCTCCTACGAGAGAAGGAACAGCCAGTTTGACTTTCTTTGTGGTAGCTAGGCTTGGTATTTGGTAGCATGTTTGCTAGTCTTTTCGAATTGAAAATTTAACCATACTCGGTGAACGTTGTTCTTTTTTAAAACTTGCTACTAGTTAGTTGCTTGCAACTCATAAGGTGCAGTCTTTCGTCCATTCATCCTCCACAACCAAATTCGGTTGAAACTAATAGGTCGAAGCAAAGGACGGTTGATTCAATTTATAATGGTTCATATATCTTAGAATTTAATATATCCTACGAGTTTCCTTGACACTTAAATATTGTTAGATAATGTATATTTTCTCGTAATATTAGTCTATGTGTGCATATACTAATCGAATACTCATATATAAAGCAAATTGTTTGTAATTTAGACTGACAAAATATCGATCCGTTAACTTAAATATTATTTCTTTTAAAACATCCTTCAACATTTCAATTAAACGAGTGTATTACCATTAATATTTTTATCGACATCAATATTTAAAATTTTAAATATGGAGGTTTAATATAGGTGAAATTGACTAGGTAGAGTGGAGAGAGACAAAAAAGGAGAGAGAAAGAGGTGAAAAATTTGTAATAAAGGAGAGGAGAGAAGAAAAGGAAGCGTGGAATTCTGGAAGAAGGGGGTTTTTTTGGGGATAAGAGAATGGAAAATGACATGACGAGATGATGAGCATTATCATAAGCTTCATCATACTCTCTCTTTCTTTTTTTTTTTTTTTTTTACTACTCTCTTCCTTAAAAAAATTCCCAAAAATTGTTTGTGGGCCCAAAATAATCGTCTTATTTTTCGAGAGAATTTAAATTTTTTATTTTAAATCAAGTAGACTCTCGTTTTGAACTATTTGTTTTAAATAATCGATTTACCTAAAAGTAGAGGTTTGAATTAGAGAGTTTTTGCTTTGATATTATTTTAAATCACTAATTGATCTAAAAGTGTAAGTTCGTGAGTTATGGTAAAATTACTATTATATCAATATTCCAACGATCTGCATTGAAATTGTTATATTCTAAGGAATAGTTATGTGTTGAAAATTTTTTCGTTTAGTCACATTTTGTTTTTGAAGTCCCATGAATTGTGCATTTATATGTACCTACATGAATAACCATGTAAAATATTGCCGAAAAAAACCTCTCAATATAATAAGCAGATCAATAAATAATTGAGAAATTAAAATAAAATAATAAAAATTAAGAAACGCGAGAATTTAAGTGGAGAACTCCAAACCTGGAGAAAAACTACAACCCACCCGAAAGAATTCTATTATGTGAAAAAATTATTACAATCATACATAATAATTCTCTCTCTAATCCCAAGTACAAAAGTACTCTTAAATCTTTTATATCACTCACACCATTTTTCCATTTTGAAACTAAAGAATACATAAAAAGAATTTAGCTAGAGTTAGTATACCCAAGCTTAAAAGTGTTTCAAATTAGGACATTTTGAAATCAAAGTTATAGGTCTCTTTTATAGTGGTTGGAGCTCATCACTTCAACTAAATTTTTCGATGTGAAACAACAACTCTTCTAATTAATATTTAGCCAAAATTCAAGAAATACATAATAACTTATAATCACTAAAAAAAAGGTACACGAACATGGATAACAATGGTAACTAGATTTGTGAAGTTTGACCTAATTCATGAGGATCTATTTCTAAAACCACGTTTTTCTTTTTTGAGTGAGAGATTGAATCATCAATTTTTTTTTTTTGTCTTGTCTACTGAGTTAACATCATTAACAACCGATTTTTAACCATAATTATTTTTTCTCTTTCTTAGTAATAGTAGTAGTAGTGTATATATATTTGTAATTTTGTGTGTCTGTTGTGTGTCATAAAAAATTTCTATCCTTTGTCCAGTGGCTTTCACACTTAATTCTCCATTCCAACTGCCTCTATGAGCTTTCCCTATCTATCTGGTCTTTCTTTTGTCTTTCTTTACACAGGTAGGTGGCTCCATATGATATCTCACATACCATTATTCTACCAATATTAATTTCTATGGACCTCTTTCCAACATTATTCTGCAAAAAACAGTCCTTCCCCACACTTTATATATATTTATAAATGCCCCCCTTTCCCTTTCAAATATACCCCTTCCAATCATCAACTAATCTTCTCCTAATCACACCTTTTCTTCTTACACAAACTATTTGTTTCCATTCCCCATTATAATTGGGTTTTAACTTATTACTAACACAAAAACCTTCGATTTTCTTCTATCATGAGTCTTTTCGGTTAAATATACACATCGATCTATAGGATCGGCCATCAAATCATACGTTTATTTGGCTAAGTATAAAGACTAACCCATAGGGTCGACCATAGAGCTAGAAGAGACCGACCTTATGAAAGTAAACACTATGCTTACGTGTCATACTTTTGTACATGTTTGGGCCTCGATTCACAATGGTTAGTAACATCTTTATTAATGACCCCAAAAGTTAATTAGCCAAATAACACATTATAAAACTCATTTCTATATAATCAAGAAGGTTTGTGATATTTGACGTATGCCAAAATACACCCTGAAACTCCCTATACAATTATTGGCTTTATCGTTGGAGTGTCGGTGGCCAAGCACCACGTCGGTGCGAGTTTTTCCTCTATTATATAAGACGTTTGTTCAATTCCTCCCAAAATTACAAATTCACAGTTGGTATCAATTTTCGATATCAACACAAAGGAATGAATACATTTCAAAATCCAAAACTTGTCCTATTACCCAATCACTAGGCTTTAGTTTAGCCTCCCAAAATCGAATGTGTCATATCATAAGTCATAAAAAATATCATTCTTTAACATGTTTTAGAAAGGATAAAATTCAAAACAATAATACTATGTCTAAATTATTAAATAAAATATAAATATTAATTTTGAACCCTTGGTGGTTCCTACCGCATTCCCTTTACAAATAATTGTGAAAATATATCCACATGAAAATTATATTATTATCCAATCCATTTCAACAAAAAATAACTTCGAAAAACTATAATGATGATTTATTAAAAATATCATGACTAAAATTAGAAAATTGAAAATATATGAATTAAAATAGAATGAAATTCACATTACATACTCCAAAATGCTATTTTGACAATATAATTTACCCCTTTAATTTATTCTTAACACTATTTGTTAGGGAGTTATTAATGAACGACTCCCGGTATCTATATAACATATTGATTGATAATAGATTGATCTTTACACTTTGGGTTTTGTTATATTGTGGTCCTTGTATTTTTAAATGTTCAATTTTAGTCTATGTACTTTTAATAAATAATCTTAATTTTAGTTCTTTGCAATTAATTTTTATCTAAATTTGTTGAATAATAATAATAAATTTTATGTTAAAAAAAAAATCCTATGTAAATATATATATTTCAAAATTTGTGAAGTGACACTCATAGAGTTTTCTTTTCTTTTTTCATTTTTCTTTTTTTTTTTGGGAAAAAAGCAATAAAGAAAACCAACTACATAGACTAATTTTAAGATCCATTAAAAGTAAAAAAGGCAATTAAAATTACAAAGAATAAAATAAATGTAATATTACACTTTGGATTTGGGTATGCATCAAATAGGCGTTGGGATTGCTTTTGGGAGAAGAATAAGTGACTATTAAAAAATCTTTAATTGTATTATTTATTTATTATTTTTTATGTGTTTGGTAGAACAAATTTGGATTAAATCTGTCAAAAATTCATTTCACACTTATTCTAAAAGCAATGTCCTAGCTTTTAGATTCTTCTAAAATAAGTTTTTAATTAATTTTTAATTTTTAATTTTCTTTCCTAAAAATAAGATTTATTTTAAATATCTAATTCTCATCTAATCAAATCTATCTTCTAATTTTCATGAGATGAATGCAACCACTTTTAAAAAACTATACTATATTGATTTTTTTTAAATAAAACTATTTTCTTTAATATTTAAAAAATAATCTAGAATAAACAAAATATATCATTCTAAATAATTATTTAAAATTATAAATTAAATAAAAAAAGTTAATATTAGGTCTGTTTTAGTTAATATATCTAAAACAATATATTTTGTATTGAATTTACAAACACTAAAACTTACTTGTGTAGGTTTAAATCGAATTTACCAAACACTTTTATGGTAATAGATAAATTCAATGGAAATATAAGTATTTATTAATTTTTTTTATAAAATTGTTCGAATAGATATAATAAAAAAAATATATATTCATATTACTCATATAACTTGAGTGGATATCACACTAATTATCTTTTGTAAAGTCAAAATTTCGATTTTTCGCTCTATATTTTTTAAATTAAAAAAAATCTTATTAAACTTCAGATTAGAATTTCTTTACATTAAAATGGCATTTCTGTTACACAATTATTTTTCATAATTTTGGTTTTGACAATTCTTACATTAACACATGACATAACACAAACTTTAGAGACAAAAAATATATATCTTATATAAAAAAAATTAAAAAATACTTCTGATTCCTAAATTTTTAGTTCATAAACTTTAATTTGTAATGATTTAGTCTCTAAATTTTTCATTTTGTAACAACTTAGTCTCTGAATTTTAGTATGTAACAATTTAGTTCTTATATTTTTAAATTCACAATAATTTAGTTCCTAACATAAACAAATTTATTAGAATTATATGTCAATTTTTATTATTTTATGATGTAGATTTTGTATTTTATAAAAACATTAAGTCTCTAATTAGCTTATCGGTTTATTTAGATAAGAAATCTCATTAAATCTTAACACTAATTCTACAATATGAAAATTTAAAGTATAAGGAGTAAATTGTTATATAGTAAAATTTAGAGACTAAATCGTTACTAAAGTGAAATTTTAAAGACTAAATCGTTACAAACCAAAATTTAGAAACAATTTTGTTATATAAATGAAAGTTTAGGGAATTCGTGGAGTGAGAAATAATTAAAAGAAAAAAAAAAGAAACATATAGGAACTGGATATGTCGTTTCAGAATCTTTGTTCTGTTGATGTGGTACGACCTTGGAGTTACTAGTCAAATACCATATAATATAATATACAAAATAATTGATATTTAGTATGACTCAGTTTTCGAGTCACTGAGTCGTCTTTCAACTCAAACTCTGACTCGTCCTTTTTGTTATCATCTTTGATTTTTCTTCTGCAAATTTTTGGTTAGAGAGCCCAATGCCTAATCCCTACTCTTTCAATCCGCTCTTATCCCTATTTTTTTTCTTTAACTCATCGGGTTCTGCCACTAAATTATCTACTTTTTAACAATTTACCCTTATTTATAATTTACTTAAATTCCTTTTACTAACTTCTAAAGGGTGTAAACATGTCACATTTTCATTCATACTTATATATATTAAAGAGAGTCTATATTTTCTTCGCATCATAAAAAAAGTTAAAACATAAAAAATAAACAAAATGTCATTAATATATATATTATATAAATTAGAAGTATAACAAAAAATCGAAAAACTGGAAAACCAAACTAATCCAAACCGATCCACTGGTTTGATTTGGTTTTTAGTATAAATTTGGACATATTGGTTTGTATTTAGAGAAAACCAAAAAGTATTAGCTTAGATCGGATTTTGATTGAAAAACCAATCAAAATTGAACCAAATTGATGGTATATATACTCTTAAAAATAAATTTTATTGTTAGTGAAAATAAGAAAGGAGTTGTCTATTATGTGATAACTATGTTACCTACAATGTTACAATATTCCACACAACAGTTACTGAAAATTATAAAGCGATAAATTAACACAGAAGATTGATAACCTATTTCGGTCAAATCACCTACGTCTGAGGGCAGTGTGCCCATGAAAGATAACTTCATTAATATCAATAATAAGTAATTACAGCATAGTACTTATATGTAATGATAACACAATGACAGTGACTCCTGAACAATTTTGTCACTCAACCAATCACGTAGGTTCCCCCTAGGTGTGAGACTCTCTCTCACGATAACGTAGGCTCCCCATAAGTTGTAGTATCAGTGAAGAATGTCTTAGCCCCCTCCCCCCAAGACGGAGACTCCCTCTCTGCAAGACTCGAGCTCCCTTCAAGTCATGAGACTCCTTCTCACTTGAATCGTGTCTTTCCTTCTAAGAAAAAAAAATCCCATTTGCTCGATTAGCTTAAGCTCCCCCTAAGATAGAGAAATCCTTCTCGAGTAATGATGTCTTAGGTTCCCCGTAAGATAGAGAATCCTTTCTCAAGTAATGGTGTCTTAGGCTCGCTCTATGATCGAGATAACCTTCTTTTGAAGAAAGCATCAACGATGATTTAGAGAAATAACTTCAAGATCAATGATAATTCAGAATTGGAGTTTCAACATTCGGCCAACACAAAAAACAGAAGGTTTCAACAAAAACTATTCAAAAGCGGCCAACTCAAACGGGAGGACTAAATGTTCTTTAAAAATGCACAATGGAAACACAATGAACAACCCTAACTTCCATAGAATCGTACACTGAATAAAGAAAAGATATTGGTAAAATAAGACAAGAAAGGAAACCACCGATAAGGAAAATATTTTGCAGGATAACATTTTTGTACAACATTCCCTTTTCAGAAATTACTGAAGCAATGACATTTCTGGTAACATATGAAGACGAAAAAACAAATATTGCCAATCTCATAATTTGTAACAAACTCCCCCTTTGGCAATATGTTTTTTTAAGGAGAGACAACCCTAGAGATCATAAAGGAATGAAACACAATATCATTGAAGCAGAACATAACATAGTGAGAAACAATTTTAAAAAAATAGCACCACCAAGACCAAACTGAAAAAAATAAAAACAAACTTACACGGTCCAAAAGCATCAACAAAGCCAACCACTAACAAAACAATCACTTCCCCTCCTCTAGAAGTGCTTAAAAATGCAGAAAATAATAAAAAAACAAACAAATCATTCAACCACATCATCATCTTGTGCACCGGAGCTTCTAACTTGATCAGGGCCATCTAAAGAACTACAGAAAAAATTCAGCAAGTCATCCACCTCTGATTTGCGAGCAAGAAGATTCTGAATCACCACACCAAGATCCTTTGGCTCCTTAGCTCACTCATGAATGACTTTTTTCCCACAAGGAGATTGAAGAAACTCTCTAGTGGGACCATTCTCAAAAGAAGGTACAACAGTGTGGACCAAATAAGGGACATGTTTTCCTTAATATAAGTGATAGCTAAGAAACAAGGTAAGAGGAAGAGGACCAGGAACATCTGAGTCAAGCAAAAGATTAGATTTCTTAGCTAGGATAGTATTACAAATTAGCCTTGGAAATTATAAGGGAACTTGGGTGGCTGGAGAACTAATGTGTCCGCTTGATTTGGTTGAGAATAAAAGCCCCATAGTTGAACTGAGCCCCTGTGCCAATTTGAAACAAAAGGCTTGCTAAAGTGGTAGAGAGTTCAGATTTGTGGGAGGTATGGATACCAATTCTCAATTCCAATCTTGTAAACCAGAACTTATTTCACAGTGAGTTCAAAACAAGGAAGTTTCCTCTTCTTGGGTCAAGCTTTCTTGCCTCCTTCGGTGAGTTCAAAGATAAGATCTGACATGGAGGATCGTTGATCTGTGATATTTTTTGGAACTTGTCTATCAAGAAACTTGTTAATGAGAAAGGCTAAAAAGACAAAGTAATGTCATCTCACATGAACAAGTCTAAAACCAGGGTTGGCTTCAACATCAAACTGCCGAGAGAGATTCACATAGAATTCACAAACTAACTGAGGATAATATGGCCCCTGATTCAACACCGAATGCACAATGTCTACTTTCACAAGAAGTTCCATGATTTCAAGGCAGTCTTGAGCTTATTTAGATAGATCACGCTCAACTGTTATCCTTCTATTGACAATAAACTTTCACATTTTGGCAGTGTCCTCAGAGTGGAAAGAAATGCCATCTAAAGCACAACAACAACATCTTTCTTCTTTACTCATCTTTTAGCCTCAGTTTTTTTAACTTCTTCACTAGACACATTTTGAGAGACATCTTCATTTTTATCCAATTCTACCCATTCAAAATCAGGAACCCCAACATCTTGGGGGCTTGGATTTGAGGTACCAGCATCCTCACTCAAGCATTTTTGCTTATCCTTTTGTTTCAACATATTGATATGAATATCATCTTCGGATAAACCATCAAAAGAGCTTAAAACACTCTTGTTTGTTTCATTTATATTAAAAGAGCCATCATTCACTTCAGTTCTTTTGGACGTAATATCTTCAAATTCAGATTTAGCACTAGTTTTACTAGTATTACTTTTGTCACTAGGACTTCCTGAACTTCTATGATCATGACCTTTTGCAATATTATCAGCCTCATTTAACACCAAATGTAATAACATTCGAAAAAACATTCAGAGCATCTTCCTCAGTACCAACAACATATTGATTAGTTTTATCAATATTTGACTTAACATCAAACTCATTTGGACTAGATTCAGCAATCTTATCCTTGGAATAATCAGGCTTTAGCGGAATCCTAAACTCGTGTACTCTATTTTCGTCAATTAAGAGTTCATTTGCAATATCAGCATGTAATGAGTTGTTTCAACTTCAGTACCAAGCCGCACAAGGTTCTTCATAGTAAGTCTCAATGAGGTCTCCTTCTATTCTTCTTTCCTTTAGGATTGGCAGGATGAGTTGTTCTTTTCTGCTGGGTACCCAGAGAAGTTACACCATCATCTCTATTAATCGCCTCAGAATTAGGGTTCTCATTCACAATAGATTTTGCAACATTTGAAGGACAATCACCAAAAGCACACAACGACCACCGAGTAAGTTAAAAAGATCATGGAAATTTTCAAATTCAAAAACTTCTTTCCTACCAAAGTTCAACTGACAAAAGTTATAATGAAAAAACAAACTGCAATTAATTTTAGACTTACCTAAGCAAGCGCCATAACATGTAGAGAAATTTTGTCACGTGTATTGTCTCTTGAAATGGGGCCTAAAGTTTCCCAAAGCTCGCAAACAACATATAATTAATTACTACAAATCAATACAACAAAGGCCCAAGGCTGCTCGAAGTGTTTCAAATTGCTTTATATCTACAACCTTTGTAAAGATGTCAACTATCTGATTGTTAGTTCAAACATGTTTTAAAACAATTTGCTTGCTTTCTACAAGTTCTCGGATAAAATGGTGTATGATGCCAATGTGTTTTATTCTACTGGGCTGAACTGGATTCTTCGTAATGTTTATGGCACTCAAGTTGTCACAATACAATGTCATAGCCTCTTTGTGACATCATACTCTTTGAGCATCTGCTTCATCCAGAGCAATTGAGTATAATTGCAATAGGCAGCAACATATTCAACTTTAGCTGTGGAGAGGGAGACACAATTTTGCTTTTTCCTGTACTAGGACACCAAATTGTTTCCTAAAAAAAACCATAAGAGGTGTTTTTTCGATCTTCTGAGCTTCTAGACCAATTTGCATCAAAATATCTACAAGAGAACTGTTAGTGTCAAAGGAATATAAAAGGCCATAATCACAGGTACCATTTATGTATTTGATTATTCGCTTAGCACCCAACAAGTGACTGGCTTTTGGATTTGCTTGATATCTAGTACACACTCACGCAAAAGATATATCAGGTCTACTTATTGTGAGATATAACAAACTTCTTATGATGCTTTGATATATACTTCCATCCATAGAAGTGCCATCAAAATCTTTGTTCAATTTAGCATGAGTGAGGGTAAGAGTACTCTTTACCTTGGAATTTTCAAGATTGAACTTCTTGACAAGAGACTTTGTGAAAAAAAAAATACCATTATTCAACTGTTAATCTAGAACCCCAAGAAATTAGTCAATTCACCAACCATACTTGTCTCAAATTTTGTCTGCATTTGTTTTATCAAGGGATTAACAAATTTCTGTGACATTTCTCTAAACACAATATAACTCACATAGACTTGCGCAATAATAAGGTTTCCTTCATCTTTCTTAACAAACAAGGTTTTGTCTACTCCACCTTGACAAGAGACTTTGCATATTTGCTTTCCGAAAAAAAGATACCATTATTCAGCTATTTCATATGGAACCCCAAGAAGTAAGTCAGTTCATCAACCATACTCGTCTCAAATTCTGTTTGTTGTTTTACCAAGAGATTAACCAATTTCTGTGACATTCCTCTAAACACAATATCATCCACATACACTTGAGCAATAATAAGGTTTCCTTCCTCTTTCTTGACAAACAAGGGTTTGTCTACTCCACCTCTCATATATCCATGCTTGAGAAGAAATTCAGTTAAGCGTTCATACCATATACGAGGAGTTTATTTCAACCCATACAAGGCCTTTTGAAGTTTATAAACATTGGCTGGACATATAGGGTCAACAAACCCCTTAGGTTGTTCAACATAAACCTCTTCATTTAAGTACACATTGAGAAAAGCACTTTTCACATTCATTTGGTAGAGTTTGAATTTCAAAAGACATGCAATACTTAGAAGGAGTCTTATAGCTTTTATGCAAGCAACTAGAGAAAACGTTTCATCAAAGTCTACACCTTCTATTTAGGAGTACCCTTGAGCAACCAATCTAGCTTCATTCCTTATAATAACACCAACTGCATCTGGTTTTCTCATAAAGATCCATTTGCTTCCAATAACATTTGCATATTCAGGCCGAGGAAGGAGAGCCCAAACCTTGTTTCAATTCTTCTTGCATTACATTCACCCAACATTCATCTTCCAAAGCTTTATTGACATCCTTTGGTTCTAATGGAGAGGTATAACAGATATTTACAATCATATAGAGATAGTCCACTTTGTTCTTCTTTCTAGTGGAAACACCTAGATCACCAATGATGTTACTGGACGGGTGATTCTTGAGGATTTTTCTCGAAGCTTGATAACTAATATTTAGTTCATCTTCATATTCTGAGAGAATATTGTGTTCAAAATTAGTACCAATGTCATGAGAATTGTCATTGTCATTGTCATTTGAAACAACTTTCTGACTTGCCTTGCCACCCCCTAAAGACCTCAACTCAAGTTCATCTTCTTTGAGTTGGTAACCGATTCCCCACCATTAGTATCGTCCTTGACAACATTGGACTCTATGACACACTTTATGCACTTGTTGTAAACTCTATAAGCACGACTATTTCTAGAATACCGCAAAAAGATTCCTTCATCACTATTTGGGTCCCATTTTTTCTTAGGATACTGACGTGCCAATATGTAGCGTGGACTACCAAAAACATGAAATTATTTGACATTGGGCCTTTTCCTCCTCCAAATTTCATAGTTGGTGTGGTCAATGCCAGGACCAAGAGAAATACGATTCTGAATATGACAAGCAGTACTTAGAGCTTCAACCCAAAACTGGTAAGGAACATTATGAGCATCAAGAATGGCACGAGCTATTTCCTGGAGTGTGTGATTCTTCCGTTCAACAACATTGTTTTGTTAAGGAGTAATAGAAGGAGATAACTCATGATGAATACCTTAAGTATAGCAAAAATCAGCAAGTTAACTATTTTCAAATTCCTTTCTGTGATAGCTTTGAAGACGAACAATGTTAAGTCTTTTTTCTCTTTACAACTGAAGACAAAGAGTTTTGAGTACCTGAGCTGTCTCAGACTTCTCTCTTATAAACCTGGGTTGTCATCAACACAAACCATGACATATTTCTTCCCACCGAGACTTTCAACTTGCATAGGTCCCATAAAAAAGCTTCCTTGACCATCAACATTTGGAATATCGATCACAACCTTTTTTATAGCAGCCTTGTGAATAGTCTTAATGTTAACATGACCCAACCGTTTATGCCATAAAGTAGATTCATCATGCTTTGAAACAAAACATTAATGTTGAGAATCAGTTGGAGACCATAAATAACAATTTTTAGAAGATCTCTTACCTTTCATAACAAGAGATTTAATATTATCCGTGACAACACAACCTTCTTTCATAAAGTTCACATTCAGCTCCTGATCATACAACTGGCTAATACTAATCAAATTTGCAGTCAGGCTTTCTACCAGCATTACATCATCAAGCACAAGTAAGCCTAGATAGTTGAGTTTTCCTTTTCCAATTATTTTCCCTATTGCTCCATCATCAAAAGTAACCTATCTTGACCCAACTTTCTTGATATCCGATACATAGCTCATTTTTCCTGTCATATGTCGAAAGCAACCACTATCAAATAACCAATCCCCTTTGGTTGAAGATCGTAGAGATGTAAGCACTGCTACAACGATTTGGATTGTTCCTTTACTCTTCAAACTTGTTTCTTTATAGGAGAACCAAATCCTCTGCCATTTGAATAATTTGGCGACCATGAGCTGTACTCGAGTCTCTGGTAGACATACAACTTGTAGCAATAGGGTCTAATGTGACCCATTTTTCCACAAAAGTGACAGATCCATTACTTTCTTTTTGATTGATTCTTGCTTTGAAATTGACTGGAAATTGTATATTCTAGTCAATCATTAATAAAGTGTTATTAATATTTATTGCAACAAATAATTATTGTTTATCTTGTATTTGTATTGCCTAAATAACCCTAACTCAATAAACTAACATCCTAGACTGTTGTATGAATCTTGAACTGTATGTGGAGACATATGGGGTTCAGTGTTCAAGATACAGCCTAAAGGATCTATAGTATATGGATAAAGTTGGGTACCTTATCCTGATGACACTATAGATACGACCTACTTTGTATTTGATACAAATGCAATGATCCAACACATTTTTGTAGGGGACATGTGAGTAGGGGTATCCTATGCAATGAGTTTGTATAAGACCGGGCCACGAAATAGTAACCACTGGATGTAACTCCGTTGACTAGTTAGATTTCTATTTCACTAGGATGACCTAGGCAACTTAGTCTTAATCCTAATTGAGTGACAGAATCCTATTCATTAGGTATTTCCCTTTGATTTGTATGAGTGAGAGTGACCAGTTCGTCGGCTTAATAAGCCTACCATTTTGGGGACAAGATCGAGTGGGGAGCTGGGAACATAATTTCACGAGATGGAATTCACTTCTTCTCGACTTTAGGGTAAGTAGATGAGTGTTCTCTTAAGTAGTATCTCCGAGACTTGAACAAAGGGCCCTACCCTCTCACTGACTCGAGAAGGATATGTATTTAGTGGTTGGACTATAAATAGGTTGTTCACTAGAGGAGCACTAGTACTTAAGTATACAGAGGTAGCCTAGGGGTAAAACGGTAGTTTGATTCAGCTGGTGCTACGAACACTTGTGAAGGATTAACTTGTTATCATTGGTCTATATCCGTGGACACAGAAATATAACTGTAGTGAAAAAAGTGCAACTACGGGTTTTTAGTGGATTGTACCCACAATTAACGAATATTGTTTAATTTGTTAATGAGTTTAGCCAATTAATATCATATCGTTGAAGCTTCTAATCTGTCGTTCCATGTTTCTCTCCATTTCTAGCTTGTTGATAAAAAAAATGGTTTTGATCACAGATGAAAAAAGAGAAAAATATTGCACATAACAGTTCTGGCCTTTTTACTTCTCTCAAAGAAAAATCCTCCTTTTTCCATTCTTTTTCCCAATTCAATTGACTTCCCAAACCAAAAATTACCAAAGGTTTCTCAAAGCACAGGAAGTTGCTCTTTTGGTGGTATTCTAAAATCCCAATTGGAAAATTGGATTCTCACTTGGTTCTACAAAGATAAAGGTTTTCTAATTTTTGTTTTTCTTTGGTCTTTGTATTATTTCTGAATTGCCCAACGTATGGGTAATTCAGAAATCTCAAATTAGTAATGAGTGTTGGTTTTGTGCTTTCCGCTGTGATAAGGCTTTCATCCCTATAATTGGTATTAGAGTCTTCTCATATATTAATTAGGATTCTGAAATTTGCACTGGTTTTTTGTGGGATTAATTACATTATGAGCGTTATTGCATATTTTAATATATTATAAACATTATAATGTATGGTATTAATGTATGATATATATTTAATTTCATAAGTAACTTAATGTAATTTTTATCTTAAATTAATGAAATTAATAAAGCATGAAGCATGACATTACTTAGTTTAAATATAAAAGTTATATTTAATTGAATGTCTTGAGCATGCTTGTTTGTTTTTCATGGTTGGCTTTAATATAAAGTGTTATGTTAATAAAATTATGAAAACCAAAGATGCATTGAGCATGAAATATCCATAGTATAAATATAAATATTATATTTTTCATGCAATGCATATAGTATGGATTATTTAATTAATTAGAATATGATTGTTAATTATACTAAACCATATAGAGCATGATTATAAGGCTAATCATTAAAATTTGATTTTTTTAAAAAAATTTAATTATTAGAAAATGTCAATTTATAACCTAGAATTGCATGCAAACATAGGATCATAGGATAATTAATTAATTTTAAATTGTTTAAAATTAATTAGACCTAAGATTATTTTAATTCTAATAGGATTAGAATTATTTCTTACTTAGTTTTAAAATAGTTTTAATGAACTAAGTAGGAAAAACATTACTATGATTATAAGGGAACTCTACCGGTTAGGCTTTGTCTAGATTGGAGGTATTTAAGTTGACAGTTTACGAAACATCTTCTATATGGGAACTGACTTGGATCTGAGTTGAATTAATCATTGTTTAATGTTAGTATGCAATGTCACTAGGTTAATTTAAAGGGTTTAATTCACCTAGAAAATAGTGTGAAGACCATTTTATAAGAGTTATAATAGACATAAACTTAGATAGATTGAATTAGTCGGATTTATCTAAGTTAAATAACCCTAAAATACGATAGGACACTTAAGTGGAGGAAAAGTACAAAACGAGATATTTATATTAAATTTTTCTCCTATGTCCTTGTATGTTCAGAACGTGAGATCCATGCTCGACTTCGTGTCTCCTTGGGCGTGGCCTCCCTTTAAAAACTTTTTACATGGGCCAATAACAAGGTGAATGGGGAAAGTGTCTATAGTAAGTGGGAGCATGATACATGTCAATGTATCCTTCAGTCTCCACCCCTAAGTTACCCCGTAAGATTCCCATGATCCACCTACGTGTTGTCCTGGAGCAACCATCCCTTCGGAGAAAAATTATTCCAGTATTAGAATTAGCTGAGAGCTGTCTCATTTCAGAGGAGGAGTGGTTGATCACCCTTCCATGGTTGTTGCTCTAAACCCCTAAAGCATCGTTGTGAAAACTAAAACAATAGTTTATTAAGGTTCTATGATTGATTGTTTTTGCTAAATTGATTATATAGTTTGCAATTGTTTGCTTGTGTTCGGATTGATATCCTAAATCTCTCCTATATTCTCAAAGTTTGTAAACTCTGTATAAACAAATTTTTATTAATAAAGTAATTGTTATTTTATAAGCAAAGACTCAATCCAATAAACTAAAATCCTAGGTTATTTTATGTAATTTAAACATGTATATAGAGACATACTGGTGGATCATGTTTAAATGGCAACCTAAACGGTCTGTAATAGATGGATAAGGTTGGGTACCTTATCCTGGTGACACTACGGATACGACCCTCTCTGTAGATTACAATTTTGTAAAGTGCTACAAATGAACTGATCCTGATCATTCATATGGAGACATGTGAACGGGGTATCCTATACAAAGAGTTTAAGACTAGACCACCAAATGGTTAGTCTCTTTATATAACACCGTTAATAGTAGAGACTTACATTTCACCAGGATGACCATAGGTATGACCTAAATCCTGAGTGATTATAAACTCCTGTCTACTAAGGCGGTCTTTTGATTTGCATGGATGAGAGTGGCCAAATCGCCGACTCAATATGCCTACCATTTTGGGGATTCGTTTGACTAGAGAGCTGAGAACAAAACTACACAAGACAGAATTCACTCATTCCCTAATATCAGGGTAAGTAGATAAATTGCTCTCTTAAGGGCTAATTTCGGGGCTTGAACAATGTGGCCACATCCTCCCTTGACCCGAGAGGGATTTGGTCATAGTTGGACTATGACTTATTGTTCATTATAGGGATTAATGGTGCTTAAGCAGTTAGAGGTAACTACATGGGAAAAACGATAGTTGTACTTATGAGCAATTTATGAAGAGTCATCGCATTGTTGACCCGTTATATCCAATAGATACAGAAATATATTTGTAGTACGAAGAGTGCAATTGTTGGTCTTTAGTAGAGTGACCAACAGTTAATGGATGTTGGGTAATTTATTAAAGAGTTTAATTAATTATCCAAGTACCATTGAAGCTTCAACCTACAGATCCATAAGGTCTCTTTTGTAGCTCAATAGAGATTATTGAGAATCAATTTTGGATTAATTTGAATTGTTTAAATTAATTGAGGGAATTAGTATATTGTATTTGATACATTATAATATAAGTTTATTGGAGAGGAATTAAATATTTGAATATGATTTAAATATTAATTATATGGATGAGATTCATATAATTGAATTTAGTATAAATGTGATTTATATTAAATACCATGCATTGTTGAGAGAAATTAAAACTATAGGTTATATGTTATATTTGATATAACACATAGTATATATATATATATACTAAATTAAATTAATTTTAATTTTAATTTAATTAAAGGTGGGAGTTACAACTCCCTCCCCTTCTTTCTTTCTCAACCAAACGTGCAACAGGGGTGTTAAGTTTTAACGATTCATCTTCTTCCTTTTCTCTCTGAGGGTCAGAAAGATCTCTCTAAAAAATCCCAAGAATTCATAAAGAAGAAAGAAAAAAGTTTTTCTTCTTCTCCCTCTCAAGTTCTCTCCCTCTTTCCAAAATATTTAAAACCCACAACTCTTGAATTTTCAATCCCTAAGGTAAATATAGAAGGTTCATTTGTGGTGGTGGCCATTTGGGATTTTGGAGATTGAGATCTAGATCGAGGAGTTCGTGATTCGGATTGAGGGAATTCGTGAAGACCTTTTGGCTTCAAGGGTAAGATATTCTTTTCCCTAATTCCTCATCAATCAACATGCTGTAATTTTTTCTTTATAATGCATAAATATTTGTTATTCTGTAAAATTTTGATTTTGTGAAAAATAAAATTGGGAACGATCCTGCTTTTACTCGGAACTTCACCGTTCCTTCAGCTTGTGTGATGGGTCAAGGCAAAGATAAATAATACAGTCAATGTTTGTTTTTTTTTTCTTTTTAATTTTCAGCAACGTCTTCCTTAATAATTGCACTTCTTAAAAATGAAAAACTTACTAGTGAAAATTACTCTACGTGGAAGTCCAACTTGAATATGATTATTGTTGTTGATGATCTGCGGTTTATCTTATCAGAGGATTGTCCTCCGAACCCTACTCGTAATGCATCACAGGCTAAGAATGATGCTTATGACTGGTGGATAAAGACCAACGAAAATTTCCACGCCTACATCTTGGCGAGCTTATCTGAAGTTTTGTCCAAGAAACATGAGGTCATGGTAACTATCAGATAGTCAGGAGATGTTTGGACAATCGTCCTATTAGCTCCACCATGATGTACTCAAATACATTTACAACTGCTGCATGAAAGAGGGCACATCTGTTCAAGAACATGTCCTATACATAATGGTCCAATTTAACGTGGCAGAGGAAAATGGAGCGGTCATAGACGAGAGCAGTCAGGTTACATTCATAATGAAATCTCTTCCGAAGAGTTTCCTACAATTTTGCAGCAATGCGTTGATGAACAAAATTCAATATCACCTGACCAGTCTCTTTAATGAGCTACAGACTTACCAATTTCTTATGAAAAATAAGGGACCGGTTGAAAGAGAGGGAAATTTTTCCCATTCTAAATGGAAGTTCCAAAAGGATTCATCCTCTGGAACTAAGTCTGTTCTTTAATCTTCTTCTTCGAAGAAAATTAAAAAAGAAGAAAGGAGATAAGGGAAGGCCTCCCGCCGCTGTTGTAAAAGGTAAGGGAAAGACCAAGATGGCCCACAAGGACAGGTGTTTCCACTGCAATGTGGACGGAGACTGGAAGAGGAACTGTCCTAAGTACCTCGCTGAGAAAAATAAGGAAAATTAAGGTAAATATGATTTACTTCTTTTAGAAACGTATCTTGTGGAACATGATGTTTTAGCAACTAATCATGTTGTTCTTCTTTATAGAAAAATAGATCTTTTCAGCAGCTGAAGGAGGGTGAAATGACATTCATGGTCAGAATGGGAGACGTGGTTTCAGCTAGTGTAGTGGGATCTGCAAAGTTATTTTTTAGAGATAGATTTGTTTTCCTTAAGAATTTGTACATTGTACCAAGAATTAAGAGAAATTTAGTTTCTATCTCTTATCTATTTGAACAATCTTACACTCTAAATTTTCTAAGTAATGAAGTGTTCATTCTTATATGTTTAGCTAGATTAGAAAATAACTTGTATGTATTAAGATCAACCGATGCAAAAGCAATTTTAAATCATGAGATGTTCAAAACTTCTCAAACTCAAAATAAAAGGCAATGATATGTTCAAAACTATAGTTCTTTTTCTCCTTTATAGCATTTAATAATGATTCTTCCAATTAATGTATCTAATGCATTGAGTCAAGTACATTTCATATAATTGATGCAATCTAATTATATATTATATAATCAAATTTCTTCTTGTTAATTTGAATATTTCAAACTAACCCAAAAACTAATTCTCAACATGAATCCATTGAGCTACCAAGGGGATCTTATGGACCTGTAGCTTGAAGCTCCAACAGTACGTGAATAACTGACTAAACTCTTTAATCACGATATCCACCATCCGTTAACTACCAGACATTCTACTAAAGACTGACAGTTGCACTCTTCGCACTACAGATATATTTATGTGTCCATTGGATATAACCAATCAACAGTACGATGACCCTTCACAAAGCGCTCATAAGTACAGTCGGGCCAATTCATCGTTTTGCCCCTGTAATTACATCTAACTCCTTCAGTACTATTGATTCCTCTAATGAGCAATACATCATAGTCCTACTATAATTAAATCATTCTCGGGCCAAGAGAAGGTGTGGCGCCATATTGTTCAAGTCCTGGAATTAGCCCTTAAGGGGAAAATTTATCTACTTACCCATGAATCGGGGAAGAAGTGAATTCCGTCTTGTGTAGTTGAGTTCCCAGCTCCCCAATCAGACGAATCCCTAAAGTGGTAGGTTTGAGTCAGCGATCTGGCCACTCGCACCCATATAAATCAAAGGACCGCCCTCATAGGCAGGAGTTCCCAACTCACTCAGGATTAAGGTCATGTTACCTATGGTCATCCTAGTGAAATGAAAGTCTTTGTCATGAACAGCGTTATATAACGAGACTAAAAATTTCGTGGTTTGGTCTTATACAAACTCTTTTGTATAGAGCATTCTCACTCGCATGTCTAATACTTGAATGGTCAGGATCATACCATTTTTAGCACTTTACAATACTTGTAACATCTACAAAACGGGCCACACTCGTAGTGTCAACAGGACAAGGTTTCCCTCCATTATCCATCTACTACATACCATTTAGATTATCACTTAAAGCACGATCCACTTGTATGTCATCACATACATGCTTAAGTTACAACGATAACCAGGGATCTTAGTTTATTGGTTTGTGATTAATGCAACTAAAATATCTCATATTTCAAAGATTGTAGTGAAGAAAATATCTCATATTATTACATCACAAATGTTTATTCATATACATGTTTACAAACTACTGGACCCTATGAGATTTAGGGCATCAACTCTAACAACCACCCACTTGTTTTAAAACTAGTGGGGTGTACAAGAAAAATACAAGTACAAATCAATAAACTAGGGCACAAAAGCCCAGTATAACAAATTCTCCCACTTGCCCAAGTCCAGTCGTGAATGGTCCCATAGACCTATGCTTTGAAGGTGACCTTCAAAGACTGTAGCCATGAGAGCCTTCATAAACAGATCAATAATAGTGTGCTTCGAAGCTATCTTCGTGGCAATCACGTCTCCTCGATGCACAATCTCTCTGATAAGATGGTATTTCCGCTCGATATGTTTGTCGCGCTTGTGACTCCTAGGCTCTCTGGAATTCACCACAACATCACTATTATCACAATAAAGAGTGATGGGCCTAGACATGTTTGGAACAACTTCCAGATCAGTCAGGAACTTCCTGAGCCAAGTGGCCTCCTTAGCAGCTTCACAAGCTGCTACATATTCGACCTCCATAGTGGAGTCAGCGATGCACCCCTGCTTAGTGCTTTACCATATTACAGCTCCTCCGTTAAGAGTGAACACTGATCTTGAAGTGGATTTTTTAGAATCCTTATAAGTCTGAAAATTAGAGTCTGAGTATCCAGTAAGGACCAAAACCTTAGATCTATACACAAGCATGTAGTCCCTCGTTCTCTGAAGATACTTGAGAATATTCTTGACGGCAATCCAGCGACCCTGTCCTAGATTAGACTGATATCTACTAACTATCCCCACAGCGTAGCATATGTCAGGTCTAGTACATAACATCACGTACATCAAACTTCCAACGGCAGATGCATAGAAGACCCATCTCATTTCCTCAACCCCTTGAGGTGTCTTAGGACATTGCTCCTTAGACAATGTAACTACATTACGAAAAGGCAAAAGGCCCCTCTTAGAGTTCTGCATCGAGTACTTGATCAACATCTTGTCAATGTATGATGCCTGAGACAGCATTAGCAATTTGTTCTTTCGATCCTAAAAGATCTGAATCCCAAAAACAAACTGAGCCTCTCCTAAATCTTTCATTTGGAATTGGGTCGCTAGCCAGTTCTTAATTGAATTCAGTAAACCTACATCATTCTCAATGAGTAGGATATCATCTATATATAACACTAGGAATACTACTGAACTTTTGATGATTTTCTTGTAGACACAAGGCTCATTAACGTTTTGGTCAAAGACATAAGATTTGATCACAGTATCAAACCTTATGTTCTAAGATCGAGATGCCTATTTCAGTCCATAAAGGGACCGATTTAGTTTACAAACCCTTTGCTTCTGACCTTGGGCTATGAATCCCTTGAGTTATGCCATATAAATGGTCTCCTTAAGATTACCATTCAGAAAGGTAGTCTTGACACCTATTTGCCATATAAATAGTCATAATATGAGGCAATGGACAAGAGGATGTTAATAGACTTAAGCATGGAAACCGGTGAGAAAGTCTCCTCATAGTCAATCCCTCCACCTAGGTATAACCCTTTGCCACAAGTCTAGCCTTGAAGATTTGCACCTTCCCATCAGCACCCTGTTTCCTCTTGTAGACCCATTTACAACCTATAGGTTTAACCCCATCAGGTTGATCTACAAGATCCCACACTAAGTTGAAGAACATAGACTCCATCTCGAGATCCATGGCTTTGACCCATTCATCTCTATTAACATCCTCCATTGCCTTCTTATAAGACAATGGATCCTCAACCTTGCCATCAGCTACCATAGCCAGGATTTCAGTTAAACCCATATAGAGAACAGGTGGGTTCCCAACCCTCCCACTACGTCGAGGTTCCCTCAACTCTTGGGGTAGATTTGACCTACTAGATGAACTTCCATCAACAACTCTTGTTGAAGTGGCAAGCCCTTCAACAAATCTTGTTGAAGTTTCAGTAGTGTCTTTGGAAAGTTCACTCAATACTATTTTACTTCACGGACTATGCTCCCTTATATGATCCTCCTCAAGGAAGGTAGCGTTTGTCAACACAAACACCCTGTTTTCCTTAGGATCATAAAAGTAACCTCTTTGTGTCCCTTTAGAGTAGCC